>NC_136622.1:11677097-11679597 GCF_933228915.1 Telmatherina bonti | reverse complement strand
TCTGCTTTATGATCATCAAAATTAACTGAGTTGCATAAAATGCAGGACTAACCTTATGTCTGAGTGCCTCCACTAACAGATCTCGCCCTCTTCTGTTACTTTCCTCCTTGTTTGAGGCTCGGAAGGTATCCCCGATAACAGAGACCAGCACATGAGCCTGGAAATTTTGGAATATCTCACTGAGGGCTGGTCTGCTGTAGTTTGAAGGGCACTGTTTGTGTTAATGCTGCAGTGGGAATACTCACAAACTTCTTGCTTTGGAACAGGTAACAGTGATATGTGTCTGCCGCAGGATGTTGGGCCACAAAGCCAAATACTTTGGGGGAAGATGGCAGGACAGCACAGAAAGAGACCGTAGAGAGAGGACACGTGTACAACAGAAACTACAACAGAGATAAGGATGAGACGATAATCCGAACCACCAGTGTACAACTGATACAGCAATTGCAACATACCTTGGTTTTGTTTTCCAAAATGTCAATCCCACTCCCTGAAAGGAAGATATGGACTTTGCTCTTCTTTGCTGCCTTTTCTGAGGAGTATTTATCAGCTGTCTTGGAGTGAAAGGGAATGAGTGAAATACATATCAGCTGCTGATGGGAGGAGCTCATGAAAAATAATCGTTCTGGGAATAAAAAGTTAAAAATAACTCTCCTGTGGGTGACTTTTTGTTGTTTTTTTTTTTATTAGAGAAAGAACTTTTTGGATGGTCCAGATATTCTTGACAACATTTATTGAGATCATTTTAATCTAACAAATATTTTACATTTGTTAGAAATACATTTAATCTCAGACATAGAAATGTAGCAAAGCAAACAAAGCAAGACCAGATGAGAAGTTTAGGAATTACTGGATCAATCCTGCAGGAAATGAGCAGCGGCTTGTGAAAGTGACCCTATGTGGGATTTTTTTTTTTTTCTGCATCACAACCTGGTATTTAAATGGGTTTTTTTTTTTTTAAAGTGCAACAAAACAACCTTGTTTAGGAAAAAAATAGATAAAAAAAAAAAAAAAAAAAAACCTCAATCAACTGTAATATTTTCCCTGTAAACATGTCACAGACATTTAGCACTGCTGTGCCAGCTGGGAACTCTAGCTTTGGCCAACAAATGCCTCACAGAAACTACAAAAACCTTCAACATGGCATCCTGGAACAATTCACTCATCACTAAAACCAAAATGTCCCTGGTAAAAAAGACAGACCAGTAAAATAATCTGATCCCCTCTTCAATCCCACCCAAAGACCACCACACTCCAGCAGTCACCAGTACAGCCATAGCCATCACACAGGACCCACAGGATCTTTCATTCCCACTGCCATCAGCACTCTGATGGCTTTAAAATAAGATGTATTCACCTTAATCTGTTTAAGGCCAATGTGTTTAATCTGGAGCCTGTCAAAGAGAGATTTCTGTTACCGATATCTTATCTTATCTTATCTTATCTTCACTTTTTTCTTTTTTTATTTCAGATTATTGACAAGTCATTGGAGGGAGTGAACAGAAATGTCTTTCTAAGCACGCTTGGATCACCAGTGTCACCGCACTAGTGCTAAACAACCAGGCACGTAAAAATAAAAGATAAAGGGACAGAGAGTAATCACAGTAATTCAAAACTAGATGTATCAATCTATCATTTAAATGCTCAGATCTTTCACTAATAACCTCACAAGGCAGGTTGTTACACTTCGGTGGGTGTTAGGAGATCAAAATCAAAATTTTTCTAACAGCTAAAAACCATGAAGCGACCCAAAAAATAAAATTATTACTCCTGTTCATTACAAGCATGGCTTATAATCGTATTTTAATCATGTGATTTAAAATCGAACCATGACCCACTTAAAAAAGGTGTCAGTAATGGATTTAGTACAGACCTTCAGGCTCTGAACAGCTTCATACAGGATCTGTTGTCCATCAGGACGGATCACTTCTACTCGTCCAAGAAACTACAGTTCACAAGCAGAAATTACAGATGATTTTTATTTCAGTCTTTACCACTAAATGACTGTATGTGGCAGAATAAAAAAAGTTCACATTGCACTTTCATTTCATGCATTATATTAGATTTAAATAAAAGATAGATACCTTTACAGGAAAAGTGATCTCAATACTGTCCTCTGAAGTGTCGCTCATATTTAATGTCTGATATCAAACTAAACACTGTTGGCAGGAACAGAAAATTCAAGATTATACATGTAAATAGAAATGCCTGACAAAAAAAAAAAAAAAGTATTAACTTTACATTTAATCTTCCTTCAGCGAATTTCCCAGTGAGCTGTGGTTCAAATGGGAGAAGTGTAAAGTCTACCAGAGTTAATCAATAACAGATGTATCTTCCTTATTGCTCTTTATCAGATGCCAAGGTCCCTCTGCTTTTTATTTTTATGACGTTATTAACTGTTTTAACATGGAAAATTTAAAGAAAAAATTACACAAACAAGAAAATCTGAAAAACTTCAGAAAAAATGTAAAAAAAAAAAGTCACTTTACATTCCGCTTTT
>NC_136622.1:11317097-11672097 GCF_933228915.1 Telmatherina bonti | reverse complement strand
TATGTGACACAGCAAAAGAAGACAAAAAAGTCAACACTGGAATGACTTTTACTGTCTGCAGAGAGATCAGGGAGGAGACAGGATGCAAAATTGATGCTACATTAGGTGCTGCTTTTATGGGACACCTAAATAAGAAAATCTGTAGAAGTTTAGTGGTGCAGCTTTAAAGAAAGAAGTGGAAATAAAAGCAGTTGGGAATATTAAAGCTCACAATCAGGCTGAAAGTTTTATCTCACTCTAAGTTCAGCGTCTATAAAACAACAAGTTAGTCGGCTGTCTTGTCTACGGAATATCGTAAGCAAAAGCTTTAGACTGTTCTGTTTTTTATCTGTTTCAATAAGAAACGCACAAAAATATCCTCCTTCCGAAAAGCAATCTGGTTTGTATCATCTGACCAGAATCAGGTTGGGCTATATTAGCATCACAAGCTAATTTGCAATCAAGCATTCACCTTATCCATCATCTTTTTGGTCTGGCCGTAGCGGATGCGGAGACGTCTGGCCTGGTAGTCTGTGCAGTTGGAGCAGGACACCAGCTCTCTGAAGGCACCAGAGCCCGGGAACCAGGCTTCCAGGTCCAGCTTCTTACTGGCTGCATGATTTAGGGCACCTGAAATTATAATGATGATATGACTGATTACGATGTAACTGACCCAGCTGCGTACATTTTCCCTTTATTCCTGGAAAACTGTGCTACTTATGCAGGTAAGCTTTGGCTTCGACAAACTGTTGCAAGATCAAAGTTTTGATTTATATGTAGAAAACAAGTAAACAAGAAGAAGAGAGGGCATGCAGGAATATTCTGCATATTTTATAGACATGAAAATTTCCCATTCAACCAAACTAGAAACATCAGCTGCAGCCTAATTATAAAAAAATAAAATAAAAAAAGAGGGGGGAGGATTGTGTGTTGGTCCTACCGGAGACAATGTTGACGATGCGATAAGGAATTCCCAGTGACTGGTAGAACTCCTCTGCTGTTCCGATCATCTCATCAAACATCTCCCACGACTTGCCGTCATGTGGGGAGGCATAGACAAACTGCTCGATCTGAAAGGAGAGAGATCTGGGCTCAACACCAACAGCAAAGGTCTGCACAGTTCCTAGTCAACATAAACAAAGTCATGGTGTTTAAAATCAACATGCAGTTCTAATCCCAATGACAAATCTATTTGCTTACTCATCACAAGCAGTTTCTGATTAATAGAAATCATTAGTTATGAGCTGCATTTGCCTCGACGCTCACCTTTTCAAACTGGTGCACCCTGAAGATCCCTCGGGTGTCTCGTCCGTGGGAGCCCACTTCCTGCCTGAAGCAGGTGGAGAAACCGGCGTAGCGAATGGGCAGTTCCTCGGGTTTGAGCCACTCTTCTCTCAGAAAGGCTGCAATGGGCTGCTCAGAGGTGGCGATGAGGTATTTCTCATCTATGGAGTTGTCGTCGGACTTCTCGCTGCCCTTACCGATGACCTGACGGAAATACGAGGCGTTTCAGAGTTTACAAAATCTCAGAAGCAAGATGGAGATTTGGATCATGCTAGAAATCAGACGTAAGGTTTCTTTTTTTTTTTTTTTTTATAGAGACATCTCAGGGACCAATGAATAAAGTGATAAGTTCTCCTCGCTCACGAGGTCTGGTATGAGTGTTAATCATCTGCATCTTCACAATCGAGATGTGAATAGCTGAACAGATAACTGCATGAAGAAGCAGATTTATAGCAGGTCATGCTAAATTTGCAAAATTACAATGGATCAGTCTCACATTAACTCTTCAACTATTAACTTCACATTATCTATCTATCACATTAACTATCACATTAACTTCAAGCTATTTTGTGCTGTTTTTGGTCTTTCTTGTTTTTTTTAATCCATGTAGGACATTAAATCTCTTCCACACACAATCAAAATAAGTCTCGTTCTTTTCTTTAAAGAACAGCCTTAGTTGTCAGATTATGAGGTTATATGAATATATAAACATATAAACATTATATAAACATTATATTCAGAAATGACCAGGTTCCTGTGCGCAACATGCAGGACCCCATTTTGGCCTCCAGGGGGCACCACTGCAACTACAGAACAGGACAGTACAGAGCTGAATATTTCACTCCAGGCTCATTCTTTCAGCATGACTGGTATTTAGTTTCTTTAGATAATATGAACGTCATTCAGCAGGACAGAAAGTCTCAAGTGATTTATTTATAAACAAAAAAACAAACAAACAAGTAAGAGTTGAAGTGAAAGCTTGTGTACCTTGTAAAGCTCTTCATCGAACTGACTGAGCTGCGCCACTTCCTGCATCACCTCCTTTCTCATAAAGAAAGGTGTATACAACATAGTGTAGTTCTTGCTGTGCAGGATCCTGAGGGCAAAGTTGATCAAAGCCTGCTCCAGGAACACCAGAGGCCCCTGCAAACACGGGACACGACAGCGCTGAAAAACCAGGTGCCAATTTTACAGGCCTGGACCTAAAACATCATTCCTCTTTCAGGTGTACGTCTGTGCAGATTGGGTGAGATATTTTATGTGCAGGTAGAGGGGAAGAGGAATTTTGGCCTGTTTGTGCTTGTTTGCAGCAGTTAACCTGTTTATGTGTTTGTACAGACAAGAGGAACAAACCTTCAGAAAGTAACCTCTGCTCCCTGCAACAACGGCACCCCTTTCTCCATCGAATCCGTCAATCATAACCACCAGGTCAACGTGGGAGTACTTCTTCTGCACGCTGCAGTCACCCCAGGTCCGCTCCACCTTGTTGTCTGCATCCTAATGGGAGCAAAACCAGAAGTAGTTGCACAGTGAGTATCTGGCTGGCTACAAGCCTTCCTGACTCACTGATGACTTATTTGTCAAAGAAAAAGTGGTGAGATGCACGGAAATATACAAGAATAAAACAGTGTTTCAGCACCCAAAATTGTTGAGTTAATTAAAGTTTTTTTTTTTTAAATCTTGTTTTATTGTTCTATATTGTGTTACTGTCACTAGTACTTTTATTTATTTTTTTACAATATATTATTTTATTCTTTGGTATAATGTTATTGGTTGTTGTGCCTGGGATTGTGCACAGTGCTTTGGGCAACTGTATTGTTTTAAAAGCACTTTATAAATAAAGTTGGATTGGACTGGATTGTTAAATCAATGACAAGACACTTCACCTACTTTACCACCCACCAAGCCCAAATAAATTTGATGTCAAGTGCTACATAAATAACCCGTTAATATCATTGCTATTACAGATGATAAACACATGGGCCTCAATTTTTACCAAGTAAAAATAGCAAAAAAAAAACTTACATGAGCTAAAAGGGCTGTGTGTGTAGTTGTGGTTTCAAAAGAAAGCTGAGGCATGTGGGATTAAAGAATTGTCGGAATCAGCGTATGTGTAACCATGTCAGAAGAAAATCATTTGGAACACAGTAGAAAATTTAAATGTTTATCTCCTAAAGGAAAACCACATTACTTCCAGTAAAAACCAGAGAAGAGCAGCTCGGCTCATCAAGGAATTAGTAAAGTTTGCTGAGAGGTTTGGCAAAAGTAGAGGCTAAAAAACTGACCTAAGCAAGTTTTATTTCAACTGAGGACCCGAACAGGTAAATATCTCAGGATGTTTTCAGCCGACAGCTCTATCAATGGTCAGTGAGGGGAATTAATGGATAGCCACCAAATTCCCCTTAAAAACACCAGAAGAAGGAGGACCAGGCTGGAGATATCTTCTGTGTGATGCATCCAGGCTCCAGCAACCAAGCTTTTCTACTGCATGCCCCAAAATTTATGGAAAATTTCTCTCTTTTTAATAGAGATGTAATGTGAGCCGTTGACGATAAATCATGACACAAGAATGAAGAAACACAGCAGTGGTGACAGCTGCTTGACATTTTTACTGTTCGACATCCGTCATTATGGTGCAACAGAAACTCAGTTACTGCAACAACTGCTAAAATTAAACTCGAACCACTAGATTAACCAGCCAGATCTGTACTACCTACCTCATCGTTACTTATTGGTACAGATGGGTGCAGGAGGTTGCCAATCTCCCTCAGGTACTCGAAGCGCTCCGCCTCCAGCCTTAACCTCTCTTTGTCAGTTTTCTCCACCGCCTCATCCACGAGTAAACGCACCTTCTTGATCTGCGTAACCGTCAGGGCCTGAAACAGAAAACAAAAACAATGAAAATGAACAGGTAAACAGCTGATGCAGCAAAGTGAAAGACTTTCTTTGTCTACATGCAAAGATGCTAGTATATAAAGGACTGTTACTCGTACTGATAGTGTTTCAGGTGTTAGGGACTCCAGGTTTTGTGCTTCTTCTGGTACAGCGTCATCATCTCCAACTGGCTCCTTCTTCTGCATTAACAACAAAGAAGGATGTCAAAGCTCCATGTTCAAATGCTTCTCTCTTTGAAATCCGACCAGAACAAGTAGTGACTTATTCAGTCGAATCATTTAGTTACTGATGCATGCGTACCTTCATTTTCTCCCCAATGCTCTTGCTGCAAAGGTTCTTTGCTTTGTTCAGGTTGTCTGCAGTGAAGCGGCCTATCGGGGGGGGGGGGGGGACGACACATCAGTCAGAGCATCATGACTGCATGTGTGTGAGAGCTAATAGCCTGATGAGTGTTATTACTAGAGGTGGGAAAATCAAATTGAAAAATTGGAAATCTTTTTTTTTTTATAAAATAGATTTTTTTTTTTTTGGTAAAAAAATTTTTTTTTTCAATAAAATAAATACACTATTAAATTTGGTTATTTTTATTGTTCTTTTTACTAGTCTTCTTGGGCATTATAGCAGCGAATTGGTCTGGTTACTGCGCTGTTGTTTTCCTCATTGAAATGAAGAAAAATGACAAGCAAAAAAAGCTTTATACATTTTTTTTTTAATCTACAAAAATCCGCAATATCGGAGAATTGTGAGAATCGCAATTTAAATCGAATCGGCAGCCAAAAAATAAGGAATCAAATCGAATCGGAACAAAAGCATTTCGTCACACCCCTAGTTATTACCAGCCAAACCTCGTGTGATTAAAAAAAAAAGAGTGAACAATATGTAAAGAAGTTATGATTTTCCACAGACCTGGTTAATAAAGAAAAAAAAGAGGATTGAGATTATTAACACCAACATGCTGGATATGATCTGTACGTACACTGCAGGGCGAGGTTGACTTGACATGTTGCTTGCTGGGATTGCATCAGATTGTACATTATCATCCAGCAACATGAAGCTAAAACAGCACTACCCACGGATTTATATTAATGTATTCGTACCATCATGATTACTAAACCAGAATTAGTTCTGTACGGAAATCAGATCTTAAATGACACGTATCAGTAAGATGAAAAGTCGCCATATGGCTAGTTTCGATTAGCAGAAATGAGCTAGTTTTGCTAACATTAGCCTCATTGCGTGCTCTTTTCTTCCTTATGAGGAACACGCCAAAGCCAACTAAATTTAAGTTGTATGTAGTCAGAAGAAACAAGCATGCTTTGTATGAGTGGTCAACACCCTGGTGTTGCTTATGAGGTCCTTTGCCTCTGTTGACAGCTATGCTAACTTTAGCTTTTTTAGCCACGGTGCTAACGTTGGCTGCTAATATTGAAATAAAAAGGACGCTTACATTTTCTCCATTCTGTGTCTGCAGCGACCAACTTATCAACCAGTGTCACATCTTTAAACCTCTTCCGCTGAGTTTCACGGATGATTTCTGGATCACCGCCTTTGTCGGTCCGAAACAGATCAAGATCGAGTACCATCTTTCCACGCTGCCTGTCAAAAGAGACTGAATGAATTTACACCGGCGACTACGCTGACCAGGTTGCCAGGTTTTGTCGCAGCAAATCCGGATGCACATTTTGCACCGTTGCATAAAATAGTTATTACTAATATTGTTATCATAGCGACTTTGTAAGCAAGTTTTCAGTAATTAATCATTTAAAAGAATCTGTTTTAATCAGATGAAGATGAAATTAATCTTAATAAATGAAAACTGACTGGGGGTGGGACATTTATTTTTTACTTAACTGGCAACGTTTAGTCAGAAACTTCATGAGACTGAAAATGAATGATTCAATATTCCTTTATTAGATGGTTAATACACAAATAAAAAAAATTGTTTTACAAAAAAAATGTATGAAAATATAAGACAACTCATTTATGTGGAGCCAAACTTCAGCATTTAATTACAAAGGAAAGGTTCACGTCCTTTAATATGCAGGTTTATAAGACATGGATACAGTTAAATAAAGCACAACTAAACATGCATACCATATTCTATACTATGTTGAGTATATAGTACTTAAAGCACTATGTTTAGTACCTTGAGGTAAACATTCTGAAAGAATAGCTGCATAATACTGGCATTCTTTTGTGTCATACTCATATGTTTAACATCATAGCAGCTTTTTACATGACAATACACGAATTCAAAACTTTATTTTAAAGAGAATAATTGGCTTTTACATAAGATACATCACATATTAATGAATGCACTTAGTGTGTTACACGCATAAAGTGCATAGTTGCTGCCACTGTAGAACAACTGAGTATAGATGGTTAGCTGGCTAACTGAATAAAATACACACTAGTCACCCTTCAGCAATGAGTCTGGTCAAAATGTCTATGTACCAATGAATCTCAGATATGAACCTGAGAACTAGTTTTGAATTAGAGGATACAGATCCCCTCCTTCATAGTTTAGTCTCCTCCCTCTGTAGTTTGCTGCCTTTTTGCCTTCATGGTCATCCCAGCCTCATGGATAGCCCACTGCAGAGCAGCTCCAGCTGGCACCTTAGTAAAGCCCTCCTGTGTGATGTTGTCTATCTTCAGGTAACACCCTGGTCGGTGCAGTGCGACTCCATGAAGGTGGGAGAATAGCAGCGGAAGGTCTCTCGTCAGCGTGTAATGAGATACCAGTCTTAGCTCAGTTGGGATGTCTGTTTCCTCAGAATACTCAAAGATGGCTGACATGTATTTGGACAGATCCTGGCCTCTGGCTTTGGCTTGGCCCACCTCTTCTCCAATCAGATGGATGACTGCTTCAGAACTGTAGGCATTAGAGCTTAAGTTGAGTACATCTTCATCATCCCCCTCTGGATCTGGAGTTACAGGTCTTTGCTTTAACCCCGGAGAACATATCACCAAGACAAAATTGTTTTCTCGAATCTGCCGACAGTGCCAAGCCATACTGCCCTCTTCAGCTACACTCATAAAATCCCAAAGGTCCAGGCACACCTGAGAAGACACACAACAAAACGATCCAATAAAAAACTGAATAAGCCATAAACTAAATGAAGCAAATGTTGCAGAAATGACAGAACAGCCTCCAGTGGTGTCCAGCACCTGAGTGGCCATATGCTGCTGTATGAAGGCTCCTAACTGCATGACCGCTTTAACATGAGAGGGGCCATCATTGTTACTGTAGCAGATCAGAAGACGAGGAGGAGTCAGCTTGTGTCCAGGTAATGACACCATTTCCTCCTGAGTCCCGCTCTCTTCGTGTTGCCAAACGATATCTAAAAACAAGAGAATAAAAAAACATGTGATATCATATCACGTCTGGTCATGGAAAAGTATTTGTCAAAAAGCATAAAAAGTAACAATGTGATAATATTCTAAATTCTGCAAGCCTTAAGTAATGGAAAATGTGATGTTACGCAGTTTGGTTTCCATTAGCACCTTGTTTTAAGTCAAGTTTTTTCTGATGCAACTTGGGTCTCCAACAGATGAGAGCTGCCAGAAACAGCCCAAGGAGGACGACCACAAGCAGACTCACAGTGAGCACCACCGCCAAGGAGGGGGCGACAGAAGAACCCTCTGAGGATGGAGAATTTTTCATTAAACAACATAGCAATATTACACATTAAAGAAATAACTGAACTTACCAGCATTGTCTCTTATAAGATAGTTTGTGTAGTTTGTGGGTTTCACACAAATGCATTACAAAAGTAAACGAATATTCCCGGCTGCAACCTGGAGAATGGGGCGGGCCTGGATATTGGGTGGAGTTGGATGTTAAATGGGCACGGTTAAGGTTAGGATTAGTGCATAGACTGTGTATAAAAAGATGGAGGTAAGCCTCCATGACGTCACCCATAGGTTTCTGAAGAGCTGAATTGAAGCTCAGTGGTAGTTCCTACCGTCGCCATCTTGGCAGAGGAATTTGTGTTTTCTCGCCCGGAAAATACAAATATGGGCAAAGAGGTGGAGCTGAGAGGGGGGCTGTGAACGTCATGGTGGATGATTGACATCGAGTGAACTCCGAGCAGCCTGTAGCTAAGAGCTAACCGAGCTAACCTGGAGATAATAGGAGCTAACCAGCTAATGGAGGTAAGCGGGCTAAAGATAGTTCTACGTTCTTCTGACTTGAAGCGGGAGATCAGGTACCTGTCAATCAAAAGGACACCCCCCCTAAATATGCCGAACTTTGAGATTAAATGACTTTAAAACGGGCGAGTTAGAAAAAAATTCACTCCCCCCACAGTTGTCATGAAGGTAAACCTGACCTATTAACGGAAAATGGATTTTTAAACCAGGCTGTAAACATGTTTATTTCTGCTGTGAAGTTGGTCTTTTTAACATGGGAGTCAATGAGGATTTGCTCTGTTTTGCAGCCCCTAGTGGATGAAGGGGGAACTGCAGTTTTATCCACATAAGCTTCACTTTAAAACTGTCCGAGGCTCTGTTCATCTTTCATATATGGTCTGTGGGTTAGAATCAGGGTTAGGGTTAATTCAAATCCAAAATGTTGAGGGGATGGGGTTGGACATCCGACCCCGCCTCATTCTTCAGTCTGCAGCCAAGACCCTCTCAAGTAAACAGCAACTTCAAAACACTGAAATACCTGTGCTTACATGACAACAAAGAAGCTTTATTAATGAACAATCTCTTTTAAATCTGGCGACTCTCATCACACATCTTTTAAAACTGATGTTTTTCTCGCTCATCTTCCTGCCTCTTCAGTCAGAACTGTGAAGCTGACAAAAAGGTGCATTTCAACTAACAGAACTAAGAATATAAAAGCCGCGGGGTGTTTTTATAGAAGCTAAAAGATTATTCCAGTCTAAGGTCTGTTGCATTTCAGGTGAGGTCTGAAGTTCAGGGTAGATGAGACAAATGGTGCTTGCTGCTGGACTCGTAGCACTGCCATGTCGAGCACACGCTAAAACCAGGAGGTCCACTTAATTTGTAATAATTAAGAACCTATGGACTTTGCACACATCCGTGTCTTGGAACTTAACTGCTGTGATCTGTTACATTAACTGTGATCAGTCAGATGAGGTAAAATCACATGATTCCAATGCCAATACTTTGGCTATACACAGTAGAGGTAGTGGCACTCATAGTGAAAGCCTCATCAAGATTCATCTGACTTCATTTAACTCAAAATCTGTCCGTGTTCAATGTTTCTGTGAGGTATTTTGTGTTTTTATTAGCAACTTTTGGATTTAACCGCTTTGATGTCACAGCTAGCTACTGCTAGGCTGCTGATTTAACCCCTGACCCATGAAGCGCACGTGTTGATATGTCCTAAACCCCACAACTGCCATTGCTGTATCACTGTTACATAACAGTATGGATGATTAACTAAATAAACAGCAAAATGAGATGTATAGATTAGTTTCCCACTGTGAAGAGAGATGCGAGAGCATCTTGCTAATCGCATGATTACATGACCTGACTCCTATTTCCTCTAAATGTTACCAGAATTTAGAACATGCACGTCACGCTGGGTATCTGTGGGTTATAACTCCACAGCAAAACGCTTGGCAACTAATGTATTATTATGGTAAACCAGAAGCAATAAAACAGTCTTTCCTACCTTTGTGGTTGCTCCTGACATGAACATTAAATGTTTTCCTCACAGCATCCACTTCATTAGCTGCTATCTGTAACACAAGCAAAAGTTTAAGCACTAAAGTTCCTCCATGACACTGGAAATTATAGCTTGATGAAATAATGATCCAGCTGAGGGGCATCTAGACATACAGACTGTAAACCCGACAAACCTGACGCTGACTTTTTTTTAAATCTCACTTACAGAATTTTAGAGTAGTAGTAGCAGAAGTGTTCACTCTCCTGACGGTGTGTTCAGACCAAACGCGTTTTGAACGTCAAGAGCGGCAGGTTTCCATGTAAAGTCTATGGAGAGGCGCGGCAAGGGGGCGTCGAGCTTTCACGCGTCGCGTTTTGAGCATTTTGGGCGTCGGCGTAACGCGCGTCAAAAGCCAGAGATGGACAAAGCTGAATTTTGGCCGCTCGACGCGGGGCGTCAACCAATCAGAGCGATCAGCTCGCAGCTCCTGGAGGATCCCTGTGGTGAACCCAGACAAGGGGCTGAGGTGCGATTACTCCGTGCAATGTTTAGGATAACCATTCCTTGCTAAAAAGCAAAATGTTACTGATTTGGCAGGATACGTTGCCTAGCAACGCTTTGTTTGGGGACGGCGGCGGCTCTCCGCTGAGTGCGGCTCTTGTTGCATTAACACTGACTATTACTGCCCTACGACGACGTCTTCTAGCTTTATTTATTAAATAAAACCATGCCACCTCTCTACTGAATCCGCCATCATTCAAACTGACCGGAAGGAAAGCGCCGCCTCCCTCCTCTCTTTTCCGCCGCGTTTGCCGCTCGCTCCAGACAAGCGGCAGACGCGGCAGGAGCGTTGGGAGCGTTTCGGGCGTCGGTGCACATTAGTGGCAGTTTAGTGACCAGTTTGATCTGAACACACCGTCAGTACTTTTTTTTTTTTTTTTCTCTAATGTTTCTTATTTTTGTTGCTTTAAAACCACAACTCTAAGTGGTTTTTAAGAGAGGTGTTTTGTTTCTGCATCTATACATCTAGCTCATATTTTTCTGAGTATTCCTGAGTGTAAATATGTTTTTTCAGTTTCTGTCAGTTTCAACAGAAGCCGAGAGCGGCTTTGCTTGACTAATATTCTTTTATCCTGAAATAATGAGTTATTTTCTCATCTTTCTTGTGATAACGGCATGATTCATCTCGTTGTCTCGAGAAAATAGTTTGTTTTCAACTTTTTTAACAAGAGGGCTCAAAAGTAAGAGGTTACTCCCTGATCTGAACACTAACAGCCCTGAAGAAATCTTACAGCGGCAGACTGCTTGTATTGCAGGTTCTTTATTCCTGCAGCAGATAAACTGGAAACCAACACTGCTCCCAGTACACCACAAATACTGTGCCAATCTCACAGTCCAAAGACATGCCGTTGGCTCTCTTTTAAGTTTCCTTTCCAGAGTTGTCAGAGTAATTCATGATGTAGGCTAATTGTAGGTAGATTGGCTTAAACGACATAAGTACACTGTAATTTGCTTTGTTTTAATGAGTCAGACTTGCTCCTTGTAACAGTCTGCGGTGCAAATTCAATCAGAGCAAAGCAATCTGGTCATAAAAGCAAAAAGATTTAGGTGAATGGCAATAAAGGTGACAAAGTCTGTGGCTTTACCGAAAAAATGACCTTATTGGCAATTTAATGATTTTATATTGTATTTCTATAGAAATACAGTACCAGGCAAAGGTTCTGACACAGTTTCCCAAGGATTCCAATGGGAAATATTTTCCAAACTTTTGGTTGGTAGTGCATATTAATATTAGTACACCTTCAATTCCTTCGCTAGTCCTCTTGTCACCTCACATACTTCAGTCAAATAAAAAATAACTTGTGTCTTTCTTTTTCAGTCTTATTTTTATGAAATATTCCACCATATGGATGTTTCACAACCAGGAATTGTGTCATCCTCCATGCGAAAGTAATCCAGTGTCACGAGAAAGCAAGTGATGGACGTGTTTGTCTACTTGCTTTAATGTAAAAGTTGAAATTTGTTAAATGGCAATGTATGTTCAAGAAAAACAAGTTTTTTTTTAAAAATCTTACAAACCATGCATTTTCTAATCTCTCTTTTTCTATCTCTCTCTCTATCTATCCATCTATCTATCTATCTGTATACATATATATATATATATATATATATATATATATATATATATATATATATATATATATATATATATATATATATATATATAGTTCCAAACAATAACCAATTAAAAGTTAATTAAGTGCAGAACAATGTTTCAGGTAGCTTTAATCAATACCCTCTCTCACCCTGCACCCGATTGTGAAGGAGAAAATCAGCACTAAACATTGTTATGTAGCAAAAGAACAACATTGCCATGCATGGCTGGAAGATGGACATGGTACAATTTCTATTTTTCTTCTCAAAAAATTGTAATCCGTCACAGGTGAGAAATTTATTTAATATTACCTCACAAGTGTAGTTGGTTTCCTCTTGAAGTCCACTCAGCTGGTAGCTGTGGTGAGTTCTGTTTGTGGAGGAATTCTAAAGAAGTAAAACAGAAGTTAATCCAGTTAGTTATCCAGTTAGAGAAAAGATCTGTCTGCAATTATGTCCCCTGTAGAACCGCAGCTTGAAATCAGGCCACTTTTAAACACTCGGTTTGAAGCCGAAACATTTAGACTAGTTTATCTTACACATGGAATAGACGGTTCTGAACACTTTGCAATATGTGAATCCTTTATTCTATTTAGGAGGTCAGACTAATAACAGCTATTTGGTATATAACATGATTTATTCCACATTTTGTTCCAAACTTTAGGCCACTTTTAAAGATACTGTACAGCTCGATTCAATTCAATTCAATTCAATTCAATTCAATTCAATTCAATTATATCTAATCGTAATCTAATTGAAACTAATTCATATTAAGATCTGCATGAGTGCAGTTTATAAGGATCGTGTTCATACAGGTCAGTTCAGAAAAAGTAACTACCTTGCTGAGGAAACCAAACTGAATCAAGGCGAGTTTATGTCATAATCTAGTCCAGATCAGGTCTACATGTTGTATTTCGGTTAGGCAGGAGGTGGACAACACAAGAATGCTTTGAAACAGGATTTTAATTTAGTTAGAAGGTTTAAAAAAAACTTTAGCAAGGAAACTTTTGATTGATTTTTTAAAATCTGCTTTTAATCTTATTTACTCCCATATTTTAGCAGAGAAAGGATCATGTTTCATGGTCATGACTCTAATGGGGCTGATGGACTGGAGCTGAACACTCTCAGCAGGTCGGGGTCACTCTGGTATTCTCTGATGTCCTCCTCTATCCCCCATTTATTCATTTTGTGCACCAATGACTGCTGCAGCCAGCATCCATATTGTCACCCTGCTGATGTCATCCTGTTCATCTTGAGCTCATGAAAACATGGCGATCCTTGTTATTTCATCTCTAGCTATACGATCTATATCACACTGGGCTAAGTGCCAGCTTTGTCACAATCACCGCGCCATAATACGGTTTTACACTTCGGAGCCACAGTAAGGTGAAGTCAGAGACACAAGCCGGACTGCTCATGTCAGATCCACACCAAGAGTTCAGATTGTTTCCTTTTGGATGCAGAAATCTGCTGCAAAAAATGGATAAAAAACATTGTGAAAGATTCCCAGATCACTGCTGCGGTTAGACTGTAAAAACCTGCAGTGGAGTTAACGGCTAACCCCCCTGCTGTTAACCTGATGTATAGTCATGTGTATGTTTTGTCAAATTCTTACAGGCTGTAAAACTAATTTCCTCTGGACGATGATTCTTCACTATTTAACCTAAACTTGGTCTAAGATGGTCTAAAGCTATGGAAGTAAATCTGTTCCACCAGATTTTGAATTTTATCAGCCTTTGAATTTCAAGCACCATCATTTTATGCAGTGAATTAATATGTCTGAATTTTGCTGATCTGAACTAAATGCTTCAGTTTTTGTAATCGTTTAATTTTTGCTACAATATTTTCAAAGTTTTAAAATTCAAGACTCAAAAGTCAAAGGTAAAAAGTTCAAAGGAAAAACATTCGTTAAAATTTGCCGTCAGAAAATCTGTTCCATTGGGATAAAATTCAGGATAAAATCGAACTGGTATTCAAAAATCAAAAGGAAAGTTTTTTTCCTTTGAATTTTTTAACTTCGAATTTTGAGTCTTGAATTTTAAAACTCTGAAAACATAGTAGCAAAAATAAACGATTAGAAATCGTTAATTCGGATTAACAACATTCAGATATGTTACTTCGCTTGGTGCTTAAAATTCAAAGGTTTATAAAATTCATAACCTGGTGGAACAGATTTACTTCCATATAAAACTCCCAACAGACTGTAGCTGTTAAACAACCCTTTTCTTCTACAAACCAGATGCCAACTTCAGCGTTTAGCAGGCTGTAAAACCAAAAGACTGCTCAATAAGTGATGACTGTTCTCAGTTTACAAGTCAGAGGAGGAGGATGCGTGCCATAAACAAGAACATTACGTTTACCACTTCCAGCTGACTTAAGTTCAGTCTGATTAAATGAAATGCTCCTGGGTCTTTCACCTAAGAGGCAGCGGCAGCTGTTGCCATTGTTGAGTCAAAGTAGCACATTACGCATATTTTGTTCCTGGAATAAAAACAGCACAACACAACACTGTGAAAAAAAAGGAAAGTACTCACAGGAGTTATGTCTGTGTATCTGTTCATGCCGTTTGCATAACACAGTGAGAAGTAACTTCGGATTCCCAGGTCTGGAGGAGCCAGGTTAAAGGTCACGGTGATGACAGTTCCTTCCTGCTGAACCTCAATGTATTTGGGGTACCAGTCTGCAACCAACCCATAGAACACACACACACACACACACACACACACACACACACACACACACACACACACACACACACACACACACACACACATGTAAAGCTGACCTTCATATCAGATTCAGGTAAATGAGAGCAATGAGAAGCTTCTCTCACCTTGTTTGCAGTGCTCAAAACCTTTTTTCTCTGCACATGCTGCAAATATACATGCAACCATAAAGTCAAAACTGTTTGGATTCCATACGTGAAGAAAAGTGCAGACAAGATGAGACGTCATATGTACTACATCAGAAAAAACCCAGCAGACACCAGGAATGAAGTTCAGATTCTCCGCTGTGCTGAGAACTTTACGAGGTCTTACTGCGAGTAGAAAAGATCTTGCTGCGGTAGAACTTTTCCCACTCCTCGGGCACAGGCAGAGCCATGACTGTAACAGCATACTGGGCTCCAAGGGGGAGGCCGGGGAATGGGTCTGACTTGTATACCTGCAAGGTGTAGCGACAGTACTGGATTTAAACAGTAATATTGATATAATTTAAACCCAGACTTCAGACTTTTATGAGCTGATGTAAAAGTTGCAGATCAGTCTACAGCATGATGGACCTCACTGCTTCTGGGTCCAGTAACGGCAGATCAACAGGAAAGTTTGAAGTGTGTTTTTTAAAGTATGTTTTTACTACTTGTGACACATTAATTTGACATTAAACAAATAGAAATAGAAGTTGCAGAGTTAGACCATTGTAACCAGTAAGGGTTTTAGGAACCGATTATCAAAAACCAAGGTTACACTTTAGCACTAATGTCCTCTCATTATGTTCTTTGGTCCAGGCTGATCTCTTCTTCTTTGTTTCTTTTGAGCCATATTGCACTGACTGCTGAAATGTTTCTCCTGCTCGCCTCCTTTAGGAAGCACTGATGTGACTCAGCGCCAGTTAACGGCTGTTTTCTGAGTCTTTCTGTAGAGTAAGTGAGTCTCATGCTTCCTGTCCTGGGATGGTCCTCTAGAGAGCTACAATCCTTGCTCCAGTGAAGTTAGTGCGTGTGTAAAAGGGAAATAGAAACAGAACACAATGATGTGTCAATCCTTTTTAGCATATGTTCAATTGGATACACAACAAAGACTCCGTATTTAACGTTATTGGATTTTTTTTGTTTTTGTTTTTAGTAATCATTTATTTATTTTGAATTTGATGCCTGCAACACGTTCCAAAAAAGCTGAAGAAGGCTGTGTTTACTACAGTGTTACATCACCCTTCTCTTTCCCTCTCCTGCTTGATGTGCAGCTGAAGTTGCTCAACAGTTCACCGTCGTATTTTATGCCTCCTAATGTGCAGCACATTTTCACACTTTCAGCGGGAGACAGGCATGCAGGCAGACCGGTCTATTACCTACACGCTTTCACTATGAAGCCACGCAGAATGAGGCTTGGCGTTGTCTTGCTGATATAAGCATGTCCCTGAAAATGACCTGGCTCGGATGCAGCATGTTGTTCCGAAACCTGACCTTGAACTTTGGCCTGCTAACAATCTGGACAGTTTGAACCTTTTGTTTTTGCAGTGAGTTCAATGGAATATGAGTTAAAAGCATTTTGCGAATCATTGTATTCTGCTTTTATTTCCATTTCGCACAATGTCCCAACTCAACTGGAATTGTGGTTGTTGCTGCACGGCCAGTCGTGGCAGCTTTCACTGCAACACTGAAAATGTTTTTTACAGCAGCAGTTTCTGTCTGTGCGTGAACAGTTTTCCCCTCATGCTTAGCTGAGGGGATTTTGAAACCTTGAGCTTTTTTTTGTTATTTTAAGAGACACATTTATTTCCCTGGTTTGGCTTCTTTTTTTTCCTTCATTTAAGTTCTTGATATTTAATGAGACTAATTCCTTTCCCTTCCAGTGAAATGTTGATCGTCGGCAGGATGATCTTGGAGTGACATCCTGTACATTGTTAATCTCTAACCATATCTTTGGAGCCAAGAATCCATCTGCAAATTTCTGATGTTGTGTTTTGCGGTACTGATCCAGAACATTGTTTCTCTCTGCGCAGCTCCTCTGTTAGGGTCATACTAGTCGAGGCGTTGCTGCAAAATACAACATTACACCACTCTGGAGTCTGAAATCCATCCAAGTCATCTTATGACATTCAGGCTTAAAATTCAGCCTGAAGTGTTTCCACTAATATGTTGTAAATTGTGCAAATGATGGTATTATGAAGATTATGACATAATATCGCTGAACATATCTGGAAAGTGCATGACTGGTTCAAATACGTGAAAAATAGAAGTTTAAATTTAAGCATTTCTGCACTGAAAGTCATGTGAGCTTTCACTATGACACAATCATACCACACACATAGTGGTCTGTAGATGAAACAAGTGATGCTCTTTCTAACCTTTTGGGCATGTGAAGCTGGGAGGGAGACGTTACGGTGGAAGAGAAATAGCTGACAGGCAACACGGGAACCTCCCAAAGCCTGAAGAGTCACCTGAAAGCCTCGTAGGAAGGCGATGCCTGCAGCATACACAACAAAGACAGAGACACAGCAGCGTATAAAAACAGCCGATCTCCAAGCATCTTCTCAACGGTTCATATAAAAACCGCTTGCTTTTCAGTGCAACAGATGTTTCAGAGCTTTGCATGTTCCCTGCAGATATCTGGAAAATAAAAAGTTTCACATGTGTGCACAATTATGTGCTTAACACCTTTTTTTAAAAAAAGCTCTATGTTTGGCCGAAGATTTGACTCTACTTGAAATAAAAACAAACTGAAGTCAGAAAAACAGTGGTTTGGTAAGAATTGCCCCTTGTTAAAAAGCTCAGTAAACCCATTTACTGGGTGAAAATAGAGGATTTTCTTACATAACTGACAAGATTATGCTCAAACAATGGCTCATTAGCCTGTAGCGTCTATAAACGAAAGACTTAAATCAAATCAAATCAAACTTTATTTGTATGGCACTTTTCATACAAAAGCATATCAAAGTGCTTAACAGCATAAAAATTAAAAACAGCTTCATACTTAAATACACACACACAAGTCACCCACACACACATACATCCCAACCCTTCCCCTGATTATTAATGCCAAAATAAATAAAAAACTAAGAACTTCAGGGTTCTCTCATCTGTGTCTGGCTTGACACTGCTGCAAGGAAACGACATCTAGGGAGTCCGTCTGTGTCAGGAGCCGCCCCAAGAATGACCAACAGAGACGCCGCCACAGGGAACGCCCAGGCCGGGGCAGGCCGGGGTCCACACCACAGCCATATGGCTGCAGTGTAGGAACCATACCTACACCCCCGGCAGGATGACCCCCACCACAACGACCCAGTCGGTCAAACAGGTGCAGCCCACAACACGGAGGATTCCCATGAGGAAGAAGAAACACTGGAGCTAAAAGGTTAAAAAGATCAGATAAAGGCACACAAGATAAAATAAATAAATCAATAATTCTGTCAAACAATAATTAGAACAATAAGATTAAACCTTAATAATATGTAGATACATAAAAAATACATAAAATATGTCATAAAATTAGGTAAGACAATGATATCTAAAAAATAAAAAATGAATTAAAAAATGAAAAAAATACATAAAATAAATGTATTTATTTAAAAGTAAATAAATAAACAGAAAAATAAATAAGAAAAGAAGAGAAATTCAAATAAAAGCTAAACTAAAAAGGGGGGTCTTGAGCCTCTTTTTTAAAAACATCTACAGTCTCTGCGACCCTGAGATTAAAACCTTCTGAGAAGTCAAAGAGATCCCGTTTGTTTGAACTCTTGCATTTGTATCACATTTAAATTCACATTTGTCCTCATCACATGCAGCATTTGATGACATGGACATTTCCCCCCTAATGGAGAATATCATAAAGACTCAAAGTAAAACAGGAAAATCTCTGTCTCCATGAAATTAATGAAACATACCGTAGTAACTCGGCTTCCAGGAAACAACAATGGTGTCCGATTCGAGGTTTGGCTCAGGGA
The DNA here is from genome assembly GCF_933228915.1 of Telmatherina bonti. Taxonomy (NCBI): domain Eukaryota; kingdom Metazoa; phylum Chordata; class Actinopteri; order Atheriniformes; family Telmatherinidae; genus Telmatherina; species Telmatherina bonti. Next base: position 11,653,484 of record NC_136622.1, on the reverse strand, counting down.
CAAACTCTACCTTCACATCGTCTGGTGCTTGGACGTAGTGCTGGCAGATTTTAGGGTCGTCCCGTAGCAGCTGCAAACACGGCCATGGAATACAACCTGAGGAGGAATAACATCAACATCATCATGAAGTATTTCAGATCTTCTTGCTAAGCTAAAATAATAAAGGTAAAATTAAACAGGTGGTTTAAGGAAGACCGGTTATCACAAATGCATCAGTTACATCTCTGTGAGAAGCAGCTGGTTTCCGTGCATTGAAACAATGTCAATGTCTGTTGAATTATTTTTCCTGGTTGCAGAATGCAGCTGAGGTTTGAGGAATTGCACTGGAACTTCTTATTTGTGCTTCATGCTTTGAAAATCAAATAAAAATGTGCAGAGCATTCGTTTGCCAGTTCTGCAAAGCAGAAATTTACACTTAAGCCACGCAGGAAACATCAAAATGTTTGAGGAACATTGATTTTGTCTTTGAAGTTTCAGCGGAATTAGTCACACACACGTTTTGACCTCAACTTACTTCCAAAGTTTGGGTTGAAACCCAAAGCTTCTTTCAGATCATCTCCGGTTACTCTGCAGTAATCACATGCAGGTCTGCCCTGCAGAGGAGAGCACGATGGGGGAAGTTAGACAGTGGCCTGTGATTTGTTCAGACACGTCATGGATATATAGCTTCAGTCGCCAACATATATTCACAGTAGCAGTCAAAAGTTTGGACACACTGAATCATTTGACTGTTATTTTACACACCAGAAAAGACATTAAAGTCAACTGTGTTGCCATTCCCGTCGTCACTGTGCAAAATAGTAGGGGTGGTTGGTTTTGACGGGAGCACCGTTTCAGATGTAAACACAAGAAGACAAACATGTGTACACAATGTTAAAGTACTTACCTGTCGTGCAGTCCCTGCTGCACCTGAGGCCACTGGATCCTCTCAGAGAGAAAAACATGTTCTTGTCTGGAGGAATGTCTCAGTACGTCTTACACGCTGTACCTTTGCTTTTTTTTTGTTGTTGTTTGTTTTTCATTTATAAACCTTTAATAAGTCCGTCTTTGACCAATCTAAATCTTTTAAACTCGACCTGGTCTGAATAACTTGAGATCCCCAAAACATAAAACATAAAAATGTCCCTTTTGTCATTTCAGAAATAGTTTTAACAGATCTTAATGAAAGGTTTCATACATCAAAAGAGTCTTTCCTGTATTTCTGGTATAATCTCGTCCAGATGTGACCCGTCATTTTGTTGTGGCTTTGAACTGGACCTGGTCTAAAGTGATCCAGATCTCACTGTGACATTGAGATGAATTGGAAGTCAGCTTCAGCGCTGAGAGATAATCTGTCTTGCATGTTAACATTTGAACAGTCATAAAGTAAGTTATTGGGGTTTTTTTTGTCAGAGAGTAATTGAGCATAATTAAATGCATACTCCGACACCTCTGGGTTGCACAATGTTTTAGTTTCACAGAATGTATCACAAACCCCCAAAACACCGATATCTAAAGCGAACCAGCTGCTCATACCCCAGCTTTGCTCCACAGGGACATGGAAAAATGGCCATATTTCTTTCAGATGGAATGTCTTCGACAATCAGCCAAACACCAATCAGCAAAGGGTCTTAGTTTTCCCAACATCTGTGCCCACTTACGTATACATTTCGTATATCCTATATCAATCTTGACAGCACCGTCAAACTTCAATTTAGAAAATTATGAGGCCACAACTCATAGAAGATGTGCCAGATTCTGAGTCTTCACCATGTAATGCTCCATTGCTAATGTGTTGTGTTCAATTTCTGTGTGGGAAAGACAGTTATTACAAGTAGTTAACGGTATGTATTAAAGCACTTCTTCCATGACATCTCGGCAATTAGCAGCCACAATGTGCAAAGTAAAGCTTCATACAAAGAACTCTCCTCGATCTTTGACAAGCATGTTGTGGAAAATACTTATTGCAGAACATATATGATGCAGCTAAGTGGAATAAACACAACATGAAGCCGGTCTTCTTTGTATTTTTGTGACCTCTAGCACATATATAGAAGCATAGTTCATTTCGGGGACAGCAGGGTCAAGCCGGTCAGAAGCTGCGGGTGGATGGAGGTGTAGGTGGTTGTGGTGGCAGGGTGAGAGAAGGATTGTGGTCAGGTGTATGTTTTTAATGTTCCAAAATGGTCTTTTTGTAAAGCATATTGTGCTACTTTTTGTATGAAAAGTGATTTATAAATAAAAATTGATTTGTCAATATCTGTATATATGTACATATATACATATATATATATATATATATATATATATATATATATATATATATATATATATATATATATATATATATATATATATATGTATACATATATATATATATATATATATATATATATATATATATGTATACATATATATATATATATGTATACATATATATATATACATATATACATATATATATACATATATATACATATATGTATATATATATACATATATGTATATATATACATATATGTATATATATGTATATATATATATATATATATATATATACATATATATATATATACATATATATATATATATATATATATATATATATACATATATGTATATATATATATATACATATATGTATATATATATACATATATATATATATATATATATATATACATATATGTATATATATATATATATATATATATATATATATATATACATATATGTATATATATATATATATATATACATATATATATATATATATATATATATATATATACATATATGTATATATATATATATATATATATATATATATATATATACATATATGTATATATATATATATATATATACATATATATATATATATATATATATATATATATACATATATGCATATATATATATATATATATATATATATATATATATATATATATATATATATATATATATATATATATATATATATATATATATATATATGTATACAAATGTGAAGCAGCAGTTTAACAAACCACGGTGGGAACATTTTCAGACTAGAAGAAAAACTTGCTCTACTGTTTAGTATCTGATACTTTTACATGAAACGTTGCAGTAGTGGAAACAAAGAATCACTTTCTCACCGCTTTACTGTTCATTTGAGCAGTTTTTAAAGTGATGTGAAAATAAACCCCAACTTGACTGTTTCTCTGGTCCAGTCCAGGGATCCGGTCTAAAGCAGAGATAAAACTCAACCTCCGATGTGAAACCTGTCATGGTTTGTGTTTATCTTGGGTCTTTAGCTATCGTTTCCTGTTTTTATTTGGAAGCATTGTGTCTTGTTTCCTCTGTACCAGTTCATAGTTTTCACCTGGAGTTGAGTGATTTCATCTGTATCTTCTTCTTTGTCGACATTTATAGCCTCGGTTTCAGTTCAATGTTGCTGGATCATTACACGAGTCTCCTGGTGTTGTTTTCTGTTAGCCTCCTGGGTTCACTGCCTTCAGTTTTCTCACATTGAAAGTCTAGTTTCTGCATCTCTGGCTCCAGTCTCCACATTCTGGGTCCACACCCCCATCGCTTTCATGACAAAACACAGGAATGCTTTGGAATCTGTTTGACGAAGACTAAACCAAAATCAGAAGCAATGTGAAAAACTGAAATACACTCCATCGTTCAACATCTTCACCTCCTTCAGCAGCATGAATGTGAATAAAAATTTTCTCTCATGTCCACATTTTAAGCAGGTTGAAGTCTGAACTTTGCATTAGGGCAACATTGTGATACTTATTCTCCTATAGATTTGCTGCTGAGCTTCGACTGAGAGAGGCTCTCATTTAACTCCAGAATACTTTGTGTTTATGCCGTGTGGCCATGTTCACACTACAGAGAAGATTCTCCTTCACCTATAAAAACAAGATGTGCCCGTTTGGTCTTTGTTAACTGTTAAGTCTTGTAATTACACAGTGTGTGATGTTGAGTCAGACACCTGCTAATGATCATATGAGTTATTATTAAGTCCTGATACACGTTTAGTAGGACTGTGACCATATGCTTTTGCCTGGGTTCGATTCGATTCAGATTTTTTGGGTGATTCCATTCAAATTACGATTCTCACAATTTTTTTATATTGCATATTTTTGTAAATTAAAAACAAAAAAAATGTGTAAAGCTTTTTTTTTTTGCTCGTCATTTTTCTTGATTTCAATTAGGAAAAAACAACACAGTAACCAGACCATCATTCTGCTGCTATGTCCAAGGAGACAAGTAAAAAGATCAATAAAAATGACAAAAATTTTATAATGGATTTTTTTTTTAAGAAAAAAAAAAGATTTTTCAACAACAACAACAACAAAAAAAATCTATTTTAAAATTGTGAAGCAAAAAAATCCATTTTTTTTAAAAATTTGATTTTCCCACTCCTAATGATTAGAGTTGAAAGGTTTATTTTGTTATAGCTACGGTTTATTCACTTATCCTTTAGTTTTTATTATAACCTTTTCAGGTGTATTCCTTTATTGAAAGGGTCTGAGAGGTTTGCAACACTTCTCCCATTACTTACAACTCACCTTGCAGGACTAACAGGTGGAGACAGCACTAGAAGAAGAATGAACATATCTCCCTCAGGCATAATTGCTCAATTAAACACTTGCACGCAAGCCAGTAAGGGATCGTAAGGGACTCAGGTTGTGACCATGACTCACGAGGCAGCAGTCAACAAACATGAATGCATGAAAATCAAAGGCGCCAACACACTGTGGAACTAAAGAAATGTTCCAGGTATTGCCAAATAAATGATCCACAGTGACTTTATGTTAATGCCAAGTTGGCTACAATGTGTTCACTTGTTATCAAAGCTGGGATCAGATCAGTCTGTAGCACATTGTTTGGTTACTTGGGGCTTTTATTTAACTTGGAAGACTACAAGACAATCCAGAATCAGACTCACATACAGAATTTTTTGATCAGCCCTCCTCTGAAAAAAACCACCTTATGTAAGAATTATTGTTGGTGTGAAAAAATACTTTGCACCTGTCCGGTTTTTCTGACCAGACGGATAAATGATCCAACTGTAACATTCAGAGGTTTCTCCGTGATGTCAAGATCATTTTAGGTCATTTAGGAAAGTTATGATTTTAATGGAATTCTGTGTGATGAAGGCAGACTTAAAGCAAGCCAAAAAAAAAACATCTCAGAATTTTTGTGCTTTTCCTCCTTGTTTACTTTAATTTAAGGAACTGGAGCCGTCTGTTACTGAACTGTAGCGAACCTGTGGTTCTGCACGACTCCGTAACGATTAACAAATGAAAAAAAAAAAAAGATGAGAGAAAGATTTTACAGATTCTTTAAAAACAAAAGGAAAGAGGAAAAGGAAAGAAAACAATGTAGCATTTAGCAAGATGGACTGGGTCAAACTTGTACTACATTAGAGCTGTTTCTCTGTACAACAGCCAGAACGTACCTGCAGCAACATCATGCCTAATAGCAGGGCACACGTCCCATGAATTATAACCTTGCTTACCTGTAATATCTTATAAGGTGGAGCCTCACATCTTGAGTAGCCTCAAATATCAAGGTGTTTGTTACCAAACCCCATAGAAAAAATAAGCCATCTTACCTGTCGGATACATTCCAGACTGCAGTCCTGAGGAGAGATGGCTACATCCGATTCATCAGCCTGATCAAGATCCCAAAGCAGGCACAAAACTATAGCCACCCTCCACATGCTGCTGCAGTCCGTATGAAATGATCCAGAAAACGTGCGTGCACACGGTGGCTGTGGGAAGCCACTGCTGGGTGTAAAGCCTAATGCTGGAATGCTTTTACTTGTGTGACACATAGTGAGATAAATCTGAGAGGAAAGAGAAAGACAAGGAGGGGAGTGGTATCCTGAGGCTACAGGTGGAGGCACAGTCAGCAAGACATGCTGTACATGTTTGACTGGATGTCTGTAAGATGAATTCATTTTAACCTTCACGTTGTTTTCACATCAAAAGTGACCTGAAACTGAAAACAACTTAAGAGTTTTACAGACTTAATTTTTTTTTTCTTGTTTTTACAAAAGTGATCCCAACATTAGACAAGTTGCATTTATTAATATTTCCATGGGGGCTGTAAACCATCTGGGAACACAGATAGTAGGTGTACCATCACCTTTCCACCAACCCTCTTACACAACTTTCCAAGATCAATCTCAAATACAGCCATTAAGGCATCGCGCGACCATCTCTGAATTGACTCTAAATGTGCTACAGTTAATGGGATTCTAGCTTCATGTGCTCTGTGTGCTTCTGGGTGGCTATTGGCTTCTGTCTCCGGCATGGGGGGCTTGCATGTAAGCTCTGCTGTCTACTGGAGAGAGGCTTGGACATCCATGCGCTAAAGTGAACAAAACAAAAAATGTCCACAGACCGACTCATTCTCATCATCAAACTCTGGATCTTGTTCTGACACATGGCATCAAAAGTGACCAACTACCAGTTTTTCCGCATAACCCTGTTCTGTCTGCTCGTTTTTTTTTTTTAATAACTTGAGAGTTTACTTTATCTGACTACACAAGGGCTGAGAAGAAAATTCATTGTATTTGATGTTTGTCAGATAGTGTTGTTAACAAATTTAAGAAGTCTATTTCAGCAGTATTTCCTACAATGGCACTTGACAGGAAACACCCATCCGAGCTTTACTCCAACACAAGTTGATGAATGCATTGCTAGAATGACAGCTTTAATGCGTATAACACTAGATAATGTTGCCCCTCTAAAGAAAAAGAGAACCACTCAGAAGAAGCGGGCCCCGTGGTTTAATTCCCAGCTTCAAGCCGGACATCAAGACGTTTGGAAAGAAAATGGCGTTCATCTGGCTTAGAAGAGTGTCGCATAGTCTGGGAAGAAACTTCAATAGTGTACAAAAAAGCCTTGCGTGTGGCTAGAACAGCTTATTATTCATCATTGATAGAGAAGAACAAGAACAAGAACAACCCCAGGTTTCTTTTCAGCACTGTAACCAGACTAAGAGCCATAGTGCTGTTGAGCCATCTATTCCTTTCAACCTCAGCTGTGATGACTTTATGAGTTTCTTTGTAAACAAAATAGTTTCTATCAGGAAGGAAACCAGTAATAACCTTAACACCACTAATTCTATTTCATCTGCAGCAGCCTTAGAGACGTCTTTAGAAGCTGATTTTCATTTGGACCGTTTCTTGCCTGTACAGCTCTCCGAGTTAACCAACATAATAGTTTCATCTAAACCTTCAACCTGTGTTTTAGACCCCATCCCAACCAGATTATTCAAGGAAATATGTTTCATCTGTACTGGACCTTATCAATTCATCTCTATTAATAGGATATGTACCTCAATATTCTAAGACAGCTGTAATTAAACCATTGCTTAAAAAACAACTTTGGATCCAGGAGTTTGAGCTAATTATAGACCAATATCTAATCTCCCCTTCTGGTCTAAAATTCTTGAGAAAACAGTTTCAACACAACTATGTGCCTATCTGCGCAGAAACAATCTGTTTGAAGAGTTTCAGTCAGGATTTAGAGCTCATCATAGTACAGAGACAGCACTGGTGAAAGTCACTAATGATCTTCTCATGGCCTCAGATAAAGGACTTCTGTCTGTACTCATTCTTTTAGATCTCAGTGCTGCATTCGACACCATTAATCACAATATACTGCTACAGAGGCTGGAACATGTTATTTGGATTAAAGGGACCGCATTAGGCTGGTTCCAGTCATATTTATCTGATAGATTTCAGTTTGTAAATGTAAATGATGAGTCTTCCTCACACACCAAGGTAAGTTATGGAGTTCCTCAAGGTTCTGTACTTGGACCAATACTTTTCACATTATACATGCTTCCCTTAGGAAATATCCTCAGGCAGCATGGTATAAATTTTCATTGCTATGCGGATGACACTCAGATCTACCTCTCCATGAAGCCAGATGAAACCAATCAGTTTCTTAAATTACAAAGATGTCTTACAGACATCAAGACCTGGATGACTCTGAATTTTCTCCTTTTAAACTCAGACAAGACAGAGGTCGTTATCTTCGGGCCTGAAAAACTTACAACAAAATGATCCAGTTATGTCATTAATCTGGATGGCATTAATCTGGCATCCAGTACCACTGTGAGAAATCTTGGAGTCATTATTGACCAGGACTTGTCTTTTAACTCACATTTAAAACAGGTTTCTAGAACCGCTTTCTTCCTCCTAAGTAATATTGCAAAAAATTAGGGGCATCTTGTCTCAGAAAGATGCAAAAAAATTAGTCCATGCCTTTATTACTTCCAGACTGGATTACTGCAATTCATTATTTATGGGTTGTCCCAAATATGCCCTGAAAAGTCTCCAGCTGATCCACTCTCAGACTGCAGGTTTGCTGGTGGTTCCTAGAGTCTCAAAGAGTACTATGGGAGGAAGAGCCTTTAGCTATCAGGCTCCTCTCTTATGAAACCAGCTCCCACCGTGGGTTCGGTAGGCAGACTCCCTCCACACCTTTAAGATCGAGCTGAAAACCTTCCTTTTCCATAATTCTTATAGTTAGGATATGAGCATCTCCTGAGCTACATGTACGGGACCCAACTGTCCAGGTTATGTTCATTGCTCTGATAGTTATGGGTAGTCTAGCCAACCATTACTTATGTAGCAATGGGGATGTTACCTGATGCACTGAGAAGTACCTCGCTCTATTTCTCTAATGTATTAATGTATAAATATAGGCCAATATTTGCCGTCTCTAACTTATTTCTCCTTTTTTCCGCAGGTCTTCCTGAATAAGTGCAATTGTACATGTTGATCGTCTTTCCTGTCCTCTCCACCCCAACCAGTCGAGGCAGATGACTGCCCTCCCTGAGCCGGGTTCTGCTGGAGGTTTTCTTCCTGTTAAAGGGGAGTTTTTTCCTTCCCACTGTCGCCGCGTGCAGCTCAGGATGGGGGATTGGATCGAAGTCATGACTCGATGCAATCAGTTGGTTTCTATTATAGGATATGTATGAATTGGCTCGAAATGATGTGGATGTTGATTTGTGTATGTAAAGTGCCCTGTGACAACATTGTTGTGAAGTGGCGCTATACAAATAAAGGTCATCAGTTGCATTAAAGTAGCTGGAATTTGTGCGAATGTGTAAGAAGATATTGATATATCGAATTATTGCAATATTTTGTGTGACAATATGATAGTGATATTCGAAAGCACTGTATCGATTAGACCAAACAACTGATCTTTACTGATAAGGCAGACTTTCATTTCTTTGTTCATCTTGTACATAAGCATCAATGTTTTTATTTATTCTGCAGTGAAAAGTAGATCCTCTGTTCTTATTCAGTAAGATGATGTCAAGCATGCAACAGTGTTCAGTATTTAATACTAGTACAGAAAAATTGCAATTGTCTTGCTTACAGCATCCCGATATATCGTAATATATCGTATTAGTGGCCCGTATTGTGGTACATATCGTATCGCCAGCTTCTTGCTGGAGTTTCAACAGGGTGGCCAGGCGCTCCCTTAGAGATGGGGCGAGAAGCTCGGGCATCCGGGAGGGGCTCAGAGTAGAGCCGCTGCTCTACATCAAGAGGAACTGGATGATGTGGCTTGGAAACCTGCAAACCATGCCTCCTGGAGGCCTCCCTGGGGAGGTGTTCCAGGCACATCCCTGCGGGAGGAGACCCCACAGAAGACCCAGGACACCCAGGATGGATTATATCTCTTGGCTGGTCAGGGAACGCCTTGGAGGAGCTGGCTAATGTAGGGGGGAAGAAGAAAGTTTGGGCTTCCCTGTTTAGGTTGCTGCCCTGTGACCCCACCCATAACGGTTAGGGTTTGGGTTAAAACGCTATGGGTTTAGTCCGCATTAATCACAAGTATGTTGGGAGTTTTTTTTTGTTTTTTTTTCAAGCTTTGTATTTTATGGGTGCTCCTGAAAAAGATCATCTCTGTACTTCTTTTAGATGCCGCGGGTTGTTTTCCTGTTTCCTTATAGGTGCAGCAGCTGCTTGGTTGTTTTTTCTGTTTTGATTAAACAGCTGACACCGTGGCCATCTATCTGTTGTTTCCTTCTCTTTATGCCGTTTTCCTCTAATGTTGTGAATTCTGTGTGATTGAGGCAGACAAAGCAAACCAAAAAACTTCTCAGGATTTTGTGCTTTTCCACCTTGTTGACATTAATTTTGATCTTGTGAGGAACTTAGAAGGAAATAACATATATGGCAGCTGTGTTGGCAAAACCAAGGAATTTTACTCATGTAAATAGCTTTATTTTGTTTTTCAAGAGGGTAGGTCATTTTTGACCTGGAGGACAAGGGATGTCTGGAGAATGTGATGACAGGAAAGCAGGAAAATGTATGAAACACAGTCGTAGTTTATGATTTGTTAGCAGAAGCAAATATAGTTAAATCTAATTAAACAAACACACTGTCATACACACACACACACACATCTGACTAATGAGGGTTTCAAAAAGATAAATAAAGGCTTTGCCATAAACACAGTGAATCAAATCCAGATTTTATTATGCACAGATGTTTACTATTTACATGGTAATGTGAGGTTGTGAACATGGGAGTCAAATCCTGAACATGTGGGAAGAAACAGCACAAAAGCTACAAAGTAAAATCCTCCAACATGTGTTCAAATCCTGAAACAGGAAAAGCAATTTAAATATACAATCGGACAAAATTAATCAAAAATGTTTCCATACGGGATTTCAGACCTTGAAGAAGATGATCACCGGATCTGAAAAACAAAGAAAACCAAGTGACTTCACACGAACCAAACCGATCAGTTACAATTTTATCTCTGATTCTCAGTCATTTAACTCAATGTTAGAGGAATCACTGAACAGCAACGACCCTGACGAGAACTAGTCAGTCCTTATTGGTCCTTATTTGTTGATTTTGTTTCCCCTAGAAATAAAAGAAACAACTGTACCTTGATGTTAAAGCAGTGCATATCTATCCAGTGCAACATCGCCAACAATGTGCCTTGGAGGGCAGGTTTTCCAGCAAATCCTGCCCTCCAACTGCGTCAACAGATTGGACTTCTTGAGAAAAAGTTTTTATTGTGTCTGAAGACTAATTACAAATCTTGTTTAGTTTAATGTTGGAGCTGGAGGGTGTTTAGGAAATTTGAGCTCCATTTTTAGGATTACTACAAAGTGTTTTCTTAAGTCTTATAGAAAGCAACGATATCCCCTGTGTGGACTGTTACTGACCGAGGAATGAAGAGGAGACAGAAATACTTGGACAGTAACACAATTTGTATAACTCGGTTTTGCCAGGCACCACATTGGAATTAAAATTAAACAATGATGTACATGATGCACTTTTAGGTTTAAAAAGCGACCCTTCATTATGTCTGGATTACAGACATTTAAAACTAATGGTTGTGAAGAGCTAATGGTGTATAGCATGATGTCTCAGACCATCTCTCTCGTGTTTATCAGCCGGTCCGGCTGCTTGTTCATGCACCTTCATGTCAATCACCGACTCCTCTCTCCTCTTACAACCACTCAGCTCTCTCTCTCTCTCTATTAAAGGTCCCAGGAAGTGAGAAATGACAACATCTGAAGACGAGCGTGATCCGACGATACGTTTAAACAGAACTGGTGAAGAAGTGGTGGCATTAAAAATAGGGCAGAACCAGATTGACATCGTCTTTGTAGTTCCACATTGCAGAACTCCGAAAGTGCTTAAGAGGGAACTGTTTGACTCTGAGCTAGCTCTTCTTCAACGGCAAGTATAAACATTAGAACTTACTTCAACACTAGTGATGCTGTTTAGCTCAGTGTGTTTTCTCTTCACGCGTTGGTTTGCAGACAAAGTGAGGGGGTAAAAGATAGAGGGAGGTGAGGCTCATCACACACTTTGTTTTGGACTACAGACAGAGCACAACAGCAAGCCCCTGTAGTGAAAACATTTCGCTTTTGGCTCCTCTAAGTCATTAGCTGCCAAAGACGTCTTTGAAACACCTCCAAAATGCGCCCATCCAACATGCAGTGAAATGCACTTTGACTGAAGACACTCCAACGCACCTACCGGGCCAAATCGCCCCCCACATTTCACAGTACCGAAAGATGAGGCAAAATGCTCCAAAACGCACGGGGTTCTCTGCTACAACAATGCCTGGCAGCCAATGACTCATGCAGGAGCTTGAACAAAATCTTCTATAAAAACTTTAAAAAATGCAACTATTTTTAATCAATAATATCTTATTTTAGATGTGCAAAACATAAAAGAATTAACATTATAACAGATAAAATGTTAATTAGCAATACTTTGTGGAGAATCCAGAATGCCTGAAGTCTGGAGCAAACCCCGAATTCTCCAGTTAAATATCTAAAACTAATGCTTGGTCAAATGTTTGTTTTTTTCTCATTCATGACAGTCACTATGTCAGATTAACAGACATGGTGTCATAAATTTGTTTGGTGTCCTGTGTTGGAAAGTGGCTACACTGCAAGGATGGCCCCCGATCGTGGCGTGGTGTTGAGCGCCTTCCAAGAGGAGGCAGGACAAGCAGCTGTCAATCAATCATGGCAACAGAAACTCTTTGGGTGACGGTGATGGTGGAGAGAGCAAAGGAAAACAAAGGAAATGGTGGACTGGAGAGGGCTTTATGGCTTTTCTATCCCGCAAACAGACCTTGGGTAACAAAGTTCTTAACATGTTTTAAACACTGCAATGTTATCTAATGCTAGCTTGTATTCAATGTGACCATAAACATTAGGGGTGATGATATGCTTCTGTTTTGCTTCGATTTAAATTGCGATTCTCACAATTCTTCGATGTTGCTGATTTTTGTAGAATGAAAACTTAGAAAATGTATAAAACCTTTTTTTTTGCTCATCATTTATCTTGATTTTAGTCAGGAAAAAACAACACAGTAGCCAGACCCTCATTCTGCTGCTGTAATGCTCAAGAAGACAAGTTAAAAGATCAATAAAAACAATAAAAATGAAATAATTTTTATAATGGATTTTTTTTCTATCTATTTGAAAAAAATTTTTTTGATTTTTTAACAAAAGGTTAAAAAACTGAAAATCCAGATCTTCGATTTTTTTAAATTAGATTTTCCCACCCCTATTAGTTATCAGCGAGACTATTAACCAGGCTGGTAAAGTAATAATGATTTGGGTATATGCCCATAATTTCACTGTAATTTGTTTCACAGCGACCATTAAAGCATATGTTCCTTTCATTTCTGGCAACCTCTGAAGTGATAGAGTAATCATTTACATACTAATGTCAACAATTATGTACACAGAGCAGTCTCTTGTCTTATAGGCAGAAGGGACCTTGTCTTCCTATTGGTCAACATATAGGAACACGCCATATGAGAAAAAACAAATCTGATGCGCCAGACTTCCTGCGTTGTGGTTGTAAAGCTTTTCAGACGCCAGATCGTCAGTCTTTTCTTATGTCACAAGGGTAAAGATGCTTGTTCTGCAATCAAGGAACCCATAAGTCCCATAAGCGAACGTTTTTCTGCGACATGTCTGCTCAGATTGTGTAGTCTGATCCAGGCCTCAGAGTAACAACAGACCAAAGAAAGGAAAAAAAAAAAAAAAAAAACTCAATGCATCATAGTAACACATGGCATTGGCCTATTTTTCAGTAATCTTCACCCTCTGACACCTCTTCCTCTGCAGTCTCAAGCCAAGTCAGCCACTGCTTCCACTGAAATGACTAAACTATGTCTTATTCAATAAGAATCAGTTTTACTAGGTCTTTACTTTTTAATCTATTTTTTTTAACTTTGGAAATGAATACTGTCCCAGACTAAGAGGAAACCTGAGTAAGAAAAAGGAAACTCAAGTAAAGCCGAATTAGTCTTTCAGCTCACTATGTGTAGCGGCCGATTGTTCTCACAGTTTTCAACCTTCATGCTCAGACGTTCTGCAAGAGAAACTGGTCGAACAAAATACTTTTTACAACAGCCCACTGTCGGAGGAAAGCCATTACGCTGGGATGCACTTGCAAGAAAAAGGATCAAACCCAGCTGTGAACAGATCATTATCATTTCAATGCTTGCTCTCGTTTATCAAAGCAAAATAATATAATTCGTGCAACGATATACATTGACTGAACTCAGATTAAAATAAAATAAAGAATGTATGGGGTAGTCAGATTTCAAAGCAGGTCTATACAGGAATATTTTGGCAGCTCAATCCAAAAACAATTCCCCCAAGGTAATCCGTCATAGCCTTTTTTACATGGCTGAAATACTAACTAAGGTAATTAATGCGTTGCTTTCTCAAGTGGTCTTTTCAAACTACATAAAAGTCAAACACTGGAAATTATGTTTATAATATAACAAAAAATTCCAAAGTATCATTTCAGGCCAAGGTAAACTTTAAGTCATCCTCATCTTGTTGTTGACCTTGACCCTTTTAATACAGAATTTCTCATCTCTCTGCATATTTCATAGTTTTTCTTTAAATCCCAGAACAACACAGGGCTGCGTTCATCACTCATTGTACTAAAATAAATTGTTTAAAATGTAAGTAACTTATAGCTGTAAATCATAATTATTAGACATAATTTCAGAGTAATTTGAAATACACATACATGGATAAATATATAGACATATTTTTGCCATTTTAATCCTCCAGATGGCTCTATATCTTAAATTTATTGCCAGTTTTACAACTGACCGACGTGTTTGCTTTCCTTTTACTTTGCAAAGCTTTAATTTTCTCCTCTCTCTTCGAGGTTTTTTTTTTTTTTGCACCCGAGGGAGAACATGTGTCTGTACAGCTGCTAAACACTGAAATGTGTTCATCACTGAAACTAGCCTTTAGATATTTGCTGCCCAACACTTTCTTTTTTAACTGAAACAGCTGTGTGGGTCAATCATAAAGCTGTGGAAAAAAAGAAAGTAGAGCATTTATATGGAAAAGTTTAAAATAAGAGGTGACCTGCATTGTGCTAAACAGTCCGCTGACAGTTACAACGTGCGCTAAATGTTGGACTTGTGGATAATGATGTGGATGGATCCCTCAGAACCCTATAATATAATTTTCTCATCCAGTTAATCTCTGCCAACACATACACATATTTATGTTACTTATTTATTTATTTTTGTTTAGTCTGTTATGGGATGGGCGGAAGGGGGGGGGGGTTTCTATGTGTCCTTGGCATGTGTGTGTGTGGGACAGAGAACGTATGAAAATGTGTTTCCTAAATTGTTTTGAGTGTGTGACAACTTGTTTTTTTTTTTTTTTTTAACTTTTAAATGTTTTTGTCCTGGAGAGCACTTTGTACTACGTGTTGCATGAAAAGTGCTTTATAAATAAAGTTTGATATACAGTGAAGCTCCTTTGACATCTTACAAACATACGATTTTTGTCTTTCATTCTTTATTTCCTTTTAAAGTTTGAGAAAAAAAAAAAAAACATCCCTTTTTCTTTCATTCTGTGATACATTTGCTGGGAATAATTTACTCCGTAAAACATACTAAAATAATGTCAAATACTGACTCATTAAGCATTAAATGCAGCTAGTTGTTCTCACCGTATATTTATCCCATTTCTTCTCAGGATCATACGGCTCCCAGCGACTTGCAGGAAAGATGTGCTTGTTCTTCTCGTACCAACTCCTCAGCACCACTTTACCTGCATGAGACTTAAGCAAAAACAAGGCAGCATCATTATAAACCTATTTGCTGCTGTTGCAGGGCAGTTTCCACCCTGGGGGTCTTCTCTTATTACTACAACTGACTACTACAAAGCGCTGTGGAAAATGTTAAACAAAGAAAGCAATGATTTCCAAATCTCTTCTTTTTCCCCAAATAAACAAACAACAAAATTAGAGGGTGAAACAGACTACTTACTACTTAAAATGATGATATTTGCTCAGCAATGCATTTAAAAACCGACATGATTATCCACAGGAAAACACTGCTTATTCTACTGGGAAAAAAATATGGGTTTGTGATATTTTATGTACATTTTACACAGCATCCTCTCTTGTTTCGAGTTGGTGTTATAAATCAAACCGAATCAAGTTTCAGAAACTGCACACAGTAATATTTAAAAAGGAAAACGTTTCTGTCAATTGAAAAGGTTAAGCTCAAGTTTTTCCTGGTCATCAGAGGCTTCTTTTGATAAAGCTTTGTATGTCACGAACAACACTGATGTTTTACAGGAGAGGCTCGAGTAAACAAAGCACAGCCTGTCTAATGTGATTAAAAGGAGTGTTTTCATCCTTTGAAATCTGGCTTTCTTTCCGGCTATAAAACATGAATGATGGCACCGCAGCTTCAAACTGTTACGCCATCTTCCCCACTAATCTCTGAAAAAAATTCAGCAAGAAACACAAGTGTTTCGTTTGTCACGACATCCATTGTTCATGGTCCGAAAGATCAATGAAAAAATGAGTGAAAACAAACCGCGCGTAAACAGTTTACACAGATGGTGCACTGGTGAAGCTCAGCTTGTAGATCATGGAGAAACATGATAATAAGTAAGTTACAGAAGTGATGTACCATGGTGGACCAGCTCTTCCCCAATGGTGGGCAGCTCGCCAACAATTCTGTTCATAACTTTTATGGAAAGAACTTTTCAGGACTGCCGAAGTGTTGACGGGGTCCGGTTTGGTGCATCAGGATTGAGTCTCTGCGTTTTGCGGATGATGTGCTTCTGTTGGCTTCATCGAGATGTAATATCCAACTTTCACTTGAACAATCTGCAACTAAGTGTAAAGCGGCTGGAATGAGAAGCAGCACCTCCAAAGTTCACCTCTTTGTGAACTTTTTCTCTCTTCAAGAAAAATGGCCTCCATTGCAACAAGCATGTTGAGCAAAAGTGCATAATACTTTTGTCTGTGCTGATTTTTACTTGAAATTTTGTAGTTATATTTTCATTGAATATCTTATAAACACATTAAATAGTTTCTTAGATAAATATAACTATATTTTACCACAATATTTAAAAGTTTAAGCAATGTCCTCCGTAGTGGACATTTGTAGTTACACATTTTTTTTCCTGGTAGTCAGGAGGATATCTTGGGATCTTGCTCACAAGGGACGGTCGAATGGATCGGGAGACCGACAGGTGGCCTAGTGGAGAAGGTCAGCTGATCTATGCTCCTACCTTCATCTATGGTCACAAGCTGTGGGTAGTGACCGATGGAACCAGATTATGGATACAAGAAGATGAGATCCTTTTACTTTGTAGGGTGGCTGAGGGTTCGCTAGGCGATAGGGCGAGGAGCTCGGTCATCTGGGAGGGGCTCAGATTAAAACTTCCTTGGCATAGCTAGGAGCCAGAATAGGTGGCTCCTGGATGCTTCAGACACGCGTCTCTGGGAAAAGGGCCCGGAGAAGACTCAAGACAAGCTGGAGGGACTGCGTCTAAGCAGGCCTGGGAACACTTTGGCTTTCCTCTGGGGAGCTTGAGCAAGTGGTGAGGAGGATCTCTCTGTGACCCAATCCTGGGCGCCCATCATTACCCACATCCAGACAATCCATCTTATATAAAAGTATTGGAATTCGTTGAGAAGGAGGTAAAAAACAAAAATCTTTTGACAAACAAGAAAACTGCGTTTGCACATCTGTTGTTGCTAATCCACTGCACATGGAAGAAAAACCCAAAACCCTGCCGAAACGGGAAATTGAATCAGTCCCGCGGGATGGTTCAGCACACCAACATCAGACAAATCCAATCTGGATCAAGCTGAAGAGACGTCACAAGAAATTAAGGCTGACATTCAGCTTAAAGTCTGACACAACATATAAATCCAATCATTTCAAACGGCGAATGATTTAGTAAACCTCACCTCATCTTTCTCCACGGTGGCGTCATTCACCAGTCGGATATCATCATGGACGTCAAAGCTGAACAGAGGACCTGCGGGGGAGGATGGACTGTGCAAAATAAACTACAGCAGTACAATGAAGCAATAATAAATTAAAGATGGCATTTCTTCTTGTTTTTATGAAACAGAATGAAATAAACTAATTTCATTTAAGTCAATATTAGATGAATCAGGAAAGAGTTGGAGCACACTTTGATTTTTCTTCATATATTTAGAGAAAACAAACACATGAAAATAAACAGGAGTGGTTATTTTGGCAAACTTATTGTCCTCAAACCTAAAAACTCCAAACATGGCTTTTGTTTTAACCGAGCGGCACACATGGCTCCAATGCAAAATGATTCTTCCTTTCCTTGTTTAGAGTTCAAATCTGTTTTAGTAGGCAAAAATTTCCCAAAACCCTGAAGGATTCGATTAAATAATTGTAATATGATAACTTGTTTACCATAGTTACACACAGATAGGAGCAAAACATCAGAGTGTTTTTCTTATTTACTGCATAAACAACCAGTTCAGTGTTTAAAAAGCTCCTTTCAGACATGCAGACCCTCCTACAGCTTTGTACCCGACGTAGATACAAGAACTGCTTTAATTAGCTTTATTCAACACCCAACCAGCAGTAAAAGATTGTTTTTGGTTGCTTTTTAAATATAATAGTTTTATTTCTTTTCTACCTAATATAATTTGTTTTTGTCCTAATAGATGCATGTGGTTATGAGAGTGTATTGTATTCATTTAAAAAAAAAAAAAAAAAAGATTTTTTTGTGGATATATATATATATATATATATATATATATATATATATATATATATATATATATATATATTTTTTTTTTTTTTTTTTTTTTTTTTTTTTTTTTCTTTTCTTTTTTTGCAATAATGAAATTATATTTACAAAAAACAAAAGATAACTTACCAGATTTTCCTCTGGCTTTGGTCACAATAAAGTCATAAAAACTGTGGTGCTAAAAGAAACAAGGAAATAAAGAGAGTTTATTCTGGATAATAACAAAATACCTATAATTTTACTTTATTAGCCATTTATAGTGACAGACCGCATGTGAAGAACACACAGAAAGAAGTTAAATATTATTGCATCGCAGCAGGCTGTGAGATGTCACATGGTGAGGAAAGATAAACAGTCTAGTGCTACAACCACACTAATTATCTAGAGAAATAAAAACATTTCCGGGATGTATTTGCAAATGAAACAAGGTGTGATCTCCTGCAACACTTGACATTATGTGAGGTGAACCGAGCAAAGGGCAGGAACTTGGCTGGTTGTCACAGCACTCACATGTGGGATTATCAGATCTTCTTTGATGTACATCAGCTGCTCCACTCCGGCAGACCTGAACGGGAAAGAAATGACTTCCTGTAAAAACACTGCAACAGTGTGTCAAAAACACTCCAAGTGCTTTCATTTCCAGTTTAAAGTTTAGACTTTAGGTGGTCTAACAGGGAAGGATGATGGCAAAGGTAAAAGATGAATCACAATTTTCTTTTTTTTCCCACCAAACAATTTTGCATTTAAAAAAACAAAACAAACAAAAAACACCTGAACCGTTGAACACTTTACCACAGTGGTAAAACCCCAATTCATTTTTTCATTTATTAATGGTGCAAGTTTACAGTTGAAACAAATTGCAATAAAAATAAAAAAAATAAAAACATCAACAAAAAAAACAACAAACAAACAAAAAAAAACCCCAAATACATTTAAAAAAAAAAAAACAACCTCAGAAGAGTTCCTCAATGTATAAACAAATAAAAAAGTCGTAAGTCAACACATTCAGGTACTGAAGCCGAGCAGATTAAACTGAACTGGGACTGAATGCCAATTTCACACTTTCCCACTGCACTCAAACGGCAGACATCAGCGAGTGTTAGAGGCTGTTCTAACAAGTCATAAAAGGACTAAAGACATATGCAAGGGAGCGGTAAGGATCAGCTTAGGGAATATAAAAGAGAAAACATGTTTCCCTAAAGCTCATTTTTGTCAACTCCCAATTTGTCTGTTTGGTACCCAGCCTTATAAGAATGTATTAAAGTGGATGACTTGTAATGTCTGGATGACCAGATATGACTTAAACCCTTTACAGCTTTTACAAGTCTAATGTCTGACAAGTCTAACTCACCTGAGCTCACTGAAATCCTTCCTGAGGACTTCCAGGGCCCTTTGCAGAAAGTTCTGGATGGTGTTACCCTTCTTCATCTGCAGGGGGAAATTTAAAACAAAAAACTTTACAACTATATCAAAAACACAAAGAGAGAACTGAGTGTGTTCAAAGCTGCTTCACGGTATCCAGAGAATTAATATGCTGTGTTAGCGTGCAGCGTGCGCGCTGGGTCACGGTTTACCTTGACAGTTTTCCGATGTCCAGAGCCATCCCAGTAACTGAATGTGATCTCAATCTCCTCGTCTAGAAACCAAAACAAACTCTTCTAATGAGACTGTTATCATACAGTAATCTGCTCCCTGAAGTATGTCTTTAATAACTGCAGTGCAATTTTAGAAACAGCAGGATCCCAAGGCATTTCTCGAGGCATTAACAGCATTTCAAAATCTCTTGGTTTGCATAAACACAAGCTTTAAAGATCAGCCGTCTTGCCGATTGAGTCAGAGAAAACACAGCCAAATGCCAAGAAGAAAAAATGGGTCTGATATCAATCAATAGCAGAAGCCTAACAGACTGGCCATAACACATGGATATAAAAAGAGGCCCAACTTTAACATAAAAAAATGAATAAGAGTGCATGTTGTCAGTGTGGTGCCTTCTGTTGATGACAGAATCCTGGGACTCACTCTTTATCTTCTCCTGCTTCAGCTCCCACTCCTGCCTGAGCTCCTCTCGGAGACGGTTCTCCTCCTCCTGAAAACAAAAACCAACCATAACCAATGTTGTCGTAAGCTATAAATGCCATGTGAGACTGGGCAGCTTCTCCACATGGCAGCCACCGTTTCAGCAGTCTTCTCTACTCATCTTAAGCCCGTAAACTTCAAATACACAGCTGACAGAGAAATTACAAGCTAGCTAGTAAATGTGTAAGTGATAAACTATGTTATTAGTCTCCACCTGCACAAACTGCTGCTTGCATTACTGTTGTTCTGCAGCTTGCCCGAAGCTGAACACATGCTCAACTGCAGCAAGCACAACAAACTTTGATCTCACCTCTCGGTCTCGATCGGGAAGGAAACTGGTGTCCACATCTGGATTCTTCCCCAATTTTTTCTTCTTAACTGGAGAAACTACGAGAAACATGAAGACATCATGGGACGTGCTGTAACATGTCAGTTAAAAAAAAACCAAAAAAAACGGGACTAGCTGTAACTAGCATCATTTAGCCGAGGTTCATGTTCAGACTTTTCCAGGATCAGCTTTATACTTATTGTGAAGGATATTGTTCAGCTGTTGTATTATATCTCTAAATAAACACCGTTTCTATCGCAATGTGCAACATGACCACACGTGTGACCTCTCTTATCATACAGAACACACAGAAAAATGTTTCCACTAAAATCGCGTGTCGCTTTGCAGGAGTTTGTGTGCCGCCGCTGGCATGTGCATCGCATTGAGCCGCATTTCAATGAGCTGTGGAAATAAATCAAGTAGGCTCCCATTGTTGGAAGAAACAGACTTTAAATAACAACATGTCTTTACTTGTTATATGTCTGAGTGTTAAATAACACACAAGGACTTTTTTTTTTTTTTTTTTTTTAAATGAGCTCGTCCTCAGTAGCTGCCATGTCTTATTTTGTTATGTTCTTTGTGTGTGTAATTTGTGTGGGAAACATCAAGGTGAGGAGCTCAAGGAGAGAGTTGCTGGCACATATTTAAGTCTGAGAAAGGGGCTGGTGAAGATTAAAATATGGGCCTGGGTGTCGCACTCCCGTCGATGGTGATCAGCGCCAGAGCTGATGAACACCCACGACTGCTGCTTAGTGGTTAGATATCTTCCATTTTTTCTCTTTGGACTCATAAGTGTGACGTTAACTGATGTTAATGTGGGTTTTTTTTGTTTTACTCTGGTAAAAACGTAGATATTTTTGTATCCCATGTACTGTACACGTACCATGTTCGTACTCTGTATCAATAAAACTGATCCAATATGTTGCATCCTCATGGAAATTTAAAAAAAATACTAGAAGATGCTAAAACAAGCAGTGCAATTTAGAGATTATTGAATCGGTTTTATCACTGGGAGTTAAGAAACTAAATTTTTACAGATCCTATTTAATGAACCTGAATTTGGCTTTATCTCGGCAAAGAAGCTGATTTTGGGCATAAAGATCCTTTCTCACAGCTGTGAGCTTAATCCACCAAAAAAAAACACATTTTATCCACCTTATTTATGAAGACTGACAGTTTTCAAGCTTCATGTTTACAGGACGACATCACACAGTTAAATGCAGGGAAGGAGATCCTGGAAAACAGTTTGAGAAAGCTACATTTTCAAAACCCACAATTCAAAAGTTTAAATGCCTCTGGAGCGCAGAAACATGTGATGCTTGTTTACCAGGGGTTCACAAGCGCGTGCATGGGACTGTGGCATTGTATGCTATTCATTCATTAAGACGAAGTACCGAAGTCCCCCATATGTCCAGCCCATTATATTTAGAGGAGGATGACCCACCCACACCACTGGGTCTCACTTTGTTGCCTTTACAAGAGCTCCAAGCCCCTGAGAGTGTGAAATTCATGCGCGAAGAGGGGTGGGCATGGAGGAGTTGAGACAAGAGGAACAAATGGCAGTGGAGTTTGAAAGACATGTCATCATCCAATCATTAAGAACGGTCTGCTTTAAAACAACTGGACGCTGTTTTTGTTTTTTGTTTTTTTTTGGTCCTGTCGGTTCTACAGATGACTGATTTTTTATTTTTTATTTTTAAGAGCATTTAATTCATTAACTGCGATCAGGATATGAAGGGGATTTTAATTAATGCAGTAAAAACATGGAAAACATCTGCTTTTAAAACACTCAGTTGTCACATCCAGCGTTCTGGTCGAAACTCCTTTCCTTTACTTGTAATTTGTGTTTAAAAATTTGGTGAAAGTATAAGCAAGCTTCCAAAACTTGGATGCACAAAAACAAAAAAATAGTCATACAAAACCACAAGACTAATCACATCATCATGAACATAATCAGAAAAATATTAAAAGCAAAGAAACCCGACCAGATTTCAAGTCTTGGTGTTTATAAGAGTAATGGGAGATGACACATGCTGGAACCAGTCTGTCACAGACATGTGTCCGCCTTCTGGATTTTCCATTTAAATCCAGTTCTGCAGAATAATCTACCAGCGAATCTACCAAATCTGACAGCTTGAGTCACCACAAACGTCTGTACAAAAAGGATTTGCGGATGGTTCCAGAGCAGAAGCTCAAACCAGACCATTAAACACTCACAGTCCAGCTCTTCCTCTTGAGAATCATCTTCTTCCTCTTCATCCTCATCCTCAGGATTGAACGATAAACTAGCTATTTTTCTCTTCTGTTCCTCTTTTCTCTTCTTCTCTTTTTGCTTCTCAAGCTTGCTGTGAAGAGAGAAAACAATAAAAATCGGGACGTAGCCAGGAATGTATGTTGTGTCAAACAGCAGCGACGAAGCTGAGCATCAATCTCAATCTCTCTGTCAACATCTGCTGACAAACAGCTTCAAAGCTCGAAGCTTTGGAACGTTTCCAGGAAAATTCGAGGCAAACATGACCAGAGGGGTTTCGTCGCTCGTTTTGAAATTTGTCAACACATTTTCAGAAGTACACCGCATTAGCTGGAGTTTGTTTGCTTCAAAGGCATTTTAGCTGCTGTAAATCAACACAAAGTAATCTAAATATACAGAATCATTCATCATGTTAGAAGCAAAACTAAAAAAAGAGGTATGTCTCAAGACTACTGCACAGTAGAAATACAACAGAGCTCAAGTTTTACAATGTAACAAGAGAAACTCTTCAATCTTCATACTTCAAAGTAGAGCTGCCACGATTAGTCAATCAGTTGACTATTTTGATGGTCAACGACTAATTTAATAAATCGATTCATCGTTTTTTGTTTCCCTTCAAAACTCCTGTCGTACCTCCACTGCCTTTCTGTCCTTGACAAATGTGCAGTTGTGGCATTCGGGGTCATTAGTCACTATTCGCCAAACCCTACATCAAAGTTACTTGTAAACTAGAAAAGCACTCGGGGAGAGCAAACCTCCACCAAGAGCCACAGTTCTGCCCATATTATAAATATTTGTTTTCTTCCTATGAAGAAAATTCCAAAGGCACCCTATTTTTTTTTCATATTCTGGACTATAGTATCCAAATGATTCCTTTAGCTGGATCAGTCTTTGATATATAGTCCTGTATTTTTTTCCTCAGTGATCCGACCATTTCTGTTGAAGTTACGTGAACAGATGTTGAAGATGGCCCAATGTCACAATGTTAAAGGATCCTTTAAAAAGTTCCTGGATTCAAACGATGATCCAGATCGTCACCGAAATTAAATCAGTTCTTCCTTTACACATTTCCAACAACTCCTGAAAATTTGTCCATAACTTTTAGAGTTATCTTGAACACAAACAAACAAACAGATAAACGCCAGTAAAAACACAGCCTCCTTGGCGGAGGTAATGACAGCAGGAATAAAAAATATACAGGTAACTCTCACTACTTGGCTGGTACGCGATCTAAGGCGACAGTGTAAACACTTTGCAAAAATATCTCAGTGACCACACAACAAAACTTTATGGGGAGTATTGCTACCATCAGCACGCTCTTTGGGTGATCAATCAGGAACTCTGGAGATTTCTAGCCATTCGAGAAGGTTTTTAATCCAGCCGTTAAGTGCAGAGTTTTTTTTTTTTACGGGAACTTCTTATGTGAATTCCACCGCGCTACATTCATGATTTATTACATTTTGTGATTAAAAGATGTGAATTAGTGTTAGTGGACCTCCATATAGAAGCTTGATGTGAACTATGATGACTGCCTTTTGGTCTCTCGACCAATAAGATGCTCAGATTTCTTCTTTTTTTGTTTTTGTGACATCCAATCCAAGTAGCTAAAGATTAGCGTGAGTTGAAATAGTTATCTTCCAGTGTCAAAAACAAAGTAATAAAGTACAAACAAGCAATACAAAAATCAAGCAGGTCCAACAGTCCATCCCTTGGGAGAGTGAGATATGTGATGTAGCCCTCTGTCCTGTTTAAGACAGAAACTGTTTCCAATAGTGGCACAAGTGACTGAAGAGGTGATGGGGAAAAAAAAAAAAAGTAAAACTGTAAATAGTTTGGGTTGTGTTTATTATGTTTGAATGTTTGGGGTCTTTTTCTCCTGATAGCCAAGGCCAGAGAGAAACATATTTAAAATTTTTTTAAAAAAGCCTTGATCTGTGTCTTTGTGGGCTGCACGGTGTCTTTATTATCCAATCCAAAAAATTTAAGATTTGAAACCAAAAATGATTTTTGAGAGCAAAAAAAAAAAAAAGGGAGGAATCAAAATTTTTTTGTAGAGATAGAAACAAATTAGGTTCCAATTAAAAAATATATATATTTGAGAAAGCATACTTCTTTTTTTTTTTGCTCTAAAAAAATCATTTTTGGTTTTAAATCAATTTTTTTGGATTGGATAATAAAGACACAAATTTCTTTCCATACAATAGCCATTTTGTTTTGATACTTATTTAACTATTGATCCATCCATGTGGCATCATTTTAGAATGCATATTATGATTGTCCAAGTTGTCCTGAAAAAAAAAGACGTTCATTACTCGACTGTGCATGAAAGGGGTTGAGATCATACATGCAGCAATAGACAGAGAGGTCAGGCGGGAAAAAATAGCAATAAATGGCATTGTACTTGAAGGGTAAATGTTCAGAAAAACACTTACATTGCAAAGACACACATGGCATGTTTGCCAACCAAAAGTATCCAAAGATCACACCTTGTAATGATGTTTAAATGCCTTATTTTAAAACTGCAATCACACGAAGAACCTGACTTCTAGGGATTTAACAATAAAAGCATCAGTGGGATTAATGCAGGAAGGCCTGGCTCACAGATGGTTTTTGTTTTTCCTGAATAGGTGTTGCCAAAGTTAATGCACTAATAATGATCAGTAAAAAAAAATCATTCATGCAAATTCCTTTTAACCAGGTAAAGGGCATTTTTAATGCAAGATTAATGAGCATGACTTCAGGAAATGGTGAAGAAATAATGCTGGATAATACTTGTGTTTATATGTTTGTTTCTAGATTAAATAATGTGTGTAAAGGGGTTATATGTGTGTGTGTGTGTTTGTGTGAAAAGTAATTTGTCCTCAGATAACCGTGGTGTTTTGTTCTATAACAGCAGGTATGTTACCGCTTACGGGAGTATTATAAACATCCTAAATATCCGGTTATGGCACATTTAGACACAGCTAAACAGATACATTGTGCGTTAACTTGGGACATTAGATATGCTGAATTCTGAATGACCGACAGACCTAAATTTTATTCCTCTTGTTTCTGTAACAGAACGGTAAAAACGTCTGCGTCTAAACATGTGAAAGTCAATGCATTTATGAAACTTAAGTTTTTACTGCATTTGACAAAAATTTCCCAACTTCTTTGGGATTATTTCTATATTTAGACTCATCTGTCTGGTTCTGCTAAAAGATAATAGAGTATATTCAAATTACTTTATCTTAATGCAATATTAATATTGGATAACATGATTACTCTGATGCATTACTATTATTATTAGGGGTGGGAAAATTTAATTGAAAAATCGAATATCGGGATTTTTTGCTTCACATTTTAATAGATTTTTTTTGTTAAAAAAATAGTTTTTTTCCCCCCAAATAAATAAAAATAATCTATTATACATTTGTTGTAATTTTC
Organism: Telmatherina bonti; assembly: GCF_933228915.1. Lineage (NCBI taxonomy): Eukaryota > Metazoa > Chordata > Actinopteri > Atheriniformes > Telmatherinidae > Telmatherina > Telmatherina bonti. Next base: position 11,626,818 of record NC_136622.1, on the reverse strand, counting down.
GTTGTTTTATTGATCTTTTTACTTGTCATCTTGGGCATTACAGCAGCAGAATGATGGTCTGACTACTGTGTTGTTTTTCCCAATGGAAATAAAGAAAAATGACGAGCAAAAAAAAGTTTTATACACTTTTTTTGCTTTTAATCTCCAAAAATAAGCAATATCGAAGAATTGTGAAAATCGCAATTTAAATCGAATCGGCACCCAAAAAAAATCAGAATCGACTTGGGACAAAAGCATATCGTCACAACCCTAATTATTATTACAAACTAAAACGTGGTCTAACAGATAAGAGTCGAGAAATATGGGGGATTAACAGTGGTTTCAGAAACAAAAAAAGTAGAAACTGTGACTAGACAGATGATCCAAATGCCTTTCCTGTAGTAACACTGTAATAAACAACATTATGTGACATATGATCAGTTTTGAGTTAAACCAACTCATTTAGATGTTTTATATATACATTGTTATTGATCATTGTAACGAATCAATTTTAAGAATTTTTTTTCAATGAAACTGATTCAATAAACTGTGTCATTGTTTCTGTTCAGGCTGTTATCATCACCAGCTCTGCATTGGACTGAATTCCTGCAACAAGCAGGTGCAGCAAATGGATGGATTCAGGAATACTTAAGGGTTTGGCGGCCTCTTGAGGAGGAAGTAAGTGCAGGTTGGGAGCCACTTAGCCATGGATCTCCAAATCCAGTCCTCGAAGGCCCTGCAGGTATTGGATCTGTCCCCGCTGCAACACGCCTGATTGCAATGATTGGGTCATTAGCAGACTTGTGAAGAACTTGACAACAGGCAGTGGAGACAGGTTTACTTGAATCAGGGGCAGATTCAATACCTGCAGAATACTGGCCCTTGAGGACCGGATTTGGAGATACTGGCACTAAACCATCCATTATGTCAGCCTTCAGCACCGACCACATTACACAGATCATCAGTGAAAAAGTGATTCAGCTGCATTTACCAAAGATGTGTTAATGTTACATATTTCTACAAGTAGTAGGTGTTTCACTGTGGAGACAACCTGAAATGATTAAATCAATAAGACATATATTGCAAGAGCCATCTCCAAAGTGTTGGGAAGGATAAAAAGTACTAAATATCTACCCCAGAAACAGAAGAACAGGGTGCTTCAGGACTTGCTGAGCAATCCTCAAACCTGAGTCTTGTTTGAAAAACTTAATATTTGGTCATAACATCACTTGGTTTAATGGTGTTTAGTGGCCAAACTGAAACTATTGACCAGAACAGAAAAGTGGAGCATGTGGGGGCAAGTGGACAGGGAGCTGAATGCTTTTAAAAGAACAGACGTGGGTCAAATTAAAATGTATTATCTCACAGCTGGAGTTCTTTGGACTGCTCCTTCTTGGCCAGCTGTTTCTCTCTCTCCTTCACAAGCGCTTCCTGCTTGGCCTTCATGTCATTTAGTGTCACCAGACCTGATTGAGACATTCAAAAGCAAATAATCAACATACATGAATGAATGAATAAATAAATAACTGAATTAAAGTTTGCACTTTAAAAGACTTACCAACAGTGCTGGACTTCAACTCCGCCTCCACTGCATCGTAATGAGCTGAAAATTTCTTGTCAATGTTGGACTTGACCATGTTGTCCTGCAAGATCACACAGAGATATTTTTAATGCACGCCTGGAAGCATACAGCTGTGCTATGAAAAATATTCAGATATAAACATAAATAGGATAAAAGTTGATATTTATTTGTTTACATTACATTACTTTGCAGGATATAAATCAATCCTCTGTCTTTATCAGCTCTTAAAATAAAGTAAACACTTTCAGCTGAGCAACAACAAAACTTTCATTTCCTTACAAAAACAAGCCCAACATGCTGTTATCGGCATGTAGAACAACGATGAAGTGAAGATATACTAAAAGCTAAATGTACTTTATTTGTCATCCAAAGCTCTAAGCGGCTCCATAATAAATATGGTAGTTTTGGCAAATCACTTTTATATAAAAAAAAAACAGCAAAGAATTAAACAATTTACACACATGAAAATTTTAAAATACCACTGATCTATGTGGGTTTATAAATGGCTGACTCTTATTACTTAGAACTCAGGAGGGACAATGAAAGTTCATAATGTCGCTGTTGTTTTCCATCACATAGGATGCAGGATGTAAAAAAACATTATAGGTATAATACTGCTGAACGGTAAAACTCATGTTCTTATATTGTGTGTCAGGTTGTGTGAAATGTAACAATAAATCTTAACTCAAAAACTTGGATGTAGGGCTTGGCGATATGACCTTTTAGTAATATCCCGATATTTTTATGCCATGTCACGATATACGATATATATCTCGATATTTACCTCAGCCTTGAATTAATGCTTTGGTGCATACAATCACATCAGTAAGATGATTTTGTGTCTCCATTAAAACATAATTGCTCATACTGCATTAAGATATGCTGATTTTAAACATTCATGCCAAAAAGATGAAATTGTAACGAAGCAAACTGATCAAAACCGTATTTATTGAACAGTTAAAGCAGTGGCACAAACATGTCATTTTAAAGCAAAATAAAGTGCCTTTGCATGATGTAATAAATGCAACGTATGAAAATAGGTGCTCTAGGGGGGACTTTTCAAATGAACTATTATAAGGCTTTGCTTTATAGATACGTTTTTGAGTTGTCGTGTATTTTTTTTTTTTTTTTTTAAATCGCAGAGTTTAGCGTATAAATCAGTCTTATAATACAGGCAGAATGTCCCCGTATCGTCTCCAATAAACGGCTTCAGCCAGTTTTTAATTCAGGATTTGATTCCCACTGCTTTCTGTACTTTCTAGAGACGTGACGAGCTAGATAAATATGCTTGTGTCACACACACAGTGGATGAGGTGAGTAAGTGACAGAAGTTGTGAATGTAATCAAATATAATGAATTATTTTTGCGTGACGTGAAAAACTTTGCAATTTACATCCCACTCTGTGATCCAGAGCGGGATCAGTGGCGGATTTGGCTGTTCATTATGACTGTAGGTGGAGTCGTGCAGGTGTCCTCTCTGCTCCTCTGACTGGCTGCAGCTGCAGCCGGAGCGACTGAGCGCTTTAGGACGGGGAGAGACTCTCGCTCTGACAATAACTTTACAATATGCACTTTAAAGTCAGTCGCCAAAACACCAGGAAAATCTCCAATAACTCCTGTAAAAGTTGCTAGATTTGTCGCTTTTCACAAGAAGTCGCCAGATTTAGCAAGAAAGTGGCTACACGCTGCCTCTCATGACGTAGCACGTAGCTCACGTTATGTACGTAACTAGGTGCGCTTGCTTTAACTCTAACTTTAACAAAGCGGTGCAGAGTCGAGGAGGAGTGAGAAAACCCCGCCCACAGCTAAAAACAACTGCGTGACAACAGGATACTCGAATATGACGAATATAGGCATTTTCTATATTCGCACAGGGGACTAGCAACTATATATCGAGCATATTCGATATATCGCCCAGCCCTACCTGGATGCCTCTCATAAACATAGATACTGGTCACTAATCCGTCCAGATGTGGAGCTAGCAAAATGTGGATTTTGGTCAAATCAGTTGTTCATGTGTGATGCAGCTGGAAGAGACAGCTATAGAAACTGACATGTCCACAGTTATACTTGGATTGCTAAAAACAGTCACTTCCTTAGATCCTCATTCGCACCTTATTTATTGTTAAACTGCACATTGTTCATGTATTTTATAGATAATTTTTTTAATACTTTGTCCTTTTTTCTCTCAGATTACTTCTTTCTCTTTGTATATTTTATTGTTTTTAATGTATGGCAAGCCTGGCACAACAATGTCCTGCGACTTAATGGTTCTAATCCTATCTTATATTATACAGTTGTGCTCATATTTATTCATACCCTTTCATTAAAGAAGGAAAAAAACAGCTGCCTGTAAAATAAGCTGAAATTGACTAAAGCAATAATAAATAAAAATTTTATGAAAACATGACATTATTTTCTAATTCTGGTTCAATAGAAATATTTTTTTGAAGCAAACATATAAGATAATTGATTACATGTTACATCACTCATAAACTAATATTTTGTTGAAAAATCCTTTAATGTTTCCGCTACAGTCAGGTGTTTTCTGTTCCTCTCAGTCAGACTTCTGCACCTGTTGACAAGTATTTTGTCCCACTGTTCAACAGAAAAGTGCTCTAATTTGTCCAGGACCAATTTGTTTGTTTGTTTTTTTTTTCTTTCAACTCAATTAAATGGAAAAAAACAAACAAAAAGAAAAACAAAAAAATAAAAACAGTGTCTTATATTACTAAATTATATTTTTGCAAATTTTAGTTATTGTTCATTTATTAAGCCTCCAGTTCTTCGAGCAACTGTTGCAATTTCAACCTTTTCTTTAATGAAAGGGTAAAAATACATGAGTACAACTGTATTATCTTCCAGTTGCTGTCCATATCTGTGAAGGAGCTGAGGAAATTTCTCCTGAGACCAGTAAAAAAAAACAAAAAAAAAACACCACCAATGCTCCTTCTGAAAACTGCAGAACATAGACTCATTGTTTTGACTGACTGTTGTTATTGTGATGAATCAAGTGCACAGTTAACAGTTTATTAATGATTTTCAAAGTTCTTTCCAGAAATATGTCTGCAACATTATTATTTTTTCCACACGTAGGCCTACAATTATTATGCAATGCTTACTACGTTGATTTCTTTTTTGTCATATTCGTATTAATATTCTTTTGTGTAATTTGTTTGTTTTCCTTTTTCATATTAAGCTCACGCGCTACACAAAACGTCCTTTGCAGACACGTATTTTTATTTATTTAACTGATTTTATAAATATACGTGAGTACATTATTTTCAAAGTACAAAGAGGAGGTTAACTCCCGTTAATGACAAGTTATAAGTAAGCAGGGTAAGGTTTAAGGTGAAAAAGTTACAAACCTCTGCAATCTTCTGCTTCAGTTGTTCCAGCTGCTCTCTTTCTTTCTCTCGTTTCTTCATCAGCTGCATCGCTCTGCCGGCCTCGCTCGCCGCTCCTTTGTACTGCGCCATGCTGACTCTTAACTTTCTAAGCTTCCACGAAATAAATACTGAAACAGAAGCTGCAAGAATAAAGAATAGTTTCTTAAACCAACTACAGATTTTTCCAGAACTGCGAAGACAGCTCCCACTCCACCATAACAATAAAAATGGCGGCTGCGAAACGCATCCTGGGTAATTACGTATTACGTGATACCTTCAATTGCCTTAGAATACATCGGACTTTTGGATACTTGTGGATATTGTAATGTAAATATATACTTTATTAATGTGAATGCCATGGGGGCATTCACATTATTGAGATCCTGTTCGGCCATTTTTATTATTATTCTGCCAAACTTTGCCGCGCTACTCCTCCTGTGCCGTTCAGGTCACTTCAATCGTTCTCATCTCAAACCCTGCAGCTCCCTCTGGAGATGTGTGCAACTTTTGTTGTTTCAAATCTGTGTAGTTTTTGAGATATGTAGCATTTTGTAAAAGATTAATTTAGCCTTGTGATTGGATGAAATTTCTTCCAACCAAATGCTGATTTGACTGAGTCGTCGGTTTTTGCATAATGAGCTGAAAACTGCTTCGACAGGGTTTCAGAGCTCTGCACCGGTTTGCAGTGTCGGTGCCTGTCTCCATTGTCCTTTTTGCAAAATGTTTGAAATGATACTCCTCCTACACGTTTTGCCTCACTTCAACCATTCAAACGTCAAACTATTCAGCTCATTCAGGAGATTTGTGCTCTGACTTTTGGTCTTTGGAACATTTAAACTTTTCAAGTCATTCAAGCGTTTGTAAATTTTTTAAATCTGTTCTTGTGATTGGACAAAACAGAAAATGCAGCTCAGCGATCAGTCCATTTTCTGCACCGGTACACAGGTACGCATTGGCATACAGGCCAAGGGTTCAAATCCAGTCTTGAATATTGCACAATGTAATGGTATGTCAGTTGTGTGTACAGAGTAATGAGGATTGATCTGATCGAAGAGCTTTGACTTTGGTTTTTGGCTGTAAACTGCAATTAAAGTTTGGGCCATATGCTCAAGTAAGAAATATCCCACTAATAAGATTCCCATTCCAGTGATAAAAAATTTTGATGATTTTGCTGTGCTGGTGTAGTGGTTGAAGAAATTGACTCTTCTTCAGATGTTTGTGGGTTCAAATCCTGATGCATTACTGTGATAAATTAAGTTGCATAGTTGTGCTGCTTCTCCAAATGGTTATGCAATTGCATATCAATCATTCTGCATAGAAGGGCATTCACATTTGCTCTTCTTCAAGAAGAGCACTTTTCTAGTTATTATTATTACTATTATTATTATTATTATTATTATTATTATTATTATTATTATTATTATTATTATTATCGTTAATGTGAGTGCCCATGGGGCATATCTTATTATTATTATTATATATTCTGCCAAATTTTGCCATGCTACTACCCTTGCACCTTTCAAGTCACTTCAATCATTCAGATCTTAACCTGTGCAGCTCTTTCAGGACATGTGTGCAACAATATTTTCTTTCTTTCTTTCTTTCTTTCTTTCTTTCTTTTTTTTAAAATTATTATTAATTTTTGTAGTTTTTGAGATATTTAGCATTTTGTTCAAATAAATTCAGCCTTGTGATTGGATGAAAGTCTTTCAAACCAAATCCAGATTGGACACTGAAAAAATTCAGCTCGCCAATTGGTCGGTTTTTGCATAATGAGCTGAAAACAGCTTCAACAGGGGTTCAGAGCTCTGCACCGGTTTGCAGTGTCTGGTTCGTCTCGGTCCCACTTTCATTTGTCTTTCTTGCAAACTGTTTGAAACACTACTTTTCCTACACCTTTTGTCTCACTTCAACCATTCAAGTATCAAACTCTTCAGGCCATTCAGTTGATGTATTCTATGACTTTTGGTCCTTGTAACATTTAAAGTTTTTAAGTAATTAAAGTTTTAAACTTTTTAGGGTATTCAAGCTTTTGTCAATTTTTAAAATCCGTTCCTGTGATTGGACAAAACAGTTAATACAGCGCAGCGATTGGTCTATTTTCTTCACCGGTACACAAGTACACATTGGCATTCAAGGAGAGGGATCAAATCCAGCATCAGACATTGTGCATCATGATGGTATGATAGTTGTTGTACACAGGGTGCTGTGTACTAATTCATCAAAGTACAACTTTCACTGAATACTGTGCAATTAAAGCTCAGACTGTATACACAAACAAGTCAATGTATGTGCCAAGTCTGTCTTGAAAATATGTATGAATTTCTCAAAGTTTTGATTCAAGTTTTTTTTAAAAAGCTGTGGTGAAATGACAGGTAAATACTACATTTTTGTGGTTAAAATGCTTCAAATGGAACAAAGCGGTCTTTCCTGCAAAATGTTTGAAAAGCTACTCCTCCTATACCTGTTGTCTCACTTTAACCAATCAAGTATCAAACTTTTCAGCTCATTCAGAAAATATGTGCTAAGACTCTTGGTCATTTAAACTTTTTATTAATGTGAATGCCCATGTGGAGAAGTGTGCTATGACTTTTGTCATTTCAAATCTTTGTAGGTTTTGAGATATTTTACATTTTGCAAAAATTAATTCAGCCTTGTGATTGGATGAAAATCTTTCAAACCCGCTGTGCACTGGACGTTGCAAAAATTCAGCCCTGTGATTGGTCAGTTTCTGCATAATGAGTTGAAAACTGCTTCAACGGGGTTTCAGAGCTCTGTACCAGTTTGCAGTGTCCGGTTAATCAAGTTCCCATTCCCATTGTCTTTCCTGTAAAATGTTTGGCACGCTACTCCTCCTATACCTTTTGCCTCACTTCAACCATTCAAATATCAAACTATTCAGCTCATTCAGGAGATATGTGCAATGACTTTTGGTCTTTCTTCATCTTCATCTTCATGCCGTTTATCCGGGGTCGGGTTGTGGGGGCAGCAGCCTAAGCAGGGAATCCCAGACTTCTCTCTCCCCAGCCACATTTGCCAACTCTGCGGGGGGGGGGGGGGGGATCCCGAGGCGTTCCCAGGGCAGCCGAGAGATATAATCCCTCCAGCGTGTCCTGGGTCTTCCCCGGGGTCGCCTCCCAGAGGGACGTGCCTGGAACACCTCACCAGGGAGGCGTCCAGGAGGCCTCCTGACCAGATGCATGAGCCACCTCAACTGGTTCCTCTCGATGCGGAGGAGCAGCGGCTCTACTCTGAGCCCCTCCCGGATGACTGAGCTCCTCACCCTATCTCTAAGGGAGAGCCCGGCCACCCTGCGGAGGAAACTCATTTCAGCCACCTGTATGCGAGATCTCGTTCTTTCGGTCACAACCCACAGCTCATGACCATAGGTGAGGTTAGGAACGTAGATAGAACGGTAAATCGAGAGCTTCACCTTCTGGCTCAGCTCCTTCTTCACCACGACAGGTGCAGAGTCCGCATTACTGCAGACACCGCACCGATCCATTTGTCAATCTCGCGCTCCATCCTTCCCTCACTCGTGAACAAGACCCCAAGATATTTAAACTCCTGCACTTGAGGCAGGACCTGACTCCTGACCTGGAGAGGGCAATCCACCCTATTCCGGCTGAGGACCACGGTCTCAGATTTGGAGGCGCTGATTCTCATCCCAGCCGCTTCATGCTTGGCCACGAATCGCTCAAGGGAGAGCTGGAGATCACGACCAGATGAATCCAACAGGACCATGTCACCTGCAAAAAGCAGGGACCCAATCCTGAGGCCACCAAGCCGGATCCCCTCACCACTCGGCTGCGCCTAGAAATTCTGTTCATATAAGTTATGAACACAATCGGTGATAAAGGGCAGCCTTGGCGGAGTCCAACCCTCACCGGAAACAAATCCGACTTACTACCGGCAATGCGGACCAAGCTCTGACACCTGTCGTACAGGGACTGGACAGCTCGCACAAGGGGGTCCGGTACCCCATATTCCCGGAGCACCCCCCACAGAAGCCCTTGGGGGACACGGTCGAACGCCTTCTCCAGGTCCACAAAGCACATGTAGACTGGTTGGGCAAACTCCTATGCCCCCTCCAGGACCCCAAAGAGGGTATAGAGCTGGTCCACTGTTCCGCGACCAGGACGAAAACCACACTGCTCCTCCTCAATCCGGGATTCGACTATCCGGCGGACCCTCCTCTCCAGGACCCCTGAATAGACCTTACCAGGGAGGCTGAGTAGTGTAATTCCCCTGTAATTGGAACACACCCTCTGGTCCCCCTTCTTAAAAAGGGGGACCACCACCCCTGTCTGCCAATACATCGGCACTGTCCCCGATGCTGCAGAGGCGTGTCAGCCAGGACAGCCCCACAGCATCCAGAGCCTTAAGGAACTCCGGGCGGATCTCATCCACTCCCGGAGCCTTGCCACCAAGGAGCTTTTTGACCACCTTAGCGACTACAGCCCCAGAGATAGGAGAGCCCACCTCTGAGTCCCCCAGCTCTGCTTCCTCATCGGAAGACGTGTTGGTAGGATTGAGGAGGTCTTCGAAATATTCCCCCCACCGACCCACAACATCCCGAGTTGAGGTCAGCAGCTTTCCATCTCCACTGTACACAGTGTTGACGGAGCACTGCTTTCCCCTCCTGAGCCACCGGATGGTGGACCAGAATCGCCTCGAAGCTGTCCGGAAGTCTTTCTCCATGGCCTCACCAAACACATCCCATGCCCGAGTTTTTGCCTTGGCGACAGCCAAAGCTGCATCTCCAGAGTCCCACAGGCCAAGAAGGCCCGATAGGACTCCTTCTTCAACTTGATGGCATCCCTCACTGCTGGTGTCCACCAACGAGTCCTGGGATTACCGCCACGACAGGCACCAACTACCTTACAGCCACAGCTCCGGCTGGCCGCCTCAACAGTAGAGGCATGGAACAGCCCATTCAGACTCTATGTCCCCCGCCTCACTCAGGACACGTTTGAAGCTCTGCTGAAGGTGGGAGTTGAAGCTTGCTCTGACGGGGGGCTCAGCCAGACGTTCCCAGCAGACCCTCACAACACGTTTGGGCCTGCCAGATCTGACCGGCTTCCTCCCCCACCATCTGAGCCAATTCACCACGGCTTTAGCGGCTTTTGCTCAGGAGGAAGAACAGTCGTCCTTCAACTGGAAAGTTGGGAGATCAATTCCAGAATTCCCCTGACTAAATGCCGAAGTGTCCTGGGGCAAGACACTGAACCCCAAGCTGCCCTCCGATGTGCCTATCGGCGTATAGGTGTGTTGTATGAGTGTGCGTGTGAATGGGTGAATATGACAAGTAGTGTGAAGTGCTTTGAGTGGTCTGCATGACTAGAAAAGCGCTATATAAGTACAAGTCTATTTACCATTTACCACCAGGTGGTGATCAGTCGATATCTCCGCTTCCCTCTTCACCTAAGTGTCTAAGGCATGTGGCCACAGATACGATTACAAAATTGATCATCGAACTGCGGCCCAGGGAATCCTGATGCCAGGTGTACATCTGGACACTCTTATTTTGGAATATGGTGTTTGTTATGGACAATCCATGACGAGCACAGAAGTCCAATAACAAAACATCATTTGGTTCAGAGAGGGAGGACCATGCCTCCCAATCGCTCCCCTCTAGGTCTCACTGTCATTGTCCACGTGACCATTGAAGTCCCCCAGCAGAACAATGGAGTCCCCAGAAGGAGCACCTTCCAGCACTCCCTACAAGGACTCCAGAAAGGGTGGGTAGTCTGAACTGCTGTTCAGTGCATAAACACAGACAACAGTCAGAACCCTTCCCACCACCCGAAGGCGGAGGAAAACTACCCTTTGTTGTCAATTACATGTCAAAGCACTGGTTCATCCCTTGAGTTAGGTGATTTTTATTTTAACGCATGAATTATTCAAAGATCATTGTAAAGTGGCTTTAAAATGCTCATTACTCTGAAAATCATCAGATACAAAGATTACACTGTAAAAAAAAAGACTTTGGAAAACATTCAGAAAATTCAGCTGAAAACCATTTAGAAAGCCTCTCGTTGGATCCACAGCAGGTATGTACATCATGTAAAAGACTGTGTATTTAATAAAGTGTGAATTATTGCAAGAGAAGTTACTTATTTGGAGACCATTTTCTGTTTAATTGCTGGGTTAAAAATGTTTCACACAAGTAAAAAAAAATCCTTTAAAAGCACTGTCTTAACCCACTCACACAACTTACTATGTGTTTCTAAGGTAAAGAGAATGCATGAAACAGAAATTTGGCTAATTTTCAAATGTTTTGGTAAAAAAAACAAAAAAACATTACAGTTTAATTAGAAATACATCTTACACCAACTTAATTTTAGCCAATGAAAATAATAAACATTTAATAAAAAAAAGACACTTTCAACAAAATACCCTTTTATCTTCCCATTTCAGTTATTTATCATTTATCATCACATTCATACAGTGTTGTCATCTCTCATTTGATTCAAGCCTTTGTTTGACAGAGAAATGGCGATTTGACTGCAACAAAGTGCAAAAGACATACAGAAGGGAGAAATTAAAACGTTCACAGCACACATACACAAGGATCGCAAGCAAGGAAGGAAAGTGTGGCTTAGCTGTAGGCAAGGAACCAGGAACCTGGAAAAAGAGATGAGAGAATAAATAACTTAGAAACGAATTAAAACCTGATGAGATGTTTCAATCTGCAGTGTGTGTGCAGTCAGATGCATCCAATTCAACTGAAGGTCGCTATGTTTTTATGCAATAAGCTCTCTGAAAGGTAGGGCATTGGTCAGAAAGCCAAAAAAGAGACAAAATGTAACAGGAAAAAGCTGAAAATCTCCACAGCAAATACCAGTGTACCAGTCCTCAGGACCAGTATGTGCCATGTACAGGTTGTAACATGTTCAAATGACAAAAGAGGCAAACAAAAGAGAGCTAAATAATTTTGAAAAGTTTTTTTTACAAGTTCTTGACTGAGAATTAATGGATGGGTTGCCAATGCCTAAAGAAACACTTTGAAAGATCTTAGAAAGCCCAAAGATGGTTTAACTGAGCTTTAAAAGATTGCAGGAGAATCTGTTGGTTTCTAAGCCAAATGCAAAGGAATGAAGGCTGCTTTAAAACCTTTGCACAGCATTGTCAATGATTAAATAAATAAAAAAGATAGAAATTGGTAATGAGTGGACAAGATGCACCTAATGGGACAAGCAACTTTGCATTTTGTATATTTCCTGTGGTGATTTGTGGACAGAATGTGGATATGGTGTGGATATGACTTTGCCAGCGTATGGCTCCAACATACCAGACACGCAAGCAGGCAAGAATGGCCAGTAAAATGCCACATAGCAGAGCAAAGGGCACAGCAAACAGCAAGGATAGGCAGCGATATGTCCAAATACGAGTTCTCTCAAAGCCGACAACACTATAAATCCACACTCCATCCATGGTATGAGGTGTGGCGGGTTCTGCCAGCACATCACTGACTTCTACCTACAGAGAAGAAACAAGAGAGAGGGCAGCAGACATTAAAACAGACTTGCAAAAAGATAAATCTTCATACAAATAGGGTTTACCTTTCTCTGCTGATGTTTTGTCCTCTTTTATTAAACTTCTGATTCTGGAAAATATTGCTGTTATTATTGCTTGTCCTGCAATATAAACGGCTGCAAACCGTCTGCCTCACAATGCTTAAGAAGACCACAGTTTTACAGAGTTACTGCAGTTCTGAAACCTTTAAGAGATTTTCCAGAAGGTCAGCAATGAGTACATAAATGGCTGCAGCGTTCACTCCAGAGATTTTGTAGAAATGTTCCAGCTTTGTAACCTCATCATAAGACTGCTTTCTGCTTTCAATTTGCATGTAAAAATAGACATTCCAGCACGTATGTTGTGATATCAACACAAAAAGGAATAAGGAGAATAAAAAAAACACAACTGTGGAATGTAACATCACCGGACTTGGAGGTAAATTGTCTTAGTATTCTGCAGAAACAATGCCAGTGCTCAAATGCTTAAAGACTAAAGATCAGTTGAGTCTCCAGTTTTAAGTATTGTAAAGAACCTCATAGAGAGAGAGAGAGAGAGAGAGAGCGGAGTTATCGGGACTTCAATTTGGGTTTAGAAAGTCTCACTAAACAAAAGAAAATGCTGGAATCTGGAGGGAAAACCAGGAGTCAGAGCCACAGGAAGGAGGAAGGGAAGTCTGTCCAAGAACGAGGTCCAAACAAGAGGGAACGTAGAGCTGGTGCTTCAAGGGCCCGGTGCCTAACAGGTTGCAGGTGTGCATGATAAGTATTTGGATAACTGAGGAGCCAGAGAAGGAGTGGGTTCATCCATGGTTGCGCTTCGTGCAGGCATAACAGGTTTCATGTCATCAGCTTACAAATGGCTTCGGATGAGATTTTTATCTTTAGCAGTTTCTGGTGAAAATATCTCTGATGCAAACGATACTGGACCCAGTCAAGAACCTCGGGGAACTCTAGTACAAGAACCATTCTGCAAAGGATGAACATGTTGGTTGCTGAAGCTGGTATGTCACAAGTTAGCAGCTCCCAAAATGAGACAAACATGAACATAAAGAAAATGATGCTGCCAGGATTTTTGGAGTCAGCTGAAGTTGTATGTCACAAGTTTGACAACAACAACATATTATATTGATTAGATCAGTGTTTCTCAGTTCCTGTCCTCTGGACCCCCTGCCCCACATGTTTTATAGGCAACCCTACCTTAACACACCTGAATGAAATCAAGGGCTTGTTAACAGGCTGCAAAGAACTTGATAAGGAAGTTCAATAATCTGACTTGTGCTTTGGAGGAGGATCGTATCCAAAACATGCGGGGGGGCTGAGGATCGGAATTGCAAAACACTGGATTAGATAGATGCTGATTTAGTTTTTTATTTACACAAATACTGAAAAAAAATCTGCAAAAATAGCTTCTACAAAGAATTTATCATGTCTTTTTTTTTTTTTTAGAACTTGTTTAGTAAAGTAAACAAGTTATAAAATGAAACATTCTGGACATTTAATCATTGTTGCACAACACTTTCAGACATTCAGGCTTTTTTTTTTCATCAAATTCATTCAGTTTTTAGAATAAAACAACTGTAAATAGTTTACCATGTTTTTCAACCTGTTTTGGATCGATGTTATTGGAGAATCGATCATGACTCGATGTCATCATGTTGATGCATTGTTATGCACTTTATTATTCATTTTAAACTATTACTGTTCAAAACACATTCAGTAAATTTGCAGGCGCTAACAAGGTCACGACAGAATAAACGGAATAACAATAGAAGACAAAGCGAAATGGGACCTTTAGGTGCTGGTTGATGCCGTTTGGGTCTCTGTTGACAGGGGGAATGGGAGCGGCTGTGGTGGGGGTGGTAGGAGGAGTTGGAGGTGTAGGAGCTGGAGTTGAAGCTTTAGATGCAAATTCTGGAGGAGGAGGAGGAGCGTTTATCTGTTCTTCATCGCTGTCATCAATCTTGCACTCCACTAAGCTGTCATCGCTCACCATCATCATCCTTGTCAAAGGAAAAGGTATAACTGTGTGTTTGTTATGGGGATACCTACATTTAGTAAGTCAACCCGCACACACACATGCACAGACACACTCCTCCAGTAGACTGCAGGGGTGCTGAGTGTAACAGCGAGCTGAGCTCTGCACCACCACCTGTTCTTTAGCCCCCAAAAAAAGATGCCACACCAAAATCTGTAAATAGCAGCTGGTGAGTTTCAGATTTATTTCTCAAAATGAGACACACATGCTGCTTAACATTCTTTATGAGGAGTATAATTAAGAAAAAAAAACATTTTTTAATGCAGTTTGCAAGTAAATCTTGAAAGCTCCTCTTTTTTTTTTTTTTTATCAGCTTGCATGTATCAATCGGGAGATACATTCAACACACACACTTCAAGTGGTGCAAAGTAAGATTCAGCTCCTTTGCATGTTAAAAAGTCATTCCAGCAGATCTGCAATACCAACGTTTTAGAAGATGAATCAAGTCTCACTTACCTTTCTGGAAATGCTTAATTATTTCTTAATGAATGAGCAAGGCTTGCAAAGTGAGGATGCAGTGTTAATCCTAGATGTCAATGTTCAGCAGCTTCATCCCTCACAGTTAGAAAGGCATATACAGCATACGGTCAGATGAATACACAGACATCTGCAGGGTTTGACTCTGACTTAGAGCTGCAGAAGTGCTAATGTGGTACAGTGCTTCCTATGCTGTGTGTGCGTTAGTGTGTGTGAAGGTCTTGGTTAGCTATGGGAATGGGTTATTTTAAGAAGAGGAGCGAATGGGTCCAAAAGATCACATTACAGCATTTGGGGAGCTGTCTTGACATCAGAAAGTGAAACAATGTTGAAACCCACCCGTCACATCTTAAATATAATGGAAGGAGAATGTGCACATTAGTATAAACTGGAAAGTAAAATGCATTAAACTTAAAGAAATCTGGCAGTAAACTTGCAGACATCTGAAGTTACGAAGCCTTTTAAAAAAGGGAAATATCCGGTCTTAACATCTCAAAAACCATTTGGTCCTTATTAGATCTTGATATTACTTATATAAAATAATAATATATGAAAAACTTTACCAACATTCAAAAACTGTCAAGAAAAAACACAATGCACACTCCTGCATCTTCCATGAGAAGGTGAGTTGCAGCGAAGTGCTGCGTTTTATAATCTGATTAAAAGACGCCAGCCATGATCTTAGGGAAGCAACTGCTGCTGTTTATTAATCTGGAAGGTATCCAGGAATCCAAACAATTTGCTATCCATCATTCTATGATGAGAAATATAATTTACAGACAGAAAACAGTCAAGAC
Organism: Telmatherina bonti; assembly: GCF_933228915.1. Taxonomy (NCBI): domain Eukaryota; kingdom Metazoa; phylum Chordata; class Actinopteri; order Atheriniformes; family Telmatherinidae; genus Telmatherina; species Telmatherina bonti. The sequence goes on along the minus strand of NC_136622.1, from coordinate 11,611,039 downwards.
GCTTCTTCATTTTCTTGAAAATTGTCGTCACAGAATATTTCACTTTGTGCAAAAAACCCACAACAAAAAAACCCCCAATAAAAGTAAAACTCAAATGCTGTGGAGTGGATTAAACTTGCAAACTTCAACCAACTGAGACAACATTAAAAAGAAGAGGGGGTTCTTAAACTCCTCCACAGCAATGTGAAAGACTGAAAAAATCAACCAGGGAACAATGACTTGAGCTTTTGCTGCTAAAAGTAGTCATACAAGACGAAGCTACTGCAACTCAGTTCCCATTCTCAGCTTCTGTATTATAGCTTTGATTTTTTTTCCCCAAAAAACACACCATGTAATATGTCTGTATTGTTGTTTTACGTAAGGCTGCTTTCATCTTGTTTTAAGACCAAACGCCTGCACCATGAAGCTGGATAACATACCCATGATATCTCTCTGTTACCTGGGTAACAACCTGGGATATTTGACATATTGGTCAGCGGTACCAAGAAGATGGTCATCGACTCGATAATTGAATCCAGACTTTTCCCATCTTGATCACTACACACTCTAATAGAAGGAGTGGTGTTTGCAGCATCTGACCAATTGCAAGCCTGCAGAAAAGCTGCAGAGCAGCCTACTTCACCCTGCAGGACATTTATTCCTAAAATATATGAACTAATCACACACATCATCCAAGCTAAAACCAACTCGGTTGCCACAGCAACAGCCAAGAAGGAATGCTGACAGACATCTCTGACTCTGTTAATGCATGCATTTGTGAAATTATACACTATTAATTCATCAGACAACATAAATGGATAGCACTGTTCACTAAAATGTCACTGTATCACAGCCCAGATGATTCAGACCGAGCATTTCCACAGTTCTTTCCTTTCCTTTATATTTTCCATCAGGTTATTTTGAGGCTCAGGAGCTCGTTGAATCGTGTTCAGGGTTGGGGTATCAATTCCTCAGCGTGACAAGAATATGTCACCATTATGATTAACCTCATTATTTCAGATGCAACCCTAGTGAAGCTAAACAGACTTGGGAACCCTTCCAGAAAACAAGTAGAGAACAAGCTTCATCTATCCCGAAAAACTCTTCTATCTAAAGCGTTCCTTCACATCTGTGCTCCATCGTCTACAGGATGTTCTACGAATGGCCAGTTCATGTTCCAGGAGAACTGACTGGTCAGGAAGTGGTGCTCTTATAATCTTTAATCTCTTATCCAGATCAAGCTGCAGAGCAGGTTAGCCTTTAAGCGTAAGTTACCATGGTGATTTACACCAATAAGTCGACCAGTATCATAAGAAAGAAAACCCAGCGTTAATCATGAAGCTACCTCAGTAAGACGGCTTCGGAGGTCTCAGGTGATTTTTTATTTTCAATTTATCTTCTATGTCCTGATACAATAAAGATCCAATTAAAGTTGCTGTTTTTCTTTCACAGGACTGTATTTGAGTTAAAGAATTACAATATTACATTTTTGCCAGAGTTTTTTTTTTTTACAAATTAGCAGGCAGGCTCATCACATCGTAACAGGCAGGGTACAACTGGGACAGGTCACGAGTCCACATGGCCAACAACTCGGCATGGTCGTTTGTATTATCGGTGTCTGTTTTGAATGATCACTTACTTAGGATGTCTTTCTTTTCTTGTGGGAGGATAGAGGAGAGCATGAGAACTCAAAACATGAAAAGCCTCAGCTGGATTAAAACCAGAGTTACTGGCCGTGCCAATGTGCAGCTCCACTTATGGCAACAGATACACCTAAATGTTACAAACCAGAATTTCAACAGTGCACATCGAGCACACGGATGATACAGCATTACGGGTGTAGACATTTTTAGATAGTGGATGGGATCATTTTGTCCTATTTCCAGCTCCAAGATTTAGTGATGAGTCATTATTTTATATTTACAGGTTTATACATGTGGTACTTCACAAGGTAGCCGTCGCGTGTTACCCCTACAGAACATTCATTTATGCCATCTAAAAATACTAAACACACTCTTATAATTCATCAGTTTTTGATCTTTATTGTACTTTTTTTTAACCCACATATACAGTTGGATACAGTAAATTTAGTGACATCATTAAACAATGATCCAAAATACAAGGTTGCTTTTACCATAGAAGCAGAGTCCACTTCAAAATAATGACTTTACTTCCATGTTTCCATTACTAAAACAGGACGGGGGGGTGGGGGTGGGGGGGGGGTGAAAGCATGTACGAATGGTTTAAATGCTTTTGGAGTCCAAGTTATTTGCAGACATCACTGCAAAAAGCAAGAAACGCATTTTCATAGGAATGGGACTAAATAGGAAGGGGGGGGGGGCAAACTGCATGGATAAAACAGACAAGAGTTTCAATTAGGGCTCTGACATGCCACCTTTGCTTTCACAGTTTAAACCAGAAGAAGTGACTCATGGGGACCATTTTGGCTCTTGAGATTAGGGCACAGTTTCCAGTTGAAGGTTAATGGTGCCGTCCATTTAACTTGGAAGTTGGAAGATGGTGCCAGGAATGGCATCGCGCCTGATTTGAACAATTGCACCTAAACGGTTAAAACTACTGGTGATTAGTAGTTTAGGAATTATGAATCGGTTTCTGGAAAGCCATTTTATAGTGGTGCATAGCAAATAATATAAAAATATGTTGTGCGTTGGACTGAAGGGAAGCAAACTGCTTTTACTTCTTTTTTTATGCACAGAGCTGCTATCTTCAAATTTAAGTTGGAGTTATGTACAGTTTCTCTGACTTCCTGTCAGAAATCTTGGAGAGAAGGGCGTTTTCGTCTGGCTACTCTGAAATTCCAACATTAAGTTCAAATGGAAGGCAGCATAACTCAACCAAAGACCTGAGTGAGGAACTCTAACTTATTCTTTCAAAGCCAAACCTGAGTTAGCCCATCTTTACCTCTGCAAAAGCCCTGAGATTCGACCTGTGTTTCAGGCCACGCGTCACATATAAAGGGGAACGTGTTTTCAGTGTGTTTTCGAAGACTGCATGCTGCTATGCAAAAACAAAACGCTGACTTCCAGTTTTCCCAGCGGATATATATATGGCGCCTCAAAGTGTTCAATAGAGAAAAGTGAAATAACCAGAGAAATAATCTGCATAAAACATAGAAATTAAATAATTAGGAGATTGAAAAGTTGTTCAAACATATTAATATGGCTCACTTATAAGATTGCTAGTTGGATCCATTTTTGTTTTTCATACGGAAAAATCCTACTTCAAAGATTTAGGTGGAAGATTTTTCGTGTTTTCTGTGGTCGGTTTCACATTTTTGTCTTTGCGACTGATTTTCTAAGAGTGTTTTGTCAAGCTACTGTATGTGTCTACACAGAAAAAATTTGAAGCCAAAACCTAACCATACAGTACACACAATCCCTAAGGTTAACCCCATAACAAATAAAATTAGCATTTAAACACAAGTTAAACACTAACTAAAACACTAAAACATAAAAATTAGCATGAGATCAAGGTGTTTCTGAAAAATGCCATAAAATAATGCACATTTGCAATAAAAATATTGGTCTTGAAATAAAATTGCCATTTATTTTTTTTACCATAAGAAAACAGAGCTTTAAAGATGTTTTCAGTTATTTAACAAATAGCTGATCCACTCAGATATTTTACACAGTTTTCAACATAAATTATTTTAAACTTAACTTAGTCTTTAATACTGAACACTTTTGGGCCTATAATATCTTCCTGGTTCTCTTTTTATATAAAATGCAGAGCAGAAACATGTCTGATCTTTTAAAATCAAATAAATGTTTCGAGGAAAAGATGTAAAGGCACTCCTAGACACAGGCCCTGGATCAGTTTTCGGGTTAGAAGGATGTAAACGTCGGGCTGAGCTGATCCTAAACCTGCCACTAGGGGGCAGCGTAAGTATTTTGGAGTAGAGTCAGTACCATGTCAACCACTTCTAAAAGTCAGTCTGGTGATCTCACTGGTGAAGTCACATTCCTGACTCCCCAAAAGTTGTAAAAGCCTAAAGAACAAAGCAGATCAGAACGTAAAACAGACCAAACCCAGCTGGAAAACAGACACACTTGACATACAGTTACACGGCACTGAGACTAGTGGCACTATGAGATAGCAGACATATTATTATACACGTGTCAATGTCAAAAAAATAAATCAAGATCTTCACCAAATGCCTCACTGGCATCAGCTTAATAATCATCATCGTCAAACAATGAATGAAAAATTCCCCTGTTGTCCTCTGTTTTAGTCCACCGGTCTGAAAATAGCTCGTCCTCTGAGACCAAATCCTCCTTTTTTGGCAGAAGGGGCAGCTTGAGGAAGAGGGGAAGAGGACGAGGGAGCGGGGGCTGCAGGGGTGGTGAGGGCAGGCGATTGCACTGGAGGCTGGCGAGACAGGAGCTCCTTGAACACAGAGTTCATCTGACGGCTGATCACCTCCTGAGAGATCAAGAGGGGAAGAGACGAACAGCAAATGAAGCACAGAGACATAAAAACACTGCTTCTGTCTCTTTTCCAGTGAAGTCCGAGTCTTTTGACTTAACAGGATGCTGTAAGAAGGCCGCATTCATGCTAATTCACAGCATTTTTCCAACAGTTTTAGGACAATGCAAACAAGTTCACATGAACGGAATAATTATGTCATCATATGTGCAAAAAGTCATTAAATTCTGTCATTTTTATATACAAATTTTCATGGGTCCTCTTAGCCATTGTTAGCTATAAATGCATTAAATCTCACTGTCCTGAAAAGTCTGATAGCATCAGATATCTGTAAAGGTTCCTCCAGTCTCTTCACTTTACCACAATACAGATAAGTCCACAGGAGTTCAGCAGGAAGTGTGATGAAAAAAGCAGAAAGATCGTCTCCATATTTTTAGACGAATTTGGGTTTATCTTGCGGTTTTCATATGAGTCTGTAAATGCGTCTATGTCTACATAAATTTAAAAAAGAGAGAAGAAAGATTCCAGATTATGTTTCTTGGTTACTGCAAGTGAGTGTATAAAAGATTAAAACTTTACCTCAACTGTCTTCTGAACGTACAAATTATTCACAAAAAGTTGAAAAATAAATTCCAAACAAAGTCTGATAACTGCATGTTTAGGGTCTTGTCCTTAAAGGTGGGGTATGTAAGATTTTCAATATTTAAAAAAAAAAAAAACTAAAAAATAACTACAATCATAATTAGGTAGTTTTTTTTAACATGTAGGTTCCAGTCTGTCCATATTTGATGTGTTATTAAATTAAAAGTTTAATTAATAACAAAGACCCTTCTTAAATGTTTGCCTACCAGTAAAAAAAAGTGCTTTTTGTCATTTGTCATTAATTAAACTTGCAATTTAACAACGCATCAAATATGGACAGACTGGAACCTACATGTTAAAAAAAAAAAAAACTATCTAATTATGATAGTAGTTATTTTATTAGTTCATTTTTTTTAAATTATTGAAAATCTTACATACTCCACCTTTAACTCACATTGAAGGTACAGAATGCAGTTTGGGAGGCGGTGAAATTAGCCAGGATAAATTGTTGACTGATAAACCATGATGAAAATTATAGTCTGATGATCTGCTAAAGGAGACTTCGAACTTAGCTTAGTTATAATCACATATAACGGTTACTCTACATGCTAATTTTGTCTATGCGTGAACAAAAAAAACGTTCTCCCAGACGTGCACAACTATATGTAAGAATGAAAACTGATTAAAAACAAACAGCAGCTGAATAGGATAAACTACAAACCTTATCAATTTGTGTTCGTTCAGCTTGAAGAAACGGAGGTCGGTCTGTAAGTCTGCCCTGTCTCAGGGTGTCCAAAGTGTGTCTTCGCTCCTGAGACCTGGAAAGAAGATAAATGGGACCTGATAAAACAACACATGACTTAAGGACAGCAGATTTTGACCATGCTTTATGTTTTATTTTAGTAAATTAAAATCAGGAAGGATCATATTAAAGCTGGGGTAGGTAGTGTTGGGGAGCTAGCAAGATGTGAAAGTGGCGCCCTGTCTTGGCTCCTCCTCCTCTGGTTTTGATCCTTGCGTGATTTTTTTTTAAATAAGAAATGAACAACTGCGTTTCAGTCCAAACGTTTTAATTGGTCAGAGTTTTTACAGATTTACAGTAAAGTGAGAGGTCTGACTTTAATTCTGACTTTAATGTTTATGATTACAAAATGTACAGACTACTATCAGGGTGAGGAACCACTTCACCCAGACTAAAAAAAAAATGTCTCTGAGCAACATTACCTACCCCAGCTTTAAGTGTCCAATTTTCTCTTGAAAAATTTGGATTTTGATGCATTTTAAGACTGAACATATCTGCCAGGCCTGTTTTATTGCATATGTTGCTAATGCTAAAGAGCTAATAGCGAATTTAGTCCTTTTTGGATGCTTTTTTCTGAAGGGCAGTGGTGAAAGTGAACCAGCACACAAAGATTTCAGTGTGTAAAAGAAAGAACTGAAACACGCTGACATCAGAGTACTGAACAGAAGTAGCGTTCAGGGATTTTCTTTGTTGTCTTTGTCATTCAGAGCAACCGGTTTTATTCACACAGTCATGTCTGCTGTTGGCATGCAGATCCTGACAGAAGCATTTGGAGTTTCAAACACTTCTGCACACCTGGAGCTGCCATTCCTGCTATTTGTATAAGTTATTCAAGCTGACAAAGTTCAGGCAAATTCATGAGATTAGCCCAGAAATCCACACTTCCCTTTTGCAACCACAGACAGTGGTGACCACAAAGTATAACTGGAAATCCTAAAACTGACTGATAAATCAATCCCAGCATACATAAAAAGGCTCACTTATTCCATTATTAGTTGTTATGACTCCCAACCTCTGTCTTCTTGTACACAGCGATCCGAGCAATACTTCAGTCTGTGGACTGGATTCCTTTCACTTCCCCAACTGTCTTCGCTTTCCTCTGCTACATCTTGGTTAGTTCAGCTCAGCTTTGCCTCTTTTGTGTGGATTAAACAACAAGCAGTCGTGCATTAAACGGTTTTAATGCACGACGCGGAGTCTAGAACAGCACAACGTGCAGCGCATTGAAACCATGTAACGCACTGATCTGAGTTGTTTAATCCACTTATACCATGGTCCCACATGCTGAACACTTGTTTAATGTTTTTTTTGCTAAATATGCTAAAGTATGAAAACTATTTAATGTTGGCATCAATGTAGTTTGGATGCTAAACAAGTGTTGTCAAGCTACAACGAGTTTCTCTTATTCACCTGTCAAAAGCCAGCTGATCTGAACCAGCTGATTAGCACGTTGCTGTGCTTGTACATGAAAATAACGCACGCCAGTGGGCATTACAATTCTCACTGACCATGGTACAATTAAATTAAACTCACTTGTTATTTGAGAATATGACTTTTTATTCTGTGTAAAAGGAACTCTTAGAGCTCATAGATACATAGGAAGTCGCTGCTCATTAAGGACAGAAAAAACAACGAAAAAACAAGCAAATATGATAATTCATTTAGCATAATGATTTCTTACAAACACAATTATAGTTTATAGTTACAAACTTCAGCTTTTAATTAGGGCTGCTTTTCTTACATTGTATTTTATGTGCGTGAGGCTTTTTACATTTAGATTCTTTTGGGCAGAAGCTCTTATGGGTTCAGCGTTTATTCTTAAGCACTGGAAGCACACACACTTTTCCATCCGGCTCAATTCTGTTACAGATTTTAGAATTGTGGGGTTTTACTTTTTCATTTAGGTTTAGTTAAAAGACTGTTTGTTTGTTTTAATCTCTAAAGCAAAGTGACCTACAGTAGCTGACATGTATTACTGTCCATTTTGCTCTTTTCATTGTAATGGTGATCTTCTTTTTGATTGTGGCTTCTACTTTTTTTTCTCCCATTTTTTTTAATCACTAAACAATTAGTTTTTCCCTTAGACCTTGTAAACTCTGGTTTAATTGGACTCGATCTTTCACTGGACGAGCAGTAAAACTCTGCTCGCCCAGTAGTTGTAGTAGTTACGGAGTTGTAACGCGGGACGGTTGAACTAGCTCTCTCGTAATGAATTTTTCTGTGTGAAATGACTTGAATCTGCTGTCTGAACATTTGATCTGTGTGTTCAGTGTGCTCTGTGTGTGTAGCTTACACTGGTAAGTGTCGTGTGACGGGGGAAGTTTGTGGCTTTCGGCTTGGGCTCGCCTCACTTCCTCTCTGTCTCCCCGGCAACGAAGCACTATCACTGTTCACCCGCATCCTGTCAACACATGCAGAAACTTTGTGACTCGTACTGTTCCGATGACTGCGCGTGAGCTTGTATTCATGTGTCTTAGTGTATATGTGTGTGTTCACATCCATTTATAAACGTGTGTACATGCATACTCAGTGTGTTAATCTGTGTGTGATCATAAACTCTAAAGCAGGGGTGCCCAAAGTAGAGGCTGTGAGTCAAATTTGACCCACCAGCCTGTTGAAATCTGACTTGCAAAGTGTGACAAACCATTTAGTTTGTCACACTTGGTGGATCTGCCATAACAAACATTTTCCTCTATCAGGTTTACTCTTTTTCCACTTCCCCAGTCTGAGACGTAAACTTAGGAGAGGAAATACTGCCTGAACACGCAGAACATGTCAGCAATCTAAACAGAGAGTTTGCTGTGCGTTTTATGGACTTTAGAAAAAGACCATAAAATGCACAGATACGGAGATATGGAACGGAGACAGATTCATGTCACTGAAGCTGAAGAACTTCTACATGCAAGCTTCAGTGGGTATGGTTGCATGATGTTTTGTTATTTGGAATTACTAATTTGGGATTAAATAATGCGTAATTAAAGTATACTCCTAAGAGTTTACATGAAAATAATAATTCAGAATGGTTTACATGAAACACGTCCTAACACAATTCCTCTTTAGAGCAGCGGGTTGGGAAGGGTTCTGATTGGACAGAAGGTGAAAGTTGTCTCCCTGCTTCTCGTCTTTTCAGTCGTAACTTGTAAAACCTACATAATAAGAACCAGTTTCGGCACTATTTTTATTATAAAATTGATGTACCAGCTCAACACCAGCATACTACTTCACTTTCTGCAGCAACTGAGAAGGAGAAGAAAGACAGACCGCCGAACACGGGAGGCAAAACAACGCACGTCATCGGGACAGGGCAAGGTAACGAGCATGCTCAGAACGACCGGAATTAACTTAGAGCGGAATAAAGGTTTACATGACAGAGGAATTAAATAGATCGGAATTAAAACGCGAATAAAGCAGCCACTTTCATGGGAATTAAGTTTAATACCAAATAGAAATTAGCATTAGGAATTAAGTGTTTACATTTTCATCAGTTTAAAGCGGTTTTATTCAGAATTAAACAGGAATTAAAACTCCCATGTAAACGTAGCAACTGAAAAAAAACCTGCACATTAAGAAATCTGCACAGGTGATGCTTTCACTCTCATATGTGAACCGACTTTCAGCATCATGAACTCGGACGTACCCTGACTGACTCCCAGCTCGGAGACACACTCACCTTGTCAGTGTCAGGTATAACAACACGGAGTGGGAATGACCAAATATCAGACTCATGTGTCCCACTGCAAACACACGTTTGTTGCTCAAGACATTTTACCAGATACCTGGTTGCGATTTAGCGCCTGCAATGATTGTTTGTTGTCATGGAAACCATGTCCTTATTGTCATTTTGCTGTATTGATACGTGTCACAAGTTATTTGCACTGATTAGAAAAAATGCATTTGTATGCATGAACAATAATGCAAAGAAATATGATTTTCATTTATTTGTGTTTCACCCAAAGAAATCGCTGCTTGGCTCAGTCGTACATTTTCACTTTGAGACTTACAGGCTAAAAGTTTGGGCCCCCCTGCTCTTAAGTGAATTTGAGTGTTTATTTAGTGTGTGTGTGTGTATCCCTGTGTGTACCGAGTTGTGTTTTCCATATGTGGATCTTCTACTGTTAGATTTCCCGTGCTGCCTCCGCCTCCTCCTCCTTCATCTCTTTTCCCCCGTTCAGGCCTTAGGAGAGAGAGAGAGCGATATACAGACAATATTTTACTTTCAAAACTGTGACCAGTAAAAATTCAATGAGAAAAGACAGACAATAAAAAATAAATGTGGGAGGGATTAAAATGAGACGTTAACTGGACAAACTGGCTGAAAAATCTTGAAGCTACTGGATAAAATACTAATTTCTATTTATCTGTCATCTCTACAGAAATGCTGCTTTTGTACAACTAATGATGATGTTATATATTTTATATATATATATATATATATATATATATATATATATATATATATATATATATATACATACAGTTGTGCTTATATGTATTAATCCCCTTTCATTAAAGAAAAGGCTGAATTTACAACAGTCACTCAAATAACTGGAGACTTAAAAAAGGAACAATAACAAAAAATCTGCAAAAATATAATTTATTAAAATAAGACACTGTTTTTTTCATTTAATTGAGTTGAAGAAAAAAAAACCAAACAAACAAACAAATTGGTCCTGGACAAATTAGAGCACTTTTCTGTTGAACAGTGGGACACAATACCTGTCAACAGGTGCAGAAGTCTGACTGAAAGGAACAGAAAACACCTGACTGTAGCGGAAACATTAAAGAATTGTTCAACTAAATATTAGTTTGTTAGTGATGTAATATGTAATAAATTATCTTATTTGTTTGCTTTTTAAAAAAATATTTATATTGAACCAGAATTAGAAAATAATGTCATGATTTTTATAAAATTTTTATTTATTATTACTTTTGTCAATTTCAACTTCTTTTCCAGGCAGCTGTTTTTTTCCTTCTTTAATGAAAGGTTGTGAATAAATATGAGCACAACTGTATATATAATTTTTTTAAATATATATTTAATTCTTTAATTAAATATATATAAGACACAAGGTAACATTAATCACCGTGTTTTGGTCATTCTGTCGGCTGAGCACTACAGTGAAGTTAAACATCAAAGTTGTAGCACTTAAACAAAATGATTAAGGATTGATTAAAAGAAAAAAGAAAGAAACAATCCGTCTCCATGGAAACCGTAACTCTTACAGTGCAGTAAATGCCTTAACGATGTTCTGAAAAACAACTTTTGATAAATTGTGTGGATAAAAGGTGGATTTTATCAGTTTGGAGGAGATAAAGTGTGACAGTGTGTAAGACAATGTCAGGTGCTTTGTTCAGCTGGCATTCGGCTCCCCAGAAACTGACACTTTACTGGTAATTATGTCATGATCCATCTATCTGATCTGATTATCAAGGATTATCTTGATCCTTTTTACCAGAAAGGCTCTAAAATACAGAACTTTTACTCACCCCTCCAGCACGCTGATGTACTTGTGAGGAATGAGACCTTTAACCCCCCCCACTTCTCCTCTCCACCAGTCACAGGAGGCTTTGCTGTGAAGAATCAGAGGCTCTCCCTGCTTGAAGGAAAGCTCCGCTGGAGATCTGGCCACGTAGTCGAACATGGCCACTGCCTCCCACTCTGCACATACATTATTAACAAATTTCACCGGAAAATCTCATGATTCCTGCATTAATCATGGTTTGGAGTGATTATCCACAGACGGCTTATGTTACATATGTGTAAAATAGGGGAATTGGTGCATTTCCAACAGTATGCTTAACGTTTGTGTGAGGACTGACCGTCCTCACTGGGCAGATGCTCGGTCTCTCCGTCTCCCTCCTCTGTGATTGGTTCGCTGCACATAAGCAGAAAAATGAAAGCAGGAGGTCATGCACAGTCGCTCTACTGTTTGACACGCAAACTCAGACACTGCTGCTCTTCCTCTTATCATCCACTCATGTAATGTCGCATGTAAAGCTCAATTCTGTGGAGCCCATCAGAAGTGTGAAACTTCAGATAAATCTGATCTGATAAATGTAAAATAAATAAATTCCAAAGCAGTCATAAAGCAAACAGACAGACTTATAGAGATTCCTTCTCAGATGGTGATTTTGGGAAGTTATGTTAAGAGAGAAGCTGCTTTTCATATTTAGAGATCGACTTATGAACTTAATCATGAAAAAGAAACTTAATTAAGGAGACAGTCACCTACTATTCATTCATTTAAAGCCACATGAAGAGAGACATACTATTTCAGAGAAAGAACAATGTTATAAACAAGAGGAACTAGTTCAGGATGCACCCTGCCTTGCAGCACCCTGCATCTGCTGGGTTCGGCTGCAGCCACCCATGATCACGCATTAAAACAAACTGGTATCAGGTATGGATAAATTGATTAAGCAACATTCTTTATTTCTAGCTCTTCTTCCTGTTTACTCTTCATTGGCTTGTTCTTGGTGCATACACTCAACCTTTGTTTTCTTCCCAAAATCACATGATGTGTAGATGTGGGTTCATTTGCTTCCTCATTGCATCACATTCTCATCCCCTTTTTTCCCCCAGATTTTTTTCCGTTAAGTCATGTTTAGTCATGCAAAACACAACAAGAACTGGAGCAATACTGGCGACGTATGATGACAGCTGCGTTTTTTTCCTGTCTCTTCTAAAGATCCAGAGCATGGAGCTCTCAAAGCATCAATAAATTCAGGGATTATAATTTTGTTCAAATTCATCTAAACTAGTCATCTCTCACCAGTACTCCTGCTCCAGAGTCATGTGCTTCTCGTAAACGGGGCCTGGCAGCTCTGATTGGCTGGGGAAGATGATGTCATGCTGGAGTATCATGGTTTTGACCAGGTCGTTAACTTGTGGTTGCCTAGCAACAGCGTCATCAGAATCCATCCCTCTCAGGAGGCTCGGACCGAAGCAAACAGCCAGGTTATAGGGCTGCATCATGTTCTCATCGCTGTACTGAGACACACTGGGGGGAAAAAAAGCACACATGCTATTTTCAGTGTGTGTGTGTGTGTGTGTGTGTGTGTGTGTGTGTGTGTGTGTGTATGTGTCTAGTTTTATAACCACGGCAGTCATTTGAAATGAGAGAACATCCCACACTGAATTTTGTTGCAGCTTACTGATTGAGGAAAGCAAAGAGGTAACGCATCACGATGAGGAGGGGCCGCGGGAAGGTGGAAAGGACCGCTTTAATATGAGCAGCTTTCTCCACCTCTTCCTCTATTTCTGAAGACGACAGAAAAGGAAAACAGCAACATGCTGAGATGAACAAAGGCAAAACTTCCCATCGTGTTGTCATGTGTTCCAGTTACAGCTTCTCAAGTGCTTCAACTCTCTGAGAACGTAGTGATAGCAGAGAACCAGCAGACAGGTTCCGTATTGGTCGGCTGTGTAAATAGTGATGAAGTTTTTAACGACCTGCGTCTAACTGGTTACTCTGCTGTCGCTCACTGTTTGGCTGATGATGTGTCTGGCCCTGAAAACCAGCACTTCCTCAACCTAAACAACATAAAATCAGACATTTGTTTTTGCAAACCAGACTTTGCTACACAATTTTGACAGTGCTGTTGCTGACTTTAGTTTTTTTTGTACACCTCGTACACCAGTTTAAGTTCAGCAAACAGATGAGTTCAGTGGTCAAAACGAGTGTTTTTCAGCTGAGACTCTAAGCTTGGCTCTACCTTGCTCAACCTCTGCTAGAGACTGCGATCAATTCTTTAATTCTGTCATGAATAGATTACGTCATCAACAGTGTCCTAGTAGGTCTCGATAAACCTTCTCTGATGAAGCGTCACAATATTCTAAATGACAAAGCGCTTCGACCGCATTAGCCCAGTTCATGCTCCTTTGCATGAAAAAAATGGCGTCCTGACATTTTTTAAAAGATTTTAATGTTTTTTAAATCTGTTTTTAAATGTTTTGTTATTTCCATTCCAGTTATTAGCCTGAGCTCCTGCAGCCAGAAGTCCTTAGGTCTACTTAACTTTTACTGACTGCTCTTCGGGTGGAAACTCGGCCTTTTCACTGTAGACCCCCCCACCTGTGGGACAGCCTGCATGACCAGGTCAGAGCTGCTGAAAGCACATCTTTCCTCCTTGGCTTTTAGTTCTATTGACACAGGTTGTCTTGGCCCTTTTCAACCTTTTTATTTTTTCAGTTTTGTTTTATCTAATTATTTCACAGTTTGATTATTTGGTTGTTTCCTTAGGGGTGCATCTTTTCTTGGTTTTATAGTTATCTGATGTTTTATGGTGCATCCTGTGCAGGACTTTGGCCAACTGAGGTTGTCCTATAAAACTAGATTTGACTTGACTTGTATGAAGTGAAACATGGCCTGGCATAACCCTGGCACATCTGGCACATCACTGCAGGAATAAAAAAGGAAACAGTGGCAGAGATTAGAAACACAAACCAACCCTTTTCCAGTTCACTGAATAAATATGTAAAATTTAAAAGCTACCTTATGTGTGTGGTACTATGCTCTGTAGTTACATGAAGCTCCAGTTTGTTTGTTTGTTTTTTTTAAAAAAAAAAAACATGCATAAGAAAGAGTTTAAACCCACTTTGACAAGTTTTTTTCTCTGTAATTTCTCTAATTTAATTTCTCCAGGCTTCTTGTCAGCCATTTCAAAGCTTTTCTTTGGGTGATGCCGCCATCTGTTCTGCTCTCTGTGAAGATGATGTCCCACTGCTTCAGTTATATTGATATTCAGGCTCTGTGGAGGATTCATCACTCCAGTCACCTGTTGTGACTCGTTTTCAGTCCAGCTCTTGTGCCATTTGCCAAACCTCGACACACCCTTTTCCCTCTGATACCCATCCTTCAGAATAACTTCCTGCCAGTTGTCCTCCCATGGAGATCGTTTCTGATGAGGTGGTGTTCATCTGCTGCAGATTTTAGACCTGACTCTCCTTTTGTCCTCCACCTGACCGGTCTACTCAAAAGTTTACAGGAATAGACTGCACAGCGTGTCAAGATATGACAACTGCTTGAGTTGTAACTCAATGTGAGTCACCATGATGGTAAAAACACTATTTCATGCCTGTAAATCTATATTTGTCCCTTTTCTACATATGCAGATAAAGAAATGAGAACAAATTCAGCAGCTTTATGACTAGATGTTGTAACAAAATACAGTTAAAAGTAAGATTTGTTAAGATGTAAAAACAAAATTGGTTCTTTCCTTAAGTGAGGCTAAGTTTTTATGCTTCAACGATTAAACCTGTTTAACTATGATGGCCAAGTAAAATGGCTGGACTAGAAATAAGCAAAAAAAAAAAAAAAAATGCAGCAAAGCCTGCAAAACTATTGCTTAAAACCACTTCAGTACAAAAGAAAGAAATCTGTCTGCTTGGAAGGAAATCAGAAAGAAATAAAGTAGCCGCTGACTTCCTCATAGTACTGTAAATCACAAAAACACTCTCTGTACTGTACCGTAAGTAAAGAGGTGACAAAGCTGAACAGAGCCTGAAAAAGCATTGAGAAACGAAAGTATAAACACAGACAACCAACTGAGTGGAAACAGACACCAAAAAGCTCAAGCGAAACCGTCTGATCAGATCTGAAAACAGAAACACACCGAGACAAACAGAGGTTACATAAAGGCGTCTTACGGACACACTCCAGCAGCTGAGAGTAGCTGTCATAGGGGAAAAGAGGAGGCTCAAGACCCCTGAAGTACAGCTTCAGTACACCAGCCACAGAGTCCAGGTCACACTCACTGTCTGACAGAGGATCTTCTCCTGCAGGGAATTCAGACACAAGCATGACACGAGTGGATCGGTGCATAAAAACACGTCTTTGTGCCAAAGCTTCCAGTTCAATGCAGCAGCTGTGCAGATTTATTTTTTACTCTAGATGATGTAATATTCAGTCTGAGCAGAAAAACAAACTAAAAGGAGGCTGAAAGCTGGAGTACAAATGTTTTTTTTAGAGGAAACAAATAAAGGAAACATTTACTGCAGTCAGAAAAAGTAATACATTAGAAATAATGGTTTTTATCTTGTAGAAGGTGGAAGCGGAGTTTACCAGTGTAGATCATGTAAAATTTTCACTCAAAATCTTAAAGCAAATTCAGCATCTAGCTTAAAGATGCAGCTGGAAAGGGTCACATAACCATGCAGCACTACGATGTTATCCTTCATTGACCTTGTAATTAGACTCTGCTGAAATAATAGCAATAAATCCCAGGTGAAGAGACACCTGATATTCAGAGATTTGTTTTGATTCTTCTGAAGACACTTTTCCTTTTTCTCTACATATTATATGTTACAACAGGTTGTAGGATTTAGTGAAATCTCACCTCTCTCAAATGCATCTCTGATGAGATTAACTTCCCGCTGCGAGCCGGGAACTCTGAATATTCCTTCATGGTGGAGCCCTGAAACATATAATATCAGCTACATGTTCAGTGATGCCTGACACGCAGACGCACTTTTGCACAGGCGCACACAAATAAGTACTTCCACCTACTCAGGCCCCAGCAACCCAAGCTCTCCCGACATGTCTTCACGCTATATCGCCAAAACTGACTCACCGTGGAGGTTTATGAAGCGGATGCAGCTTTCAACCACCACAGGAATCTGCTGTCCAGAGCTCTAAGGAGAAAAATGGACAAAGGGAAGGTGCAGATGCAGAATCAGATAGAAGTGACAAGGATGACAACTAAAAAGGCATTATGCAAAATCTGTTGGCGCAACTCATACGAAACCTTTCTGCTCATTTTTATTTCTTATTTCTGCACTGACAGTGCACAAAGCAACAATACGTGCAGCTCCAGAAGCTTCAAAATCATCTCGCTGCTCCTGAAAGTTGCCTTATAATCGGCCTTTCCCCAAATATTTAGAATGTGTTTGCTCCTCAAAGCTTGAGTTTTAATGCAACAAAGCAAATGTTAACCTGGAGCGAGGGGGGAATGTGTCACTGTGCACAGCTCATGCATGCATTACAGACAGAAAAGCTGTTATCTATTGTGAACATACGTCTTCAGTCTTTTCTTAAGAGATTGGTTTAAAAGCTTCAGTTTGTGTGTCTTCAGTCAGGAGAGGTGGACTAGCACTCAACACTGCAGCATTACAAATCAATATTTCATGCCCTGCTCTGATATCACATCGGTTACATAACACAACTTATTGAAATTTCTCCCAAATGAAATCCATAATAAATACAAGTAAAGCCAATCAGAAATGTGTTACGGTCATTATAATAATATAATTTGTGTAAATGAATTTGTTTATGACTTTACACGAAGATTAGATCTCGCATCCTGTTTGCCAGCTGATTGTGTGATGTAGGCTCGTACGAGTAACTAATGGTTCATGTGAGCACATATTTTACAGCCCAGTGTGAACTCACATACTTTAAGCTGCCAACTTGTGATTAGATTGCCCCAAAAATGTGATAAAAATGAAGACTAAACAGTGTGAAAGTTGTGTAGAACCTAGCATCCATCTTTACATTTAATTATTAACAGGAAAATTTAATTAGGCTTCCTACTCACTTTTAAATTCAACACGTTTCCACATTAGATCCTTTATTCAGTTTGACATCTGACAACAAACCTTTACTGAGATTTTGATGAAGAAAGTTTCAAAATCTAATGGTGAACATGTATATTATATTCAGACCTTGTGTGCTAAATATTCGCTAGAAGATCCCGTTGTAGCTACAGAAGCCCAGACAAATCAGTTCTGAGTAAATCCAGCATTTTAATAAACTCTACCTCTAAAATATTCAGCAACATGAAAGCCAAAAATCACTGCCCAACCAGGAAGTAAAGTAACTATAGCAGATATACTTCTGTTATAAACTTTCAATAGAAAGATGCTACATCATCCGTTCATGGTTCACATTCATCTTTTCATCTCCTTATAAATGTATAGAGAGAGAGGTAAAAAGATGTAAGTTTAGTCATCAGTCACAGTCTGATCCACTTCTCCTAAAAACACTGTTTTAGACTCAGCTGCCATGAAAAGATGATGTAAGCAAGTATGAGTACTTCACACTTGTGTTGTCAACTGTTTTATGTATTAATGTCGAGTATTTCTCAACATAACACGATGTTCATTTTTCTAAAACAGTCTTACTGAAATAAAACGATGCTATGCTTAATATTACTGGTTAATATTTATCAACAATACACACATGTATGTCATGCCAGGTATTTGACATGCAAGCAGCTTCCACACACTTTTCATCTTCACTCCGTTGGAGAAATATAACTAATCAATTCCACTTTGTCAAAAATAAAGAAAGAAAAACAGAATAAACCGTCAGAGTAATGTCTAGATGCTGAAGGTTGTGGATGTTAGATGGCAGGTGAGAATTATGGTTTAATATTACTGACTGGAGGTGAGCTTATAGAACATTTATGTTCATGTTCTGAAGAAAAGGCTCAAATAACCTGTACTGGCATACACTGTGCTCTGCTTGGTTAACCCTTAAATCTCCGTTAGATTATATATTCAACAATTTCTCAGCACATAACGATGTAACTGTGGGGTAAAAATTATGACCGACTCTGGTCACCATTTAGGTGATCTCTAGACGTTTTCCAGGCATTATAACTCCACCAGGAGATTCGTATGGTTTATTCAGACGTTATACAGAAGCTCCACAAAGAGTGATCCATTATAACACAATTAATTTTTGGGATGTAATAAATAAAAACTGCAAAAAGCAAAAAGTAAAAACTCCTGGAGGAAAAAAAGTGTAAATATGTAAACAGCTTTTATTGTTTGTTTATTTCTAGGCAAATATTTTTTTCTCATGAAAGCCAAGACTTGACAAGAGAAGGCTTTGTCACTGTTCGTATGTGTGCGACTTCTACAAAATACTGTTGGTGATAAATTCTGCGTTGGTTTTATTGGTTGGGCTTTATGGTGATATATCTGTTTACCTATATGACATCATTTTAGCCTCATGATCTGAAAACTGAGGCTGTTCTGAAAAATAAGATGTTGACTGCTTACAAGGGTTCAGATTCTCTAAATTTTACATATAAAGTAAAAAGGCTGATAGTTTTGAGGGTAAATCAATCAAAGCGTTGAGCTCGATACTGACCCATAACTCAGTTACAAAAGTCTAAACTACCAACACAAATTACCAACCCTACGACTGACTCTCATCTTATCAGAACTACAAAACTTCTTAGCTTTCTCAAAACTGTGAGAGATAAAAAAAAAAAAACTCCAGTCCCTCCACAAGATGGCTGAAAACCATCACTGGAGTGTGATGCTGACATTTGGTAAGAGCAGTCATTGGCGGTACTGTAGGTACCTGTGTCCGAGACATTCTCCTTCTTCTTCTGCACAAAGCCAAAGCACAGCAGAGCAGGGACACAGAAAAAGCAGAGATTAGAGGAGAAGGGAAAGTGAAAATAAGTGGGAATAAAGATTTAGAGGCAGTGGGAAGAGGTGCATGTAAGCACACACACGCTCAGTAGAGGAGTCGAGAGGAGGCAGCAAAGAGGCCAGTGCATTTTAATCCCTTTCACAAGCGAGGGGGGAAGAGATAAAAGGGGGTGGACTGAAAGGAGAGAAAGCCAGCAATAAGCTATAAGCACAACCATACACATAACGGCAGCTATCTGTACACAGGGGGTGAGGGGGGCGGGGTGACTGTCACGAGTGTGCATGTGCTGCAAGAACCCCCAAAGTCTTCAGCGTCAGGATTTTGGAAATGATTTCCTTTAAAGGGTTGAACAGCAGTGCAGCGAAGTGCAGCAAACAGAGAGGGGAAGTAAAAGTAAGAGTTTGTTTGTTGGTGTTACCTGTATGTAGGAGAGTATGTCTGTGGTGAAGAGTGTGTGGCAGAATTGGGAAACAGGTCTGGACTTCCGAACACGGACTGACCGAGCACATTGCATTCTGAGAAATATAACAAATAAAATCCATGATCCCATTTTACACGTGGTGAATGACAGTCAAAAAAGTAGATGTTTGCTGTGATCATAAGCTGGTTTAAGAATCTAAATTTGGTTCAATTTGGTCTGTTTCCTCCCCCCCCCCCCAATGTCCTCTCTGCTCTCTCCATGTCTCTAAGCCTCTCTCAGACACGCTCACTTTATTCTCCGTGTCGCGTAAAGACGTTGTTTACCTGGAAGGGTCACTGTCGACAGCCTCAGCTGGAAAACAGGAAACAGAAAATGTATGAAAAGGCTATGTCTGATTTACAGCGTGGCGGTAAAGAAAGCACAGAGGTTTTTCCACAGATGATTTTGCAAATCAGACTCCACATGTTCAATACACACAGGAAGAATAAACATCCTCGGGGTGTGTCACACGAGGATGCGCTAATTCAAAAAATGTAAATAAAATGAGTGGATAGGCAGTTAGAATAAAGCTGATCTTACCTGCCTCATAAACAGTTTTTTTTTCCTTTTTTTTTTAAAAAAGAGAATACACTTAGAAATATGTTTCCTAAATAAAAAATGTCTCATTTTGTTTTGGAAATACATTTCTAAGTCTGTTTCCAAAATAAAAGATGGAGTATTTGTAAAATATCTTTGACTAAAAATTGATGAACTCAGGTTTAACGTTTTCACTGTTTTAGTGTTCGGCTGAGAAAAACAAGCACTAGTCATGAGTTAGGTTGCAACTGGCTTTTAAAACAGGAGTTTTAAAGACGTATGGGCGGATAAGACGCAAACTTGCGTCTTATCCGCCACTAAATCGTCAACATCAAAACAGCATGTGCTTAAAGTTAGTGGCTATTCAAAACAAGCACTCACTACTGAAATGTCCAACTAATCAGACAGGTTGGACTGCAGGTAATACATTTACATGCTTCACAAAGTTGATAAATAGCTTTACTAAAACTAATTGCTTTTAATTAATATAATATGGGCCTACCTTTCTGTATGGCATCTTGTAGAAGATCATGTTTGGCTTGAAGTTTGGAGGCCAGAGAACTGCTGGTGAGAAACTCCTTCACTTTCTAAGGTAGAAATGTGAAATAATGAGTAAAACTCAGAAAACGTAGTAATCAGTGAGCGGAAATACCATCTACTTCCATCTAAGTTCTAGCCGACTTACTGTAAGGTAGTAGGTCTCCGTCTCCTGCTGATTGGCTCGACGCTTGGCAAGGGTAAGTTTTTGCACAGTACTTCCTCCAGGGGGCTCGTGTGATAGACTGCTGGACACGTCCGGCGAGGGGTTGCACTCGCTGTCACACATTGTGTCCAGCAGGGCTGCAAGTGTGGCTTTAAGCGTTTTACTGACCTGAGAACAGGAAAGAAATGATCAACTGTTATGTCTGGTGTTTTATTTTTAATCTTTTTATGAAGCTATTTTTCCATTGAGTTGATTCTGTAAAGTTAGATGCTAATGTTTACATGCCTCATGACCGACTGACCTACAGAGACACACAGATCATTTTATAAACATACACTGGGAACAATTAGCTCACCTCCTCTGTTTCCAAGGTAACAGCAGCAAGTCGAGATTGAAGCTGCTGGAACCTGGTTTCTAGCTCGTACCTCACCTGGCTCTCCGCACTCACCTCACACACCTGAAATACACCAACACACAGCATGATGTAATGCAATTAAATATATTGAAATCACTCTTAAAGCAGATGAAAGCTATTTGAAAGAAGGCCATGTCAGTTTAATTAGAGAGGATGCTAACTTAGAAATATGCTTTAAAATAAAAGTAAAATAAGCATAAGGTGTTCAAAGAGCTTGTGATTAAAAACATACATTGTGTAATTGTTAAACACCTCTACTTTTGGCTACTTTTCCCTCTCATTCAAGTGCATTTTTAATGGTAGATTTTCTGCTCAAAATATTGAAGTGAATTTACACCAAAGCCACTTATTAATACTTTTGATGAGGGAAAAAAATTAAATGGTTTGCAGGTAATAGATTTTATAGGGTTAAAAGCTAAATAGCTAATGCTAACTCTAGCAGCCTGTTGTGCCCAACAGCAGCGAACCTTATAAAGGGATCCTAAATATAATGAGCTGTTAAAGGCTATGACTGTCTTAATATAATACTAACAGTATGAAGCTAATTGTTCTTGAGAAAGCATTATTGGTTTTAATATTCATAAATGGTCGTCGCAGTTCTGACAGACAACTCGAGCTAAAACTAGCTAAATTATGCTATTGAGGTTTAATGGATTAGTTTGACATGATTTTGGCCGTTGGTATTTAATTGTAAACTTTCGAAACAAAGTTAATTAGTCTAACAAAGCTGCCAGCTGTAGCCTTTAATAACATGTAAAAGGTGCTATTTTAGCTAACACCTTCACATTGCCAAACAACTGTTGGTGCCAAATTAGCCAGACAGATGACAAAATCACAAAGTTTAATCCACTCATGTTATTTGGCAAAAAGTTACATGTAAAACTAGTTCGACGTAAAACAAACTAACTAATGAAAACAGAACAAAACAAAACAAAAAAAAAAAAAAACAAAAAAACAGATAGTCCAAAAACAAACAATCAATATGCTTATGGATGTCATATTGTGCTTCTGTTTGTTTCAATGGACTTTGAATTAAAATCAAGCTTCAATGCAAACAATGTAGAATTAGCTTGGAGATTTCTACTCATCATAAAAAATTAAAAACTTGTCCATTTAAAAAATAAATATTTCAGTTTCATGACTTGAAGATTTTCCTATCAATATGGTGACTCAATTGCATTTCATTTAACACATCATGAGAAAACTGATTGGATTTTAGATTAATGGCAACCCTTTAATAAGCAGGTTTTACAGAAACAATTCATGAAGCTACTTCGCAAAAACTACATTTTTAGTCGAATGAAAACAGCCGCTAGGCAAGCAGCAAAAGTGAGATTATAAAGTCAAGTCTTGAAACATGGAATGACTTGTTCCTCAAACATTTTCTGGTACTATATATTGTACTGTTTCTATTTTCCCCCTTCCCTACAGTCTGTTGTATTTTTTCCTATTTATTTTCTTTATTTTTGGTGTATATGAAAGGTTTACAGATTTAAGCACTCTTATATCAACTCTAAAGGATCGGCAACAGATGCTTTGGGACTATGTGAAACATGTCGTTTCAATGCAGACTTTAGTCTCACATTTGCCTATATAGTAGCTAAGCATACATAAAACAAAGAGTGAGCATCTGCCCTCCATGTTTATTTCACAGTCTTTTGACTTAACAGAAGCTTAATCTATGAATGAAAAAGTAGCATCCCTGCTTCAACACAGAACTACACAGTAATTTCACCTGGTCTCCTTCGTGTGGGTGGTAATTGAATCTGAATGGAAGGCAGAAGGCGGCATCATGTTGCTGTAGCAACGCATCCCTGTCTCCACTCTGATCCAAGGATGTAACAGCAGCTTCCAGCTGCTTAAGACCAGTCTCTTCTGTCTTTTGAATGCGCCACCTACTGGCCAGGTAGCACTTCATCACCCTCTCCAGGGACAAATGGAAACCAAGGTCACAGCACTGCCAAGAGAGAGGAAGCAAAACGGATGGGTGGATGGACACATTGCAAAAAGAAAACAGGCGGAGGAAATGAGAAGTAATGCAAAGAAATTTATGGGAAAAGACAAGAGAAGTAAATTTTAAAAAAAAAAGGTGGATTTTAATTGTTTTCACAGAAAGCTCCTTAGAAGTAAACACTATGTTTCTCCTTGCATCATCTCAGGAAACATCGAGGCAGTGTGGCGCTTTACAGTTGAAAGATGAAAAGTATTTTATAGTTTCGTGAATACTCTCAAAGGTTTGCAACTAAAATTGCACGTTTCTTACATCAATAAGAGTGCTGACATCTTGCAGGTAGTACTTGTTCATGGCTGCATTTGCTGCAGCTAGATTTAGCAGGTAGTCATTTCGAGCCTTGGTACACTTCAGCTGAGTCTCCTGCACTCTGCCATGCCTCTGTGCAATCACATAAAAACAAAAAACAGGTTAGAGAAGTTAATATATGTGGCAGCAGTGGCAGTACACCATACCGATTTAAAGATGTGGGTACCTAAACACAAATACAGAAGGAAAAAAAAAAAATCAGGAAAGGGAAGTAGTTTATCATATCGAAACCGCACGTCAACACTTCCTGTGGCTTGTTCTTTCTTGTCGTTGAGCACAGATGCACACCTTTTCCATCAAACGCTCCATCTTCTTGACAGAGCTTCGCCTCTGTCCTACTAACTGGCCCGGGCCGAGGTCAGCTGACTTGCCAGTGTGTCTCTCCTCCAACCGCTCAGCTTCCTTCAGCTTCCCCTCAGCTATCAGGCAGTCTGTATGATACTGGTTATATGTCTTCAGAGCCTTCATTAACACACACACATCAAACAGCACAAACCACATCAGTATTTTTCGGAGACCATGCACTATAAATATCTACACATTTGCATTTTTATATGCAACATGATGATAAGAAACTCACCGTCTGCAGTTCAGTGGTGACTTTCAGCAGCTCATCCTGCATCTGGATTCCAACTTCTTTGCTCTGCAACGTGCGCAGTAGAAATGTAAAAGTCCTTAGTTAAGCTAATGCCAAAGCCTGCAAGCAATTTGCTTAGTTCTGTTGTATGCCGCTCCATAATACCACAGTTTGATGCTTTTCCATGTGATGTTTGTACGTGACGTAAGTTTAGTAATAATTAGAAACCTGATAAACTATAGGAGAACCCAGCATAACGGCTAATGCAATCCACAATGTGTCTATTGCGTGTAAATAATCTTTAAAAAATATTGTGTTAAAATTTGTCTTGTTTTTCAGATATATTTATTCAAATCTCAAAATTAAAATCCATGTGATGTTTGCATGTGACGTAAATTTAATATAATTAGAAACCCAATAAACTATAGAAGAACCCAGCATAAGGCTGTTCGCATTACGGCTAATGCAATCTGCAATGTGTCTATTGCGTGTAAATAATCTTTAAAAAATATTGTGTTAAAATTTGTCTTGTTTTTCAGATATATTTATTTAAATCTCAAAATTAAAATCAGCCAGCAAAGTCAAGTCCAAGGTGATTACTCTCCATCAAGGCACATTATGTTTCATATTTAAGTTCAACTCATGTCTGAAGTGGCACATGGCATCTTTAAAAAAGGTTTAAATATGCAAAAAGTATATTCTTTTAAAAGCAGATTGAGTACCTACTCAACTGACTACAACTTAGTCAATAATGTTTTACAGCACTTCTTTGGTTGGTAACACAGAGAAAAAGTACAGACGCTAAGTCTTGCACTTCTTGGCACGGGGCCTAACAACAGCTCCAAACAGCTTTGAAATGACTCTTATGGCCTCATTAAGATTCTGCTCACTTTTCAACCACAAGAAGGTACAGAGAGAATGTCTGACAACAAGCAATTTCACTAAGACAGATCATTCGCTACACTTTAGAACATGAACGAGACTGCTCATGCATCTCGTGTTACCAGACTAAATGACGGAAAGGGAATTTGCTGAAAGACTTTCAGTTTGTGAATCCCAGTCCAGACAAAATGTATTGTTGGTAATTCTGTCCTCATTTCTAAAAATTTAAGTGTCTTCATCCAAGTGAGATGTGGTTTGATGACAACATATTCCTTGGATGTTGTTTGCAGTAACATGAAATCCTAAACCAAGAATATGCTGCAGGATGGGTTTCAAACTTAGTTGTTCAACATGGCAAATAGTGGACTGACACTTCCTGGATGTTTTATAAGAATCTTTGGCCAAAGATATAAATGAGTGAATAGAATAAATAAACAAGTTGTTAAATGAATACAATAAACAGTGGATGAACAGACACACTGCTGTGTTTTCTGTCATTAAAGAGCAAAGTTGCAGCAAATGCAGCTAATTTAGATACCGAGCCTCAACGCTGTCACACAACTACACAGTGAGACACTGAACCTGTCATGTGGAGAGCTTTAAGGTGCATGAATTTCCATCCATGCATTCACAGGGAGAACATGCAAACGTCTCACAGAAAAAGTCCCAGCTGAGGTTCGAACCTTCTTGCTGTGAGGTGAGGGTGCTAACCACCACACCACCAAGCAGCCCCTGTCTGTAGGTAGAAAGTAAACAATTCTAAGGCAAGCATAGTCGATGTGCAAGCTGAGTTTTCATTATGAAACTACAACATGAGCACATCCTGTCATATGTCGGTGTTGTTTGGCTATTTCTGAGGTATGACTCGGTTTACTTTTTAAGGTTGGATAATAACAACAGCAGTCAAAGGAAGTCTAGTTAAATGACAAAAATGAGCTGTCAGGAAATTTACGCATCAAACACAAGCTTAGTTCCTCATACAGGAGACACAGAAGAGTGATTCCAGTTCCCCATGACTGTACTGAACTTGATTTATTATTCTTATTCTTATTATTTCATTGTGCTTTACAGTAAATTATATAAATTCACCTGATAAATGTATACAGTATAAGTTAGGAGCTATAATATATAAAGCTTATTTTGTATTTTATGGCGCATAGTTCAGTTAAATAAACAAGACTACGTGTAAAAAAGAAGACTTTGTGTTGGTGATGTTGAAGCAATGGGAAGAAGGAATTGTATAAACTCTGCCAGGTTTTCCAGCATATCTCTGTCTGCATACATGTGACCTAACAACAAACACTGCCTCACCCGTTTATGCAAACGATGCGTGTCTTCTGTACTGTGTGCCAGCCTCTGTGTGAGTGTGTTGAAGCAGGTGTCACCCAGTGCTGCGTGTTCTCGGCTCTCTAGACGGGTCTGAGTCAGCAAGACAGACCAGACCTGACACACGGACTGACCCCACTGCTCCTTCCTGAGGATGAGCAAAACAATCCTTGAGAACATGAGATGATGACGTGCAATGGATCCACCAAAGATAGAGAAAAGACGTGTGTGTATCCCCACGCATACAAGTCAGAGCATGCTTACTTTTTCGTCTTGTGAGTGAACCTTTCAGTTAGCTTGTCGAGCGCTCGAGCATATTCAGTCTCGATGTCACCCCGACGCCGGAGAAACTCAGACAGGTCTGACAGCTGCTGCTGTTTTACCTCCACCTGAGAATCTAAAATCTTTATCTGGTCTGTCAGCTGGGTCCGCAGGTCTGAAATGACAGAGAGAGAGAGAGAGAGAGAGAGAGAGAGAGAGAGAGAGAGAGAAGGGGAGCGATTTTTAGTAATTACATATTTATAAGCATGGATGCTGACATACATGCAGATAAATGGATTTTGCTTTGGACAAGTTATTTTAAGCATGAGGTGAGTGTTTTTTTATCAGCTTAGCCAGTACATGAATTATTTAACTGGTTGCTCTCTCCAACCAAAAAAAGATCCCTACATTTCTACTGAATCTTGCAACCAATCCTCAGCTGGGATAGGTTGGCGAGAGGATAAATTATATAACAACTGAAGCTCAGAAGATGGGCAGCTGCATTAGATGTTTTCCAGTCATCAATTATTTATCCAACTATAAAATGATGGACGATAATTTTTTTGATAATGGCCTTATAACAGAGGCGGATGGGCAGCAACAGTTGCTTTTCTAAGATCATTGCTGATGTCTTTCCTCCTTGGCATTGTAAAAACATCCCTGAATGATCAGAACCAGCAAACTGACAAAACTGCCTTTATGGGGGAACTACTTTTTGCCATTTGTTCCATAATTTAAGGAACATCCTTCTCATATCAGCATTGTCAGTGTGGAAATTGATTGAGGCAGATTATAAAGTTTGTTTAAAAACCGACTGGCTCTTAAATGATGTCTCCACTTAACCTTCAATGACTGGTATTTACAGGACACAAACAAAAGTGTAGTTTTGTTTTCAATGGAGTATTCCTCGCATGTAAAGTAATTAAACTCATTCACTCTGATACAGTATGCAAGTGGGGTTATTGATAAATTTTCATTTCCCATCATTAAATCGAATCCGATTAACTACTGAATGATTATAAACCTCCACCTTTAAATAAAGTTGCAGTTTATATCCGTGTCTGTCCAGACACATATCGTTTATACACCAATCAGGTTAATAGTAGTTCAAATAAATTTTTGCCAAGTATTTATGCTTGGCTGATATAATCAATACAGAATACAAAGTTGTTGCCATGACAAAAAAATAATCTGGTGTAAGGAAGGTAAAGAAGCTAGAGATGCTTCACAAACGTTTGCAAACCCAGATCGCAACTGACCTAACCTGATACAAGGAAAAATCCAAACGTCTTTACAGTTAGCTATTTTTTCATTGGCTGACCACTCTGAGCTACAAGCAAGCTAAATGTTTTGTGGAACTTTCTGAAGCGAGATAATTCCTAATTATTCCATGATTGACTCATTGGCTGCCAGCCATTGTCATAGCAGATGTCTTTGGCAGCCAGTGAGTTAACATTACACATTATGATCCTTACACTATCACAGATATGTCCTTTTGAACTCTGCATTTCTGCATGAGATCCTCTGTCTGGTCTTTCATACTGAGGACTTATGATTGTAACATTTCTAATAAGGTTAATCATCCCATTCATCCCAATCATCCCATTCTTCCAGCTTTTGGAAAGTGTTTAAGTCAAGGTTCGATCTTCAGAGTTTCAACTTGCTAAACCTTGAACAAGCAGCGACTATCATTTCTGAATCATTTCTGGTTTTGATGAAGTACTGCAGGACCTGAAATCACATACAATATGGATTTGCTTCCTTTTCCCTTGTTACAGAGATTTTTCTCATTCAGTAATGCAATATAATGTAAATGAATTAAATTCCTCAGCTATGCAATATCCATCAATCCACCCATTTTCTTAACTGCTTGGTCTAATGAAGGCTTACAGGGAAGCTGGAGCCTATCCCAGCAATCACTGGGCGAGAAGCAGGGTACACCCCGGACAGGTTGCCAGTCCATAATGCAGTGTATTCAGATCAATGTCACAAAGTGGCGACTTCTGCTTCTCCATCTTTACTTCTTACAGAAATCTTTTCTTCTCTATGGGCAGCTGTAGCTCAGGAGGAAGAGCAGTTGTTTGCCAACCTGAAAGTTGGTGCTTTGGTTCCAGACTTCCCAAAACCACATGCTTTAGGCAAGACACTGAACCCTACGCGGCCTCCTGATGTGTCCTACCGATTGCGGTATGATTGTGTGATAGAGCAAAAAGCGCATAGTATATGTAGAAGTTCTGTATGAGTGTGTGTGGTGCAGGGTTTGTTTTCAATGGCAAGCTGTTAACGTTCACGTGAGCACCAGGTTGTGTTTTGTTTTGCGCCTGCCCATGGGGAGGCAGGGATAAATTTGCCATTAAATCTCTTAATTCAAAAACTGTTGCTAATCAATGAAAAAAGAAAACTTGCAGTTTTTTTTATGGCTGTCTTCACTCTGAGAGCTTCTAGTTATCTATTCAACCACAAAACACTGAGAAAAGCAGGAAATAAATGCTCAACTTTTTTCTAAAATGGTGGCAAATAATACACACAATGAATCAAAGCCCAAGAACAGAACCACAAACTACTAAATTAGCATGATGTACATGATCCCTGCTCATGTAAAGCTTACCGTTAAACCTGAATTCCAATCCAATGAGGACTTTGTGTAAAATCTACAAAAAATCTGCAGTTTTTTTGGTCAATCTTATACAGAAATGTTTCATTCTGAATATAAAAACAATCAAATGCTGAAAATGAGACATTTCATGGTAAGTTTCTCCATAGAAAACATTAGCTCATTTCATATCTGATGGCAACAAAATGTGTTAAAAGCTTGGGAGAGCCATGTTTACCACCGTGTAGCATCTCATCATCTTTTATAAGTCTTTTATCAGTGGTGTAGTCCAAGGTATACGCGGGTATATGGAGTATACCCGCTTCAGCTTTGAACATACACACTTCTAAACCCTCTGTGATGCTGCTTTTACAATTACAAACATCCCTACACATGGAGCTACACCGACCAGCAGCTACGCTAAGGTTGCAGATGCTACACTGGTGCAGTTAGCCATCAGCTGCGTTAACTTTAGCCTGAACATGGACATGATAAAGATACATGCATGTCTATAAGCCTGTCTCTTACTAGTCTATGTGCCTGTACTGGTTTAGTCATTTCATAACTCTTCCTCCCTGAAACCGAAGAGCAGAATTTGTGACAATGAGCAAATATACTGATGGATTTTTGGGGTGAACTAACTGCAATGGTCTTACATGTCACTTTTTCTGAAACAGAGTTTTTCTGGGCTACTTTTTTGTCTTTAAAACAAGGGTGAAAATTTGAGAGTATACCCACATGTTGAGGGGCCTCTACACCACTGAGGTTTATAGTAGTAGGCCAGTCTACCACTGAACTTTCCCAGTAAGAGGTCTGATTTGTTATAATGGCTGCAGTGTGTCTTTTAATATCGTCTTGCTGAAATGTTCAAGGCATTTACTGGAAAAAATCTCCTTGGGAGCATGTGTTGCTCTAAAACCAGCTAGATGCCAGTTTCATCTACACTACTCCATCCCCTCATAACATCAGATTTGCCTTTGAACTGAGGCCTGATAACAAGTCGGGGGGTTCAACTCTTTGGTTCAAATTATGCTACAATCATGTGTTCCGAGAAAAAATGTCACATTTTCATTAGTTTGACCCAATTACTGTATATAAAAGATGGACAGAGCCCTCGTAGCGTCACATGTAGGTTTCTGAAGAGCAAAATTGAAGCTCATTGAGCGGTTAATACCTTTGCCACCTTGGCAGCGTCACGCGTGTCCTCTCTCCCGGAAAATACAAAAATGGGTAAAGAGGTAGAGCTGAGACTGTAAACGTGTTTATTTCTACTGGGACGTTGGTCTTGTTAACATGGAAAGTCTATGGGGATTTTTCTCTGTTTTGGAGCCCCTAGTGGATGAGGGAGGAAACACCATTTTTGTCACTTCCACATTGGCTTCACTTTTAACCACCGGAGGTTGCCGCTTGGTCTGACCAGAGCAGTTTCTTCATTGCCTTGGTTCATCTTAAATTAGATTTGGCCAACATCTGGAACGCGTTCATATACGGCTTCTTATTTGTATGGCAGAAATGTAACCTGAATTCATGGATAACACAGTAAACTGGGTTTACAGATGGATTTCTGGAAGTGCTCCTGAGCCCATGCTGTCATCCCCAAAACAAAATGAAGGCATTTAGTATCAACTTCCAACCTTGTTCGTAGCTCACAAAAATTTCTCCAGGTTTTTCTGGATCTTTGGATGATGTTATGTACTGTAGATGATGGAATATTCAAAGCCTTTTTAGTTTTGTGTTGAGGAGCATCACTCTGAAATTGCTTCATAGTTAGTTTTATTTCTGATGATCCTGTTTTGTCGTTGTTGTTTTTTTTGTTGTTTTTTTTTTTACTTTTGAGAGACTCTGCCTCTCCAAGGTGCCCTTTGTTTATAACCAATGGCGTTACTGACCTGTTAGCAATCAACTTGATTATCTGCCTTGTCTATTCAGCTGTTTCTTTTCAATACCACCTACTATTTCAGCCTCAGCGGTGCTGCTTTCATCAAGTTCAAGATGAGCTCATTTTCATTAAAATAGTAAATGTCTCGTTTTAAACACTGAATTTGTTTCTATGCTCTAATTAAAGTCATGAAATTGTGTCTCTATTTACATTTTACACAACATCTCAACTTTTCTAGAAGCTTTTTCGATTGGGTTGTATTCTGCAACTAAACAACAATAGAACCATAGTCAGTGTATCATTGTTATCTAGAATAGTATATAATAATGGCGTCTGCTGTCCAAGATTAAACCTAAATCATCGCTACACAGTCCACACGCCACAAATTACATTGTGAATCGCTAATAATTGAAGGCTTTCCATTAGCTGACAAGATTTAATAAGATGCTGGCACTAAGAGGTTTGATTGACTCTGTTTTGTAGAATGCTTTGATAGCAACAACCAGCTCATTATATAGACGTCACTTGTTGTAATGTTGTGTGCTTGATATAATACGATCAAGCTCACAAATAAACACAGTAAAGTGTCTTGATGCTGCACTGTGGTATGAAAAGGCTAATAGAAACACAGCTCTCTAAAATACCACTTTCTTCACCTTGCGCCCTCATCTTCCACATTCCCTGCTCTCTAATTCTTTTTTCCTCCTTTAGACCCCACCTTCGCCAGTTCAGTCTTTCCCCTCTTTACTCGTTTTCCCTGTCTTTGTGCACAGTACACAGAGTATACAGCCCCAGGCTGACTGGATGTGAGGAGACAGCATCACTAATACTAGCTATAAATACACCCAGTAGTACAGTACAGAGAGCAAGCCATAGCACACTCCAAAACACGGCACATGACACACACACACATGCTGTTGTCATGTGAAATCCACATAATCTTGGTCATGTTTCCACTTTTACCACGGCCTTGTGTGCTCCTTTGCAGGCCCCAAAATATCTCTGACCCACTGCATGAGTTGCCAGCAAGCTCAGAAGAAATATGATTTATTCTTTTTACAACATAGATGTAAATATACACACACAAACTTTTACATTATATATATACATGTATATATATATATATATATATATATATATATATATATGTACATACATATATATATATATATATATATATATATATATATATATATATATATAAATATATATATATATATATATATATATATATATATATGTAAATATATATATATATACATATATATATACATATATACATATATATATATATATATATACATATATATATATATAAATATATATATACATATATACATATATATATATATATATATATATATATATATATATATATATAAATATATATATACATATATACATATATATATATATATATATATATATATATATATATATATATATATATATATATATATATATATATATATATACATACATATATATATATATATATATATATATATATATATATATATATATATATATATATATATACACACACACACACATACAGTATACTCATAAAATGCATGGATAGAAGTATATGGTCCAATGATTGCGCAGAGCAACTGCACACCCCCTTCATGCATCAGTGTGCATGGGCTGTCTTACATGCATTCATGCGTGCAGATATTGGTGTATATTCACAAACAGAAGTGGAATAAAAGCTACAGACCTCATATGCAGTGACTCTTACCTTTTATCTGCGATTCATACTCAGCCAGACTCCCCTTCTCCTTCCTCAGCTTTCCGTGTGATGTCATCATTTTTAATCCCTTGACCCTCGTCTGTGACTGAGACCTTTCCTCGTGATGCTGGATTCCTGCAGCCTCACTGTCCCCGTTTTCCCAAACCTCTCAACCTTTAGCTCCTGCTCCAGCTCGGTGATCCGTGACCCTTCACCCCTGACCTCTTCGCCTTGGTTATCTACAGCTGTGTGCGGCGCATCAGCATCAGGGTCGATTGGCAGCTCTCTGCGGTGATGTCGGCTGGGTCGATTTTTCCTTGGAATACAATGAGCTTCTGATTTGAAGGCTGAGCCATAGGTGAACTGCGCTGAGCAGAAAAAACACAGAAAAGGCAGTCAGAGAGGAAGCTGCTACGATGACAAGAGGGCAAAAAATTACTCTGACCAATAGAGTCAGTCAAGAGGAAGAGGACAAATGAGGACAGGATGACAAGAAAGAAAGGGACATTGACACCAGAGAAGTGAGATTTAATATGAGGGATGGTGTGACAAGGGCAGAACACATAGTGGACAGTAAGAGAGCACCGTGATGAGGATGCGAGGGAGTACCGGATAATAAATGGGGGAAGGGAAAAGGAGAAGGGATGAATAATAGCAGTAATAAGGACATCTGATGCCTTGGGGTTAGTGGTTCGGGTCCATAAAAATAATAATTACAAAAAAAAAA
This sequence comes from Telmatherina bonti, assembly GCF_933228915.1. Taxonomy (NCBI): domain Eukaryota; kingdom Metazoa; phylum Chordata; class Actinopteri; order Atheriniformes; family Telmatherinidae; genus Telmatherina; species Telmatherina bonti. Next base: position 11,577,430 of record NC_136622.1, on the reverse strand, counting down.
AGAGAGAGAAAATGCCTGAAATCATTTTTGCTGTGCAGCTTTGTAAGAGACTTAACGCAGGATGGAGTGGTTGAAAGCCATCAGTTTGTCAACTTGTGGTTTGTTGAGAAAAGTGACTTTTAAAAATAAAAAATATTTTGGGATTTTTCTTCTGTTGCTTGTGCTGTAAACCCAAAAATAAGTTAAAGTCATCCTGCTTGGAGTGAAATATGCTCCACAAGATAGGAAGAATTGCCCTTGTCTGGGCTTCCTTAGCTCTTAAAACTGGCACTTTTTGCCAGTTTTCATACAGCCTATGTAAGAAAGACATGAATTAACCTACTGGCTGCCAAAAACTTCTGCTATGCAGGCTGAACAGATTGTCTAACCTGCATCAGCAATGGAAATTTTTACATGTGGTATTTGGACACACTGACCCAGCTCCATGCACAATTGCTCCTTCCTCGGACAAACTTTCTTGTTAAATGTGAAATAACTGGGTTCACTGCATATAAAAGCACAGACATCCCCATCCCAGACGAACCTTTTCATGGAGTTGGAAAAAAGTTTTAACTTCTTGTTTTTGTGGCCTCAAGAGGAAGAACAAAGCTCTCGCTACTCATGGAGTGTGTAACAAGCTCTAGTGTCACCTCTACAGTAATGTGGCACGTGATTGAAACTCAAATGCTTCAAGGGTTAACAAGTTCTTTTCCTCACTGAACTTTCTAAAAGTGACTGCTATAAACAGAGCTGTAAACTCAGGGTTAAGACAGGTGCTGTTGTACTGCTTCCCCATTGTATTTCAGCCCAAGCACCACACAGACCATTTCATTAAAACCTAAATGGATTGATATGTATCTTTCAATTACAATCTTTAGTTAATACTATCACAATGACTGCGATGGACTGGCGACCTGTCCGGGGTGTACCCTGCCTCTCGCCATATGATTGCTGGGACAGGCTGCAGCTTCCCTGCAGCCCCTAATTGAACAAGTGATTAGGAAAATGACTGACTGATTATGACAATGAAGCCATGTTCAGGCAGCAGTTTTGGAAATGTAATAAAATCCAAGAACATGCATGCAACTTGATATTCAAAACGCCTGTAGTTGTATATGTGTTTATATGTTACATGAGCTGCGATGGACTGGCGAGCTATTCAGGGTGTACCCCGCCTTTCGCCCAAAGACTGCTGGGATAGGCTCCAGCTTCCCCGCTACCCTTCATCGGATTAAGCGGTTAGAATAATGAATGAATGAATGAATGTTACATGAGGTCATTATTTGTGGCATATTTGCAACACTGCTCAGAAGTCAGACATTGAATTGATTTATTTCCACTTGTAATATTTGGGTGTCTACTTGGAAGCTTCTTAATAAATAATATTGTTTACGTTAATAAAACTGTATCATTATTATCACTCGACCAGCTACTTTCTCCCTCAAAAGTATTTCTGCAGCATAAAAACATGACGCATAACTGCATAAATCTTTTATATGGTCATCCCAACCACTCAACGTTATTTTATCATTAAACTGCTCAAATGTGTCAGCTAGAGAAATCCACATTGTAGCACTTGTAAAGACTTTATTTATTAATCTGAGTAAAATATCAGCATTCTTTAATACCACCTCTACTGCACTGCAAAGTTGGTTCATTGCTTTGCTAATATTTTGGTGTTAAAGTCAAATGGTGAAGTGATTGGTTATTATCCAATATAACAAAACCCAATTTGTCACATGATGACAAGCATTCATTGTGCATGACCTCAGTTGCTGCAATCACAAGCTCATAAGACATTATTGCTCATTAGTTGCATTATAGGTCAAGACTTTAAGACCGACAACTCAATCCGCTCAACACAGGATGCTAAGAATATTAATAAAAGTCTTGAAATTCAAATGAAAGCCCAAAGATAAGTCAGCGATTCTTAGCAGTGCTAATACCTGAATACACAAAAGGTAAACACACACGCTGCCACAGGAATACACACTCATAAACTCAACTTCCCACATCCTGTGTCAGTTTCTCAACAGGTTTCGGTGCTTTGCAATAAGTGCCTAAATGTGCTGCTTTCATTTGAAACACAGTTCCTCCTCACTTAGCCTCAAGCAGTCATTAGATTTGATAAAAAGAAATACCAACTCAGACGGTGACCTGGTTTAATGTGGTCTGCTGTAATCCACAGTGATGTGGGAAAAAACTCACTGATGACAAGAGCTGCTTTGCACTTTTAGATGAGGAAAGTGGGGAAAATAACCATGATGTTAAAAACGCAGTCTGGCATGGTTTGATATTGCAGTGGACGTGAATCAGACACATTGTACTGACTGTTTCTGACAGGAAATGCAGAAGAAAAACGCAAAGGGATTTCCGCAAATGAGACTGTAAGGCCCCGAGACCTCCAGAGGCTCCGGAGTGCTTCATCAGCGTGCGACCTTAATCTGCATGGAACAAAGCGAATGTAAATGATCTGAGCAAGAGAGAGGAGGGGTTGTAAGAGACTCAGAATGAGATCAGGGGGGGGGAGAAGCTCTGAGAAGCTAAAAGGGCAAGCAGGACACAGAGAGGGAGGTTATCGGGGAACAGGGTTTTATACGTGAAGTCAAGGTTAATGAAAAGAGAAGGTCATGGTGCGCTTGGTGAATATATCAATCCAACAACGAGAAGACAGAATGTGCTGACAGAGATGGCGTGCTTGATCGTTATTGCCGTGCCTTTTTTTTATTTTTTTATTTTTTTACAGATTTCTTCTAAAGACAAAGCAGACCACTAAGCAGAAGCAATACAATGGGAACATTGTGCTAGATCTTATGTGGTGATACTGCGAGGGGATTTCCTGCTGTGAGACAACCCTGCTTTGTTGACCCTTTCACAGCAACTGTACAAAACTTTGTGTCATTTTTGTAGAGAAGCATGCAAAAAAAATTTTCGTTCTTACAGCAGTGTCTCTCAGCAGAAAAATCCTCCCTGAATCCTGCAACCTTGAGGAAAACATGGATCTCATTGAGACCTTCAGCTCAGATTGTCTCACTTCCCGAAAAGCCGACTTTTTCCGCTGCAAAGTAACAATACACACACAGGTGCTCATCTGAAGCACAGCAGCGATTACAGCGGAGCATTGAAATGGTAAAAACATGCATGGGGATGTCAAACATGATCTCCTGCTAATCTGTGCTGTCAGCCATGCTTGAGCTGTATGTTCACTAATGTGGACACGGATCGGGAAGAGTCAGGTGTGACACTCATCTTGCCTGACAGACGGCTTGGAGAGGCTCATGTAGATGCATGGAGAAGATTGCTGCAATTGGTGCTAGAGAGAAAAATAACTATGGGGATAAGATACCTGAGAACACAAATGAGCCAAATGTTTTTTTTTGTTTTTTATAAAAAAATTTTTTAAAAAAGTAAAAAATGAAAAAAAGATTTATTTACAATGTATTATCTTATTTATCACAATGGATGGAAATAAAATGGAAGTAAAAATCATCCATATTAAACAGCAAAAATCAGGCTCTGTTATGAGTTATACATGTAATAAAACATGTTCCAGTTCAGAGAAACAACTTCAAACGGATGTAGTTTCACAGATCAAAGCCAAAAAAGATTAAAATCTCCGTTAAAATGTTAAACGTTAAAGTTCATGACGGTACACCTAGAAAAAGGCTTAACAACTACAGGTTGTTTAAAAGAGTTGCAACAAACAACAAAAACTTGCAGCACAGTGTAGGTTTGCAAAGTTTCTTGTGAACAAACCAGAAGTCTGTTGAAAAAAAAGTGATTTATACACACCTCACTAAAGTGGAGGCAGTTGGTTATTATGCAAAGCACCATGTTAGGAGAGAACCAAACACAGCACATCAGCAAAAACACCTCATGCCAACTGTAAGGCACGGTGGTGTAGGCATGATGATTTAGTCTAGTGGCAGACACACTACTTGACCACCTAGCAGTCATTGAATCCACGATAAAGTAAATACGAGGCCATCTGTCTGGATGAACGACGACAATCACAAAATACAGCAAAGGTGTTGAAACAGTCCAGCAATGTTCAGGCCTCTGCATGAACAAATGTTTGCAAACCTTAACAAACTGGAAAAAAAACACCGTAGAGAGGAGTGGAGTGAATTCCTCCACGTTGACGCAAGAGACGGATAGTGTCAAACAGAAAACAATGAGTTATGTAGAAGCTATTGAATCAGAGATATGCTTTGTTTCTGTCTTTGTATTTCGCCCCAGTTTCTATTATGAACCTATCAAACCCCTGAGGTCATCTGGATCAGGTCTTTTATCAGTTCACCAGACATGGAAACGCTGCATTCAGCTTCTATGCTCCACATGTCTGGAACAAACTCCCAGAAAGCCTCGGATCGGCTGAAACTGTTTACTTACATCCAGGTTATAGACCCTCCTCATCTCAGCAGCATTTCAGCAGGTTTTTATTCAAAGATTTCTTAAGTTTATTTTCAGTGCAAATCTGCATGTTTCTTTATTTATCACAATTTTAATAGTTTCCATTGATTTTTATTTCATTTTTACTTGCTTTCTTGTTTTAATTTTAAATCCTGCTTCTTATTGCTAATATTTCATCGTCTCCAAAGCACTTTGAATCCCCTTGTTGTTTATTTGCGCTGTATAAATAAACTTACCTGGCCCTGAATATATATGGAGAAAGTAAGATATATCATCTGTTGTTCTTGTTCATCCAAGATTTCAGTCACCTAAAACCTTGTATAGAAAGGAGAATGTTTTAACGTCCTGATAGATAAAACCTTATAACTGAATGAGCGCCCTTTTCTCATCTGAATGGTTCTGTTCTGTATTGTTAGCAAGTGACCCTTATGTTGTCATTAGCGTCATTACAGATTATTTAATGAGCTTCACCTCCACTTAGGCTGAAAAGCTTCGAGTTAATAAATGAAAACAAGCATCTGTGTTCGGTGACTGCAGAAGGACTGTCTGAAAACTGCTGTCACGCTGCATTATAGATAAAGGAGAATCGTGCTTTTGCACACTCTTAGCAAATAAATGTCAAAATATCTTGCTCCTCTGCATCAGTTTGATCTATTCTTTCTAAAATTGGTCTTTTTTTTGAGCATCTGAAAAAAACTGGAAAACCAAATAGCCGCTAAAGGTCCTCCAACATGATACATCTTCACCATTATTAACCATGTTTGCATGTTAAAGCTCAGAAAAACAGTTGGTTCCAAAATAGGATCATAAATACTGTACAAAAACTATATACAGACATATATGCTAAAAATGTTTCCTAATATTAGTCACAGCAACCTGGACCAAGGCAGGCTGCGGGCACCAGAGTGGGTTTTATTCTTATCGCTTATTACAAGTTACATAATCTCCCTGAAAGATTAAATCTATACACCAATCAGACACTAAGCCCACACTTTTTCTCAGGCTCATGTAAAAACTTAAGACTCACTGAGAGCTGCCATCCCAGCTCACATTTCAAAGTTTGCGGATGTGAAAGCAGCCCGAACGGCTCATCTGACAGTGGTGCAGGTAAAACGGCAGATTCAAGTGTCTTTAAGCACACTGAAGCATCAAACAGGAGTCGGTATCTCAGCATGCCAACGCAGGTCTTCGTAGAGAATTACTCTGTACCTGCAAATCTCACTCAAAGTTTTCAGCAGCAGCTTAATCCAATCATTACTGCCAAAACACAAACCACAGGGTCTGCTAGTTCAAAGATGGTGACATTGAACTGCATAAAAAAAAGAATAGGCACAAGGACTTTTAATATCATACAAAACACAGTGTGTAGTTGCAAAAGGGTGCAAATTATTTGTGTTTGGCAGCATCATAGTAAGGATATTATGCACAGGCTGCCCAAAACCTTTTAGTCTCGGGCTGCAAAAAGTGCTGAGGGAGGCTCTCTGAAAGGTGTCTGTTGTCATGCCATGCTAAGACTTTTAGAAAAGCACTTACAGGTAATGTTTGTGGAATGCATACCTGTTGGTCCTGGTGGACTGGAAGGACGGAAAAAACGTGAATTGAAACAGTGGGGCAGTGTGGATGGACGGGCAGCCGGCAGCTTTACCACATCCGCTATTCATACCCAGCTGAAAGCTCTGCTTCTGCATGAGCTGCCTCTCTGACAGAAATAACCAGAGGTCAGTTCAGGTTTGGTTCTGTTCATTTGGATCCTTGTGGAACCTGAAGCCAGCACTGGCCTTTGGGGATACATTTATAATAGTTTTACCTTTAGATTTTATGCTACGTTACAGTTTCATGCAACTTCACAACAACTAAATGACTGCTTTTAAATCAAACTATTCCAGATCACAAACACTTTGCTTTAATAAAAAAACAAGAAATAAAATGAATAAAACTGATGGAAATATACAGAATTATCTGTCAACAGAAGAAAAAACCTGCGCAGGCTTTGAAATTCTCACTTTGACAAAACATTTTTATTCATGTCAGTACAAGTAAAAAAGCTTTATAAACTTATTTGTCACTGCCAACACCGACGGCATTAGAATCTGTAATAAAATATTAGTTACAGGTTAAAATATTAAGAAGATTAAGGACCAAAGCACTCAAGACGTGCTGTAGTGAAACTCTGGTGTGAAAGTGAAATCTACTTTTGCATGAAAACATCCTGGAAGAAAATGCACATTGTCCCCAAAATAATAACTTTGTGTTGCCTTCATTCATCTGTCTGAGGTTTGCAGTGAATAAATGGCTTTCATACACTTACGCTAAAATAATGCCTACATATCAATGTTTTTATGAAAAGAAAACAAATCGATCATTCGGCATCCGCTGAGTGTTGCAAATGGAACAAATGGAGATTTAAATTAGGTGGAAAAAAAAAAGAGTTTCTGTAAAGCAGCTGAATTCCCCGTGAGGGAAGTAGAGCAGTTCAGAGTAACACATGATGCACTTTATGCAAGTGCAGCAAATGTACACGCAATATACAAATGTCACACATCCTGAACTGATCGGAGAGCATTCTGTCTCTTTCCTGTGCTTTGTTTTTTCCAAGCAGTGACAGCAGCTGGTAGCCTTCCACCCTGGTCACATGTTGCCGTTTGAGGTCAACTCCACTTCCAACAAGGTTGCTTTGCAACCTGTGTGAGCTGCGCTGCAATTCTCTAAATCCGTGTGGATTCATCAGCGCGAACTGGTCGCAGAGCTGACTCTGAAACTAACCGTAAAGTAAACAAACAAAAAAAAAAGGCTTTAAAAGGTTCTTAACTCAAGCTGCTTATGAAGCGTTGCAGCTTTATTTGCTGCTGCACTGTAAAGCAAGCGCACAAAGGAAAAATGCTACTTAGCAGATGCATTTCAGAAGCTTCTTTCTGCTCATCTGCATCCTCTAACAGCATAATGGGAATCAGCTGTGATGGGCACAGAAGTGCAGCTGGGGGGTTGCACAGCTCCAGCAACAATCAAGTGTGGACTTATATTTCCACTGGTTAAAAACCATCACCCATATGGTCAACGTAGTGGTAGCCAGGCTCCACACAACGGCCATATAAACACCTCGGGATAATTACACACGCATGTAAACACACACACAGCATCAGCCTTGGAAGCGGTGCCCACAGATTACATAATTGATCAAGAGAAAGAAGATCCATTTGTCCCCAAAGTGAAGACAACGGCCATCTAAGACACTTAAGTGCATATAAACACATTCACTTGAGTCACGCGTGCGCGCTGAAACGCACACACATTCACACACACACAGATTGTTGTTATACTGAAGAGCAGCATGACAGCCGTACATACCTCACTTTGTGGTCCTCCTCTGTCTCTTTCTGTCTGTTTGTCTGCTCTCTGCTTCTGTCCTCATCCCTCCTTCTCTCCAGCGCCTGCACACACACACACACACACACACACACACACGCATGCAACGCTCACACACAGCAGTGTGTTTGAATCTGACAGATTTCTCTCAGCTCAGTACTCTCCTCCCTCCTCCGTCTCTCTCATTTCTCAGGGACATACACACACAGCCCTCCCTCCCTCCCCTTCCTGCAAAATATGCCAAATAGCCTCTCCACACGCACCAGAGCTGCCTCTCTCCTCCCATTCCCTCCCTCCCCTCCCTCTCAGCCGTACAAAGCAGTGAGAAAGCCACAACTCAAGCCACGCCCCCATCCCCCTCCACTCTCTCCTCTCCTCTGGGCGGCTATAAATACCGCTGCTGCTATGAATATACTGTCTTTCTCCCTCAGCATCCCTCGCTCCGGCTCTCTCCCCTCCATCCATCCATCCATCCATCTCCCTCCCTCCTCGCTTTATTTTGGCTCTAAATGTGTTTCTGATGACCTTGTATTCTTCGCCCTTACAACACCGTCGCATGACAGCATCCTTTCTCCTCACACTGGGGTGCAAGATGCAACCGTTTCCATCCTCACACACACACGCTTCAGGGAGGCATAACCGCGAGTAACGTTACAAAAAGACCCACATTTATCACATCGGCACGACTGCAGATGCAGCGTTTCGTTCTGCCCGTCTCCTCAGCATCCTGTCTTGCTGCGCCGGATGTGGTGCTTTTCTTATCTCCTGAAGGCTGTCAGAAACACGCTCTGATCAAGAGGCGCACAAAAATCACAAGACTTTACTCGCTCCCTGACAAATTCATTCAACCTGCGTAACCGAGTCCCTGACCTCCGATTAAAGATGAACCCGTCTGTGTCAGCTTGTAATTAACTGATGCATCTGCCTCTGTGCAACGTAGCCGCGTCTCCATGAAATCTGTTATGTTATGAAGGCGATTCCAAGGAGGGTGACCCCCTTCACTTACTGTGTGTCTGATATGGGGTTGATTTACTGCGTAGATAACCCAATGTGCAAGTAGTCGGGGGTTTATTTTCCTCTCTGCTTGTGTTGCTGTAAAGCAATCCATACACATATGTAAAAGACAACAGTGGACAGACCGTGCACTCTCAGTGCAGGAGGCATCACAAGCGTTTGGCAGCATCCTGTCTCTGCTCCAGCTCAATGCCAGCGATATTGTCTGGGAATGAGGTTACAAACATCTGGTGCAGGAGTGTTATGTGCGCTGAGGGTACACTTAAACAGAATCAAATCAGTGTCTGCAGGCTATATGGTATGTCATGGACATAATTAATCCTTGGATTGCACCCGTGCTGCTGTGCTATAACTTCATAAGGAAAAAATAAATAAATAAAATAAGAGCAGCACAAAGACAAAGCCTGTGACTGAAAAGATGCACATTTCTGCTGAGCATGCCCTCTTTGATCCTGGCAGATACAGAAAACCACAAGGCACCTGTGCACTGCCATATTAGGCAGCACAGCCGTGCAGCTTGTATGTTGCTGTGTTGCTTTTATAGCTGCTAGCTCTGCAAAAATAATTATAATGTCATCCTCCTTAAAGGAGGGCGTTATGATTATAAGAGCAGCTTTGCAGCTTATTCACTTCTCAGTTTAGCTGGATTAAATCAACATGATTTATAAGAGTGATTTGACAAAGAAAGTTGATGTAAAATGAGTTTATTTCCATTCATGTTAATGGAGCTAAGAATATTTTCATGCATAGTTATGAGTAGCAAGCTAAGAATACCTGTGTGTGTGTGTGTGTGTGTGTGTGTGCGCAAGACTGCAAAACTGATGGGTCACACTTTCATCTGGATGTTTGCTGCAACCGTTTCCTCTGCACCTCTGTGCGGGTGATGGCTGCCTGCAAGTCCCTTGCAGAATCGGCATGTGTCTTCAGAGACAGCGCGAGGGCTCTCTGCAGGTCCCTGAGGGACACCAGGTGGAGGCGCAGCAGGGACTCGACCAGCTGGGTGCGAGCATTGCCGATGAAGGAGTGTGACAGGAAAGATGAGAGCCCTCCACCTCTTTGTAGTGTATAAAGAGGGACTCTGACCATGCCAAGAACCTGGGGGAGAGAGAGAGAGAGAGAGAGAAGGGGTGTGTGTGAGCACGAGATCTGAAAAGAAATACAAACTGTCTTTTCAAAAGGACATATTACCTCCAGCCCATGATCCTCTGCAGCAGTCACAGCCGCTTTCTCTACCTCCCTAATCTGCTCTTCTTCCATCTTCTTCACATAGAAGTGGAGGACAAGGCGAGAGGAGGAGGAGGAGGAAGAGGGCGATGAAGCAGTGGAATAGCGAGATTCCACATAATCTTCAACAGAGATTGGCAACGCCAGGCCAATCTCCTCCAACAGTTCCCTGCTAAGCCCCGCCTCCAAGGTCTCATCTGATGGGTTAACCATCCTGTTGTGAAGGGGGGGGGGGTCAAAGGTCAGCATCAGATAAATACAGTCAGCTGGAAGGCTCCTCTGAGGCTGAAAAATAAATCAAACTGATTGAAAAGCTTGTTTAGTTTTAAAGCCAGACACCGGCTTTAACATCCCAGATTCTGGGACCAGAGTGGATCATTCCACACCCACTCATCAGGACCTCACCGTGTGTGGAAAGGGTTCACTTCAGAAAAACAAGAACAAGGTCATGTGTTGTTGCGTGAGAGCATTCCAAACTATTCCTGTTTTGTTTGATATTGTTTAGGTTTAGAGCAAAAAACAGTTTTAAGATTATTCTCAAACTATTTTTAAGTCTTTTTTTTTTTTTTTTTTTTTTTATAAATGTTTCATTTTTATGATAAATTTCTCTGAAATTTGTAGCAAACATTAAAAAAAACCTAGAAGAAAGTGTTCAACTGTGTTTCTGGTCAATGAATATGACAATGAATATGAATATGAATATGATAAAGGTGTTTTAACTGTAACACAAATAAACTTTTATCATATCTGTAAGTGATTTGATCCCGCATGTGGATGCTGCCAATCTCAATGAATATACTTTGCGTAGTTCCACACCTAAGACATTTTTTTTGAAAAAGAAGTATTTATTTTATCCCTTTTATTTCACAATAAAGTAACTTTTTGTAAAAATATCTATATTCAAAATGTATGATCTACTTTTTTTTCCCTTTAAATATTTTAAATATAACTAATTCAACTTATTAAGTAAATTATCAAGTAAATTGATATTACCAACTTTAGAAAATGTGTCCGTAGCAATCTTTGGTCATATGAATGAATGAATGACTGAATGAAAAATACTTTATTAAACCCCATAGGGGAAATTCAGTATTGTAGTATATAATAATAATAATAATAATAATAATAATAATAATAATAATAATAATAATAATAAATTAATTTGAGGAGGTCTTGTTCAGGAGGCTGCTGGCAGTAATGATCTGTATCTTTCAGTCTTGCATCGGATATTGCATGTGTGTGTGTGTGTGTATATTCATATATTTATAATATATATATATATTTATAATATATATACATATTTATAATATATATATATATATATATATATATATATATATATATATATATATATATATACATACATACATACATACATATATATATATATATATATATATATATATATATATATATATATATATATACATACATACATACATACATATATATATATATATACACATATATATATATATATATATATATATATATACATATATATATATATATATTTATTTATTATTAGCAGGAGAGTACAGGCCTTTGATTAGTTCTGATGGGTAATAATGAAAAGACGCCATCTACAGGTGAGATGATGTTACTGTGCTTCTCATGGCAGGGAAGCTTTTTTGGAATTCCACCTGTCATCAAGGCAGCACTTTTCTCCTGAGAGACAGATAATGGTGAGAAGAACAGAGGTACTGTTGTAGAGTTTAAACAAAGTGAAGAAAGTTCATATTATTTTTTATATTTGTTCTAAATCTTGAGCAATATTATAAAAGATCACATCGATGTAAGCGTAGTAGAAACTTTGGTAACTTCTGAGCAGCATTTTGTTCTTGCTGTTGTTTTTGTTTATGAAACCTGTTTTTATCTATGAAGCACGTTTGGTCGTTTTGGTCGGCTAACGAAGGACACGCTTCAGACTACATGTCAAAATTCATCTCAATAATGTACCACACAGTTTACTGTTTTCAGGCAATTAGATAAGAAGAAGTTCCAAGATTAAAAGATGAGTGAGGAAACAAATAACCTAAATTATTCTAAATGTATGAGGTTTTAAACTGCATGGCAACACTGTTTGAAACCAGCCTGGTTGGTACTGGAGGAATGGTTAAAGGATGAAGGAACACAGAAGCAATTTATCTGAAAGTTGGTTTCATATTCAAGCCTGACCAGATAAAGTGCACATTGCAGCTTTGTGTGTATTCATACTGCAAAGCTTTACGTTACATTTTCATGTAACCCAAGGCTGCAGATTTAACCAGCTGCTACCAGATATGTCATGTTGTTTGACTCTTTTCTAAAGAGAAAAAAAGAGAAGCACCAAAAAGGTTGCATTTAATTCTGTCGACAAACCAAAAAATGATATGTCATGCAGGTTTTCTGCTGCAAGTTTAGTACTAAAATAGCCATGATTACAGAAAGTGTAAAAAGATTCCCGACATGCAAAACAGCTGGTGCAAAGTGGCTTATTCCATTATGATGAAACCTCAGTTGCTTATTGTTCAAAGTCATAAAAGCCGTCTGATTCTTTGTGTACAATAGTCAAAACAAGAAGCAAAGTTTCAATATTAAATCTGATTACTGCTTCTAAACAAATGCATCTCTGCTTTTAGTTAGTAATTCATCTTTCATTTTAAATCAAAAAGTATATCAATTAACTTATTTTAATCAGTATCTAGTCTGAAGCAGAGAAACGAGGCAGGTTCTAACTTTCCTGTTTACTGAAGCTGCTTTCTTGGTTTTGTACACATCATAAATATTTTTCAGATTTCCTGCCTGATGTTGCATAACTTTAGTGAGTTGTCGAATGACACATCGAAAATTCTGGGAGCGATCACACATGAAAAAGAACAAGTGATTCATATTTTGCAGAATGCCATTTAAGCTGAATGATTTAAAAAAAAAAGGGCTTTTTAAAAATCTTTTAACCTCTTCTTGGTGAGAGCCATGCGTAAAGGAGCATGAGATACGTGCAGAACAGAAGATGTTTGCATAGACGATGACGCACCAATCCTACCACACAGCATGTCAGCTAAAACACTCTGCTAAGCACTGCGACTCAAATAAAATATAATTCAAACTCCAAGCAACAATATGGGAATGCAACAAAAAGAAACACTGAACAGCTTCGTCCACTTTAAAGCTTCTGCTAATTTCTCTACTTCAAGCCAACCACATGAACGAGGAGTCATTTCTAACCAGAAACAGCTGATTGCGAAGACATCTGTCTCATCACTGTGTGATAAAATCTGCTGTGTGCTAACACCCAAATAAGAGAAAACATACAAACACTGTGTCATTAAGTTACCTTTGCTTTTAATGGTAAAAAAAACAAACAAACAAAAAAAAAAACAACCTAAAAACACTGAAAATGTGTTTTCCTACGACTAAACATTTCTTTGCAATGATTCATGAAGATCCTGCTAGTTTCCCTGCAGATGAAGTGAAGTATCCACTCTTCCTGTGACATACTACCATGAAATCAGCATTTTTCTGGATCCTTAAGTTGTCTCTCAGGTGAATTTGGGGGCTATTCCTGAATTCTAACTCTGATCACTGACAGATGGGTTTTGTCGTTAACAATGAGACATTACTGAGACATTAGACATGACTTCCTCAGAGACGTTATTTTGCTTTCACTGAGAGTAAAGTGATTTTCTTTCAATTTAACACAGTGCTGGTGGTGACTTTACTCTGACACTGTAACACACATCTCCATTCTGACCTAAAACCCTGACTTCTGTGTTCCTGAAACAGCTACCTGTCCAACACCTGTATTAAATCACCTGCAAAACCGCCCAGGTTCACTTTTCTAACTTGTATTTTTGCAGAGTTCCTCATCAAACACTACTTCAATCATTCCTGAACTGAGCTGTCGTCGTTTTCACTGAGAGTAATGTGATTTTCTTTCAACTTACTACAGTGCTGACGGTGGATTTACTCTGACACAGTAACACACATCTCCATTCTGACCCCAACCCTGGCTTCTTTATTTTGAGACCAAGCCCTTGTAGTTGTGAAGATTTACTTCTTCATTTGCATTTGTCATTTCAGGCACAATGCAAAATAAATCTGCCTCATCAAGAAGAAGTTAAAAAGCAGAAATAAACTGTGTGCAGATTATCATACGAGTATGTTTTTTGTTGGCATCATGCAAATTCTTCTGACAGTGTGTGGATGTTTTTAATCCTTTCAAAGAATCACATCTTTCCATAGGTGTCACCTCTGGGGGGAAAAGAGAGACATTTACAAACCAAAGCTGGGTGCACCTCCACAAACAAGGATAAAACAAAAGCAGCACGAGGAAGAACTCACCCGCCGGGGAAACCTAGCAAACCGTCGAAACGCATCTGCATCTGTGGGAGGTGACAGAGCCTGTTAAACACACACACACACACACACACTGATGACTCACACAAAACGTCGGAAATATGTATTATGTATTCAGATGAAAGTTATATTCCTTCTCCAAGTTACTGCAAACTGAGTTCCAGATCTTCAAATTAAAAAAATGTTTAGAGCCAGTACATAAAGTAAGGTAAAATAATCAGTCAAAATGAATCAATAATAAAAAAGATACATTTATATTTTGAAAAGTAAGTAGTTTATTAATTTTTCTACTTTAAATTCAGTCCCAGAAGACAAGGGCAAATGCACAAAATAAAATAATGAAAATTCCAGTCAGAACCTATTTTTCTCCTAACTTTAAATATAAAAAGGTCCAATATACAATATAGTCTTTAAACACCTCCACACACTCGTTGCATATTAAACACATCGGTTTGGTGACGGCAAAATAAACAAATACTTATCAGTCCAGGCGGGGTTAAATCTGCGGTTTTCATAGTCAATTTAGCGTTTTGGACAGAGAGCGACATGTTTGCTAGCGCTGCTCTTTCAACTTCAAAACACAACAACACGCGTTGGGGTTAATGTTGCTAGGCAACCAAGTGTGGCGTCCATGTCCAAAAACTGTAGGATTGTAGGCTACTTAATCAGCGTAGGAATGACTGAAGGTTCTTGATTAATATCTTTATTCTTTTACACAAGCTGGGCCACATAGAAGTTGGTTCTGGGCCGCTTTTCTGTTGTGGTTCTGTTGAACCTGCATGGTGTGTGATGTGATGTGTCAGCGGAGTGATTTAAAAGAAGATGGTTGATCTGAGTCGTTCAGTAAAGAAGCAGATTGAACTTTACAGTGAGTCTGTGCTTCTTAAAAGGGTTATGTAAGAGTAGAAACATAACGTGTTCTTATTTAAACATGCAGGAATGAAAACGCGCATGTGTGGCCTGTGCAAATACGCAGTCGTTTATTTCTGATTATGCATAACTTGTCAAAGATGCACACACAAATGGTGCTCACCAGGACAATATGTCTGATGGGAATCTTCCCAAACAGCTGGGATTTCGTGTCAGAGTAGAGCATCACGTGGCATGCATGCTTGCAGCTTGAGCACGCCAAAGCCTCCTCCCTTGACAGCTGTTCGCTCGACATCTACAAGTTTACATAGAAACATGTGGTTAAAAAAATAAATTAATTAAAAAACTGCACAAAAGCGCAGTTCAGTCACTTTAAACCACCATATTTCCTGCTAATGTTGAATCATGCAACCACACCTTGTATGATTTGGTTTTCCTCCTTCATATGCTGAGTAAAAAGTAATCAGCCGTCTGATCATCTGGATGTCCTCTGGTCACGTGACCCAAATCACAAGGAAGCCTGAAAGGTCTCCGTCGCTTGTTGGGGAAGATTTAGCTCCCTCTGCTGGCGTGGAGCGGGGTGACAGCTGTTTGAATCAATTCATTCATTCATTCATTTTATTTTTCTATAATAAATCACACGTTTTTATAGAGGAAATATCTGTTTCAGGCAAGGTAATTTTATTTGATTAGTACATTTCATGAACAAGACTAATTTGAAGTACTTTACATAAAAACATGAAAGGCATTACAGATGATGCAAACAAATGTAGTTTAAAAGGCAGCAATAAATAGCAAACATTACAATAAATTCATACATTAAATGAAAATAATTTCTGTGCAGATTTCACTGCATAGACACATGAGAAAAGAAATGTTTTTAACCTGCATTTAAGTCTTTATATTTAGTGAAAGTTTAATCTCCACTGAAAGTTTGTTCCATTTGTTTGCTGCACAACAGCTAAATGTTGCTTTTCCATGTTTAGTCTGGACTAGCTGACCCAAGACTTTTGCTCTAAGAGCTCTGCTTGGTTTTTAATCTTTGAAAGTGTCACAGATGTATTCTGGTCCTGAACCATTCTGGGATTTGTAAACAATCCTGTGACTGGCTGGAAAGCAGGGTAAAAATGATAAAACTAGTGTGATGTGTTCAGCTGTCTTATTTCCAGTTAAAGCTCTACTAGCAGCATCTGGTTCAGAAGCAGATGTTTGAAGCTCTATTTAGGAAGTCCTGTTAAAAGATCACTCCAGTAACGCAGTCTACTGGTGCATAGATGAGTTCTCTTAAATAAATGAATAAATAATTAAATAAATGAATAATAAATAAATAAATAAATGTAATAATAAATCTCATATTTGTATCTTTTTGTGGATGTTTAAAGTCAGATTAGATTCTCCAAACACTCCAAGGTTATGAAATTAAAGAGCCCAAGTCCGCAGGTGTTTACCAACGCTGACCCTCTTCACTTTGCTACCAAACAGAATAATCTTAGTTTTGTCTTCATTTAATTGTAGAAAATCTTTTTTCATCCAGATTTTATTTTCTCCAAACACTGACACAGTGAGTCTTTTGTACTGCAGTTGTCTGGAGAAAAAGTTGTGGATCATCTGCATTTGATGTTTAAGTTTTGCTATATTTGACCCAAAGGGAGCAAATACACGTTAAAACAGAAGTGGTCCCAGTATTACCCCTGAGGGACTGCTTAAGTTATGTTCACTTGCTTAGATTTATAGTTGCCAATTGTAACAAAATACATCTGGCCTGATAAATTATGAGGCAGAATGTCATAAAACACTGAGACCAAAGACGTCGAAAACTGAAATTGATAAATCTTCTTTTTCATTCAAAAACTCATTAAGCTGGTTACATACAGTTTTCTTAGTGATCTTGAATATAAAAGAGAGGTTAAAGGCAATACAGTAGTTGGTCATTATAAAGAAGTCTAGAGTCATTTTCTTTAGGAGTTGCTTAATGGGCAGTTATCTTTTGTGACTCTGGAAAAATACCTGATGCCAGTGAGTTAACTATGAGCGGGAGATCACTTTCTACTAAGGTAAAAAAATGAGTGCATGTTGTTTATTTCAAAGGCCAGTCTGTTTCTTGTAAGATTTTTAAATCAACCATAAATTGTGACATAACATCAGATCTGGTTTTTTTTTTTATAGGTTTTGGACATAAACTCTTTTTGGTATCTGATGTGTGACACTAAAAATGCCCGAAAATTATGTACATTTAAACAGCTTGTGGGGAAAGCCTGTTTGAATTAAGATAGATCTTTGTACAAATTAATGGTTTGACAAGACTTTCTTTAAAACAAAACAAAACAAAAAAAAAACTTTCTATGCGACATGCTTAAATGAAATCACAGAAGTTGAATTTAGTTTGTAGACATCTCGGTTCCTCAACTAAAATATATCCCAAGTCCCTAAAAGATTCATTTCTGTATTTAGTACCATTTAACCACTTTTTTTTTTCTTTTTTTTTGCAACATATGCCTGTTTTGCTTGGTACGGCTCAAAAGATGTGAGGAATGAGCAGCATTTCCTCTTGGTTTTGAAACAATAAAATTACGAATCATAACAAATCAAACAAAACCGTCCCAATATCAGTCACACCCGCAAATGACAGACAAGATTTACGTCCGAATGAAATGCTGTTTCATTCTTCCGTCAGCATTTTCAGAGCAGCAAGATTACGTAAATTACGTAATTTAATTTCGAGTCTGTGATTGGTTAAACGATTCTTATTGACCAATAAGCGGTGAATAGTAGGCCAGGCTCTCGGCCATTAACATCCAAGCGACGTTCGTTGTAACCACGGAATTTAAAACATTTTTTTTTATTTTTATAAAACTAGGAAAATATAAGAGAAAGATATTATAATTTACATTTAATGTTGGATTTTTATATAACAAGTGAGATTTAAAGATAATCTTACTGTAAATTTTATCACTGCCCCCAGCAGGATTGGTGAAAAAAAAAGACTGATATTTTTTTAAGGTCATTGCGCCAATAAAGCAATAAATGAAATGCCCTTGTGTCAAAATGTAAGTGATACACATGCCTGTCAATAAGATGTTTTCGCTTTATTCGTTTATTTATTTATTTATTTTTATTTTTTTTTGTTTCTTTGACTGACATAGAAAAACTTGCATATTGGAAGCCAAACGCAAAAGTGGTGCGATTTCGAGGTATATTGAACGTCGCACGAGGCTGAACGAATCACATGGGTGAAGCAAAAACATGACTGTCGGGCTCCTCTAAGGTCTGTTCTCTACATCTACACCATATGTCTCTGCTAAATGTAGATAAACCACACATCTCGGCAAGTAAACAATTCGGAATCTTAATGATCTTTTAAATACGGAAAGTAGTGTTTGTACAATTTGACAGTAGTTCACTCTGGCCCCGTCAGCTCACACACACACACACACACGCACGCACATCACCAACTCAGTCAGTCGCAGCTCACTGAAGTTGAAACACACCGGATATTTCTGAGTCGATGTTGGATGTCAGCGCAGGCAGTTAGTCGTACAGTGAACCAAAACCACCGAAGTGAAAATCTTCAGACATTTTCACACAATCTGTGCGAGTCGGCTAGCTAAGGTAGGTGGCTAACAGGCTGCAGGCGCGTGCCGCTGTCAGCTGGACTTTGGCGTTCAGCTGGTTTTAAACTCAGTTAGAGTCGTGTTAGTTTCACCATTAGAGCTTTTCACCTGGTTTTTAACCCAGTTAGGGTCGTGTTAGTTTCACCATTAGAGCTTTTCACCTGGTTTTTAACCCAGTTAGGGTCGTGTTAGTTTCACCATTAGAGCTTTTCACTTGGTTTTAAACCCAGTTAGAGTCGCGTTAGTTTCACCATTAGAGCTTTATAGACGGACAATTTCACATGTTTCACTATTCTGACATGACGTTTTCTGCGTTTTTTAACCCACGCCAAGAAGGTGGCGGAGGTATAGTTTTATCAGGTGTGAGTCTGTCTGTCTGTCCATCCGTCTGTCTGACAGTAACTTTACACTGAAACTTATAGACCGACTTTCACTATTTATGTCTTGTTTTTTCTAAGAATTCTAAGATTTCTAAGAATCGGTCTTGATTTAATTAAATAGACAAGTAAATTTTGAGGATTGATCCATATAATCATCTGGATCCAGGAATTGTTGAAAGAATTCTTTTGTCAATGCCAGATAGAACAGTTTTCAGCGTGTGTGTGTGTGTGTGTGTGTGTGTGTGTGTGTGTGTGTGTGTGTGTGTGTGTGTGTGTGTGTGTATCTCCATCATAAATATTCAGGTGTTTGGCCAAACAATAAAGGCGTTCCCAGCAGGTTTTACAAGCTAGATTAAAGATAGGCCTGCATCCCAGCAAACTTCTGGGTAGGAGCATCCAGAAGAGGAAAACTTAGGGGATCTGTGGAATTTTTATCACTGCAAAAGAAGAAATAAAGATATAAATATGCAACACAATGTAGCCAAGATACTGTGGATTCATTATTGAATTAAGTAGTCTTTTGTTTCTTATTTCTGTTTCACTCAACGCTTTACAAAGATAAAGGTTATTCCTAGACCTTGTTTAGTTTAGCTTATTTAGGATCCCCATATTGTTCCTGGGGTCCGGCACAATTATAACATAAAAAAAACAAAAACTTGTAAAAGTTACACTGCACATCACCACTTCTGTTCAATCCTGGAATACAAGTTATTTATGTATTCAAATTCATCTCTTTACATCCATTTTTACATTCTAAATGCATGCATGTCATGTCTATTCATGTTACTTTACCATAATACATCGTATCATTTAAAAAGTTTACTGTAATACACACTCTATTCATGCACAAAATATGCTTACTGATAATTGAAAATCAACCTTTTGTCATTGTGATAATGACAATCATAAAATGTGACATAATTCCCAGTTTACTTGGAAGTGAATCACTGTTTGTTAAAAACTCCACTATTTTTGTCTTATGAGGATTCTGCACGTATGTTTTGGAAGTACTTGATTTTAAATGAACAAACTCTTTCACCCACGTGTAATGTTACCTGTTAAAAGAGTGTATTTGTCCATCAATGACTTTTTGTTTTTTTTTGTGAAGCTTTACAGTAAACCTTTACTTCTTGGTACCTCAGGTGAACTAGAATGGCACAGAGGACACTGCATGAGGTGATGACGAATGCCTCTCTGATTAAAGAGCTGGCAGATGTGGCAAGAGATGAAGCACTCCTGCAGGGAGTCCTGATGAGGATCCAAGAGACCCCCAACTCATCTGAGGTGTGATTTATAAGCTTGTGCATTTTTTAACAAACCTGCAGTGGCCACAAACACTTTCTGCATCCTTCAGTTCTACTTCTAGGGATTAGAAACTAGTCTACATATGACAGATTTGCCATAAGAAAATCATAAAACTAGTCATTTTTAGGGGGAAAAAAACTTCAATTGGCCCGCTGCTGTTACAGATCCTGAAATGTGGATGTGTTTTTGGTTTAATATTGTCTTTGTGAAGCTGGGAGCTGCAGCCAACACAAGTGTGTTTAAAGCCATCGCCGATGAAACAAGCGTGTTCAGTGTGAAGTCATGTTAGGAAATTTTTCTGCTCTACATCACAGGATTTCAAATGTCTCTTTATCAACCCTGTGTTTGCATTTAAGGATTCACACGGTGCATCCACTGACTGTGCTCCTAAGGAACAGCTTGTTGATGCCTGCACTCTTTTCTTTCTTTCTTCAACTTGTTTTTCAGCTGGTGACCTACGCTCCGTTCACGCTCTTCCCCTCGCCGGTCCCCAAAGCTGTGTTCCTCCAGGCTCTGGCTGTGCAAACTCACTACAACACATTGGTGGACAAGATTAGCCAAGACACAGACTTCCTGTGCAGCGCGTTAGCAAGGTAAAGAAACAACCTAACTCTGTTCGTGTTTGGCTGTTGTGAGTTGTTTCAAGAGACTATTGTCACCTGGAGCTCTCCTCAAATAATCTGTCAGTGTATTTCATAAACAGTGTGTTGTATTGAATTCCTTGTTAATGATTTTAACAGAGTCTTTGGTTTTTGCAGCACTGTTGAAGTGGATGATTTCACTGCAAGGTTGTTCGGGATCCATAAGCAGATCCTCAAAGAAGGAAAGTCTCAGGTATGCCAGGATCTTAAAGAATGCATCCATTATGTATGATAAAAGTTGGATTGTGTGATATTTATATTATCTGTTGCTCTGGGAAAAGCATCAGAGGCTTAGCCGCGAAGATACGTTATCACTTAGTTTTAAAAAGAAACAAAACAGAACTACAGAGTCATTTCTCTGTCTGCAAATTGTTTTCAGAGATTTATGAAGCTGTTGAAGCATTAGGGTTGCTGTTGTCCTTTTTTTTTTAGGTGAAACAATTACTTTAGAGAAACACATGGGAAACAAATTTAGGTTTTACTCTCTTTGATGATTTATTTGACAGTTTTATGCTTGAATTTGACAGAAAAATCTATCAACTCATAACACTGAATGGTTAAGTTTAGAAACCAGAGATGTTTTAGGATATGTAAAATAGGCCACATTAGCCAGGAAACATAAAATTAAAGTGACTTTAGAAACTTTTTTAGTCTAGGAATATTGGAAATCTCCTTGTCTTGATCAAGAAAATATTGATATTTATCAGAAAAGTTCAAGAGTTATTCAGTTTTACTGTAAATCCCCAAGCATATTAGCTTGGGCTTGTAAACAATGTTTTGTTTTAAAATAAAAAAAAGCAATAAATGGGTCAGAAATGTGATTAAATAGCTTTTTGAGGCGACATTGTTGCAGCCTGGTCTGAAGCTCAATAATCTGCCTCGATCAGTACTCTTAAGTCCTTGGTCTTCTTTTCAGTCTGTTGTCCTGGGACTCAATCGGTCCGATTACATGCTGGACCAGAGCGAAGACAAGACGTCTTCTCTAAAGCAGATCGAGATCAACACATTTGCTGCTAGTTTTGGAGGCTTGTCGTCACGCACGCCAGATGTACACAGGTAAGAAAGTCGTTAGTTATCCTTTACATCAACATACTGTAATTCTTGCACATCGAATCAAATCAAACTTTATTTATATAGCACTTTACATGCTTAAAATCAATACAAAGTGCTTTACATAAAACAATTTACATCAAAATAGATACAACACACACACATACATCCATAGTCCCCTTACACCCACCCACAACCACCCTCACCCATGCCCTATTCGCCCTATAACAGTTGAAAGAAGACGAATGGTCAGGTACATGTGATAAGGAAACAATATCCTCAGGGTGCATCTACACAAAGGGCTACCCCCACTCACGACCACCCAGGCCATCACCATGGGGACCACCCGGGTCCGGGCAGACAGGACCCAAGCCACAACTGTAAGGCTGCAGTGCTGGATCCCAACCCACCAGACAGGGACAGCCCCCACAGCAACACCCATGCAGTCAGAGCAGGGGCAGCCCTCGGTGAAGAGGACCCCAATACCGGTACATCTTCAATAGAAACATCTAGATAATTCCTGGTTGCACCCTCTTTTGTCTTCAGAACTACCTAAGTTCTCGGTGTCATAGATCCAACAAGATGCTGAAAAAACATTCCTCAGATTTTGCTCCGTATTGACATGAACCATCACACAGTTGCTGCACATCCATGAGGAGAATCTCCCGTTTCGCCTCATCCCAAAGCTGCTCTGTTGGACTGAGATCTGGTGACTGTGGAGGCCGTTGAAGGACAGTGATGTTCAAAAAAACAGTGGGAGAGAATTTGAGCTTTGTAACAGCGTATCAACTGCTGGAGGTAGCCATCAGTAGATGCTAGACTGTGGTCATAAAGGGATGGACATGGTCAGCAGCAACACTTAAAACCATATTTATTTGGTTGTGAGGTACCCAAAATGTGCTAAAAAGCATCTCCTCACCATGAGGCTACTTCACAAGCAGCAGGATGGATCAATGTTTTCATTTTGCTTTCAAATGTAGCAGCTGAAATGGAGACAGAGACCAGTACCACCAGTACCACCAAGAACCAGGCCAGAGTCAAAGTCATTTAGGTTACTTTCAGACTGCAGGCTGAAGTGACTCAAATCCAATGTTTTTTTTGTTTTCTTTTTTGCCCCTATGTGAGCTGTATCTGGTCGTCATAACAGTCTGAACGACACAGATCCAGGTCGTTCAAATGTGACCCAGGCCACTTGGATATGTGGTCCTACATCCGATACTTGTCTGATATTTTGACATTCGACTTCAGTCTGAACAGCCAGGTCACGTTCAATGCGACTTCGACATCATTCTGGAGATCGTTTCCCGGAGATAGTATGATGTACTCAGGCACGAGGACACGATGCACAGCTCTGCTAAAGTCACGGACTACGAAGCAAACAGCAGATTTGGCGATGCCAAACAGGTTCACCAAGGTGCGGTAACCAGCCCCCATTGCTAACCAGTACAGCCCCAGTTCTCCCCTTCTCAAGGTAATGTGTCTCCTGAACAACATGATGCAGCTTGAATGTCTTGAGGCGATGTATTGACAGATGTGTGAAAGGTATTTATAGACATTGTAAAGTTTTAGAAGAACTCCAGCTTTGTGAAACCACTTGCATCCTCCTGGCTTCGCATCCACACACTCCTCCACACACTCCTCTGCACTGATGTTGCTGCAGTTGCTCCAAGCAGGAACATCAAAGCAAAATTAAACATTTTTCTCTCCTCTACAACCTGCTCATTAATTTGCCACCTCACACAGTTTTTAGCACAAGCCTGTAAATGACGGTACCGGTTACCTCCATGTTTGTTTCTGTGAGATAAGATCAACTTTATTTTTATAGCGCTTTTCATAGACACAAGGTCACAAAGTGCTTCACAACAATAAAAACCTGCAGTGTTTTCAATAAAAAGACAGCAGTGCCACTGAGTCTTTTTGGAGCTAAAATGCCTGAACAAATCTGTTTTTAAAAGCATCTACTGAGTCCAAAGAGCGCAGATCCTGGGGAAGCTCATTCCAGAGACGGGGAGCGACAGCTTTAAAAGAACGGTCTCCCCTGGTTTTAAAATGGGTTCGTGGGACCATCAACAGGTGTTTCCCGGTGTAAACACCGTTCTGTGTGTGACACCATTAATGTTCAGCTGAGCACGCAGGTCACTTCAGGAGCGTGAGCTGTTCACACAGAAGTCCGCAGATAGGTCCTATTTACATGTAACATGAACAACTAAGCAAAAAAAATCTGCTTTGACCAGAAAATGGTAATTAAGGCCTGCAGTGTGAACGTAGCCTTAGTTTGAACTTCAGCGAGTCATGGTACCCATTGCTTCATGCCTACATGTGAAGTTGCCATTCAACTGGTGTACCTAATAAAGCTGCCTGTGAGTGTTTAAACTCCATCTAAAATTCACCATGCCATTCATAAATGTTAGGAAAAAAAAAAAAAAAAGTGTACAATTTTTGATTTAAATTGATCACCAACCAGTGACGTCACCCTGATCGCAACAAGAGCAATAATCTAGAATTAGGATTTCCCAAACGAGCTGTCTCTCTGGCTCTACAGACACATCCTGAAGGTGGCCGGCAGGTTGGAAGAGAGCCAGCGCATCCTCGACAACAACCCCGCAGCTGGTCTGGCTCGGGCGATTGCCAAAGCCTGGGAGCTCTATGGGTCAGAGAGGTAGGAATGAAACATCTCCATGCATTTCAGAGCAGATGTACAGATTTGTATTACAAGATGGACGAGGCCACGTCTCATTTCATCGCATTCCCGGGTCCAGACATCTAATCATATGGCTTATTTTTGTTAGACAGATCACATCCAGCTATAGGTGTCACATTCATCAGATATCCTTCATGGTTCCACATAGTTGATGTAATGCAGCCTTAAGCTAAACTTCTTCAACCCATTCAGACATAAAGGTTTCATTTGAGATGTCTTTTAAAACTCGAGCCATCTGTGGAAAACTCAAAGCTGTCCACTCTGTTTTTATGTTTTTTGAAATAAGTTACAGTAATTTGTCTTAAATGTAAACGTGTTGTGTGCATCAATAGGTCAGAACAACACATTTGTCACCATATGGTTGATTTGGACCGATCTATTGGTCATCAGCGTCTTCGTCTTTTCCATCCGGATGCCATGGCGCATGTACGGTGCCACGGTTACTTTTCTAGCAGGTCTTCCTGTTTGTTGATTTAAAAACCCTTAAAGATGCTGTAAAACACTGGTTCCCAAACTTTTTCAGCCACAGTCCTTAAGATGGGTGTGTGTGACCCCCTGCGACGACTGAGTGGTTCATTTTGTGTGAGATCCTTCAGCTGTTTGTAATGTGAGGCTTGAAAACTGTCAGACTGTTCATAAAGAGGATTTTGGTGGATTTCTCACTAAGCTAACATCAATTTGAGATTTTTAACATGGCATGAATAATAACTTTGTTCATGCATTAATTGTTAAGATGAAAGTAGAGCACAGCGATGCATTGTGGGGCTGATTATCTCTGTGCCCCCACCAACTGTCTTAAAGGAGTTTTCTTTAAAACGGACCGTAGTTTAACCTAGAATAGACCTGGAAGAGGCTCAGTCTACCCTCTGGCAACACCACACACATCGTCAGGTTGCGGAGCATCTAATAGGAAAAGGTGCCACATTCCCATCTCTTTTTGATGTTTTACAAAATATCTCTGGAGATTTCTTTATTAATGACAGAAATTGTAAATAAAAGCATGTAGGGACATAATAAAACTGCCTGAAATGGTTTGTCAGACTGTTTTTCCAGGAGTTTGTCACAGCAGCAGTGGTGAGAATTAAATGTCTCATTGGCCGTCTGATCCAGAACGACTAAAGAAGAAAAATAATTTCTATAAGTCTATGAACGTGCGTGTTTTGCTTGTGAACATCCAGCACAAACAAGCTTTCTCAGAGCAACATACCCAAATTACTACTGTGGAGGAAGCAGTGTGCTCTGAGCGGTTATGTTTGTTAAGAAGATTAATAGCAGTGGGGAACAATTTGGCACTGCCCTCTGTCTGTTTTCTATGCCTCTTTCCTGAAGGTGGGATGCGGGGGCAGGTGCAGAGATTATGAACTAAATCCCTTTGTGATCATATGTGCCGTCTTAACTGTCCTCATCCTCTGGCTGCAGAGCTGCTGGTGGCTTCCCAGATAGACAGACATGGATAAATGAATAGTTATGCACTTTATTAATCCCACGATTATTTTGCCACAGCAGTGATCACAGTTACATAAATAAAAAAAATAAAAAAAACACAAATAAAACCTGCGTCCAACTGGAGCAGTCTGACTAGAAGTGATACATGATGTTTCCTGTTGTTTGATTTCTTGCTTGTGGTGTTCTCACTCTCACATGTAAGTCGCATTGGAGAAAAGCGTTTGCTGAATGACAGTAGAATAGAATAGAATGGAAGAAAAGAGAAGAACTAAACAAGAAAAACATGAAAACAGTAAATAGTAACATGCACAGGAAGGCTTTGGACAAGTTCAGATATGGATGCAGTGCAGAGATGTGATCACCTCTCAGACATCGAAGTTTTATTGAACAGAGTTATTAAAAATGGGAGGAATGATATATATATATTTTTTTTAATGACAGCTGAACTTTAGAAATCTGCTGTCCCTCCAGTCGATGGTATATTGGTTTGTGAAGAATTGTGAGTGATACACCCGTTTATTTGGAGACCTCCTCTTCTCTAATTGTCTCCAGGTTCTGTTTAAGGATCTTACCGGCCTTATGAAAGAGTTTTTTGATTCCTTAGGCATCTCTGGAGCTGGCGCTGCTTCCCCGGCACACCACTGGTTTACAAACAGTAGAAGAACATCTCCAGCAGTTTGCTTCATATGCAGGAGCTTCCTCAGGACGTAGAGTCTGCTCATCCTTTTCTTGTCCACAGCGTCTGCGTTAAATTTACTGCTGTCTGCATTGATGATGGCTTATCACACTTTACATTGCCAAGCTGAAGCTGTAAATGGATTTTATGCATTACAATCTGTGCTGAAGAACAGACGTTTTGTTTTGGCAAGTAGAAAATGGACAATAAATTGACTTTATGTTGAAGTAATCAGCATTTGCAGACTGTTGTTAACCAACAGGAAGGTAAACGACTCGTCAGGTTTATTCATACTGGAGTATGTGAGCTCAGTGACTTTCTGCGTGACTTGGTTCCTATATATTTTTACAAGCTTGTAATTTTAGCAGTGGTTCTCAAAGGGTTACAAATATCTTCTAAAAAGGAATAAGAAAATAGTTCCTGATCCAGATGTGATGATTTTTTTTCTAAAGGATATCACCAGGACTATCTGTTGTTTCAGAGCCGTTGTCATGTTCTTGGTGGAAGAAGTCCAGAGGAACATCTTTGATCAGCGCTACATTGAGAGCGAGTTGTGGAAGAGGTAAGAGATATGAGGGGCTTTCACTGAAGAAGTACACGTATCAACACATAATCTAATATTGTATTTGTTTGTTTTAAAAACTATTTTAATGACTAACTCAGATCAGCAACTTTCTTGCACATGTGCGTCTTTTCCCTAGAAAACATACCAGTGATCTACGTCTGTAGTGTAACGTTACCAAGCAGCAACGTCCGGCGATAAAAAGTGAAGCCTATGCAGAAGTGCATAAAACTGCAGTTCCCCCGTCATCCACTAGGGGCGAGAGGGTCTTGGCAGCAGACTGGAGAATAAGGCAGGGCTGGATGTCCAACCCCTCAACATTTTGATTGGATCATGTTTCTCCTTCCCTCTAAATGAGCACTGCTAACCCCAACCCTGACATTGACCCAAATCCTAACCACGCCCATTTGACATCCAACTCCACCCAATATCCAGGCCCACCCCATTCTCCAGGCTGCAGCCGGGGTTATTGCTAGGAGCTGGCTGCAAAACAGAGCGAATCCCAATGGAGGCCAACTTCACAGCAGAAAAAACCATGTTTACAGCCTGGTTCAAAAATCCATTTTAGGTTTAATAGGTCAGGTTTACCTTCATGACAACTGTGGGGGGAGTGAATTTTTTTCTAACTTGCCCGTTTAAAAATAATTTAATCTCGAAGTTTAACATATTTAGGGGCGTGTCCTTTTGATTGACAGGTACCCGATCTCCCGCTTCAAGTAAGAAGAACGTAGAACAACCGCGGTTTTTAGCCGGTTAACAACGTGACTTAGCTTTAGCCCGCTTACCTCCGTTAGCTGGTTAGCTCCTGTTATCTCCGGGTTAGCTGTTAGCTACAGAAAGCTCAGAGTTCACTCGATGTCAACCATTCACCATGATGCTGACAGCCCCACTCTCAGCTCCACTTCTTTGCCCATATATGCATTTTCCGGGCGAGAAGACATGAATGTCCCTGAAGATGGCGATGGTAGGAACCGCCCACCGAGCTTCATTTCAGCTCTTCAGAAACCTATGGGTGACGTCACGGAGGCTACGTCCATCTTTTTATCTACAGTCTATGAGCGTTACTTTTTATTATAGTTCATGTTAAGCCGATGTTGCTCGGTCCAGTCGGAGGCTTCCCACTACAGCCATCAGCTGCCCACACATCATAGGCTGTGGTGACTGTAATTGTTAGATCCAAAATTCTTTATTTTTTTGTTATTTAGTTTAATATATAGTGGTGGTGTCACTGTTGTGACTTATTTAAAGAATGATTTAATTGCTGATGAGAATTCTTAATTCATGGTTTAATTAATACAGGTTTCAGTTAAATGTTCAACAGCTGTTCAACAAATTAATTTGCTCATTCAACGTTAAAAAAATAAATAAAAAGGAACTGTTCCAGAGTTTGAGAAAAATGAATGCGCTCAGATTCTTGCATCAATATGAGAACTTCATTACCCACAATGCATATCTTTTTCTGTTTTGTTTTGGTTTTTTCTTTTAAATTTTGGCACAAATAAGTTATTAAGGAACAGAACAAAGTGAAGTAGAGTTAAAGATTTTCTCTGTAACCTGTGCACTCAGTGCAAAATAGATGCAGGCCAGAGTCTCGTCTCATCCTTTTGATGCAGTTCACTTGCATTGCAATAGCAGTTACTGGTGAAGTTTAATATGAACTTTAACTTGTAAATACCCAGTTATTATTAACACTAAAAACTGTATTTAGATTGGAAAGCAACGTTTTAACTGTAGAATAAAATGCAGATATTAAGACCATTTTTATAAAAGGGTGGCGTGCAGCCGTGATGCCAGGCAGTGCCATGTGCAGCACGATGCTGGTGGTGTGTAAGGGGACGGTCATTTTAGAAAATAACAGGAGCTGCTCATACAAGACTGGCGTGTTTGGCCATGAGCTTCCAGCTGAGCACATACATTTCCATTTACTTCTTTTTTTCTTGTTTGCTGAAGAGTCGCCCATCATCTGGTTTGAAACAGATGTTTCAGAAATGACCTCTTACGTCATATATCTTTCAGAAACATTTCGACTGTAAGAAAACGCTTTGATGACGTCTTTAAAACAGGATCTCTGGATCAGAACAAGAGGCTCTTTGTGTAAGTCTTCTGCTCCGTATGTGTACATGATAACATATTTATGGTTGCTTGTCTAAAGTGAAACCTGCTGTATGCAGCAGAAGGGCTTGATTGTGATCCCTTTTACTTAATCATCACTTATGCTGCTGTCATTTTAGTGATGGCAAAGAGGTTGCAGTGGTGTACTTCAGGAATGGATACATGCCCCAGAACTACACTTCTGAACAGGTAACATGGACATACACTATATTGCCTAAAGTATTTCCTCATCTGATTTTACATACATATGAACTACAGAGACATCCCATTGTTCATTAATATGGTTTACCCTGTGAAGTTAGGACAGCTTTAAGTTCTGGGAAAAGTTTCCCAGAACGTAAAGAGCGTCTTTATGGGGATTTTTGACAATTCTTCCAAAAGCACATTTGTGAGGTCAGACACTGATGTTGACCTAAGAGTGCATTGTGAATACAGACCGTGTTCATGCTGCACTTCTAAAAATAGTCGGACCTTTTAAAAAATGTTTCACTCCAGCAGAGGCTAAAAAATACAGATCATAGTGGTCTGGATAAGAATTTTTATCTGAACATATTCTTCCACATCCTCTCCGTGAGCTACATCTCCCGTCCAGACCCGTCTATTATCCCACATGTATGTTTTAATTGTGTTCAAGCACGATGCAGGTGAAGAGTGTGTGCTGAACCCACAAGGCACTTTGTTTTATAGGCCGCTTCCTGTATTTGGTCCGCTTGGAACTGACAAGGACCTGGTTTGTAGGTGGATTGAGTCCACTTCTTTGATCCAAATCAGAATTTGTTTGTGCATTGACATTAGCCCCAAACGAAACGGACTTCCAGACCAAATGGACCAGGATTTGAATCAAAAAGACTGATGTGAACGTGCCCGAATTCACCACAAAGGTGTCTATCCTGTTGAGGGCAGGACCCTCCAGGCCAGTCAAGTTCTTACAGACCAAACTCGCTAATCCATGTCTTTGTGAACCTTGCTTTGTGTCCTGGTGGGTAATCATGTTAGAACAGGAGGAAACCATCTCCAATCTGTTCCCATAAAGTTAAGAACATGGAATTGTCCAAAAACTCTTCATATACTGAAGCATTCAGAGTTTCTTTCACAGGAACTTCTGAAGAACAACCTCACATCGTAATCCCCCATCATCAAACTTCACACCTGGCACAGTGCCAAAAAACAGATAACGTTGTCCTGGCAACCACCAAACCCAGACTTGTTCGTCAGATTGGCACATGAAGAAGCGTGATTGTCACTCCAGAGAACATGTTTCCACTGCTCTGAAAGTCCGGTGGCGGCGAGTTTCACGCCACTGCATCTGACGCTTTGCATTGCACTGGGTGTGATGTTTGACTCAGATGCAGCAGATCACCATGGAAACCCAAACACCAAGCTATGTAGATGCTGTTGTGGAGCTAACCTGATGACCATATGAAGTCTGGAGGTCTGTGGGGATTGACAGCCATGGCTATTTACATGGCTGAGCTGCTGCTGTTCTGAAACGCTTCAAATTTGTTACAAAACCGCAGACTATTGAGTATTTAGTTGCAAAGAAATTTCACTGGGCTTGTTGCACAGGTAGCATCCTATTGATACCGCCTCCATTAAGCGATGCCACCGTGGAATTCTCTGAGCTCATAAGAGCGATTGAGTCTTTCACTTATGTTTGTTGAGACAGTCTGCAGGCCTAGGTGCTGGGTTTTTTACATCTCGTAGCCTGGAAGTGATCAGAACACCCAAATTCAACTATTTGAATGGGTGAGTGAATACAGTATATAAGACCTGTACAGACCTGAAGGAATAAAATGATGTGGGGAAAGATCTCCTTTCAGACTGTTGTACTGCTTTCTATTAAACAGTTACAGGCACATTAACACACAATTCATTTGGCTTCTAATTAGTCATTACCAAACTTTGGGTGTTTATAAGCTTCGTATGAATTTTTATTCCAAAACAACATGGTACTCTGAGGAAATGTAGCCGTTCAGTTAGATTTTACTATTCTGAAATCACCAAGGTTTGCATTGCCAGACATCAGAGCTTCAAATCCTCTATGAAATCCTGTCTTCTGGATTATTTTGTGTGAAACTTGTTGAAACATGGATTTCTTTTACACTGCAGCGGTCCCGTTCGCTTCGTGGCCACACTGAAAGCAGGTTTTCTCTGAGTTTTTAGCAGTAACATCCTCTGTGCCAGCGCGTCACTCTGCTTCAGGTCTCTGTTGATGTTGTCAGTCTGGGGTCACATGCTCTCTGTGCCGGTAAAACAAACTGTTGCTACGCTCTGCTGGTCAATGCGCTTACTGCTTTGTCAGGAATGTTGATCCAGAAAAAGCAAACAGCCGGTACCCCAGAAAGGCCTTGTAGACACAATAGAGCTCAAAAAACTTTGAAGAATTGTGTTCTTAAATATATAGACTTCATTATAGACAAAATGCTCCAAAGTAAGATTCATAAATGTTGGTTACTTAATGTTTTAATGGTTGTTTTAGTGAAATAAATGCAGTTTTCTCTGAACTTGTACCATGATGCAGGGCTTTGAAATCACATCTGTTGTTTTTGAATGGTAGTGCTGGGATGCTCGTCTTATGATGGAGCGCTCTCAGGCTGTGAAATGTCCAGATATCAGCACTCACTTGGCTGGAACAAAGAAAGTCCAACAGGTTCTGGCCAGACCTGGAGTTCTGGAGAACTTCTTCCCAGGTCAGCCTCAAGTAGTGGAACAGATCAGGGCCACATTCGCTGGGCTCTACACTCTAGACATGGTGAGGAAAAAGGTCCCAACTCACTTGTTTTATTTATTATGTTGGTGTTTTCTTTGTGCTGAAACATCCAAGTCGCACTACTCCTCAGCTGAGCCTTACTGCTGTTTACAGGGACCAGAAGGGGACAAAACGGTAGCAATGGCTTTGGCTGCACCGGACCAGTTCGTCCTGAAACCTCAGCGAGAAGGAGGAGGTATACAGACACATTCTGAATAAGCAAAAAAGTAAAATCCTCCATAATATAAACTCCTTTCTTTTAGTTTTTTAGTAATAATGAAAGTACTACTAATGAAAGTGCTACATTTTATTTGTAATACTTCAGAGATTTTTCGAACACAACACAATCTGTGGGGTTCTTCAACTCAACTCAACTTTATTTATTTAGCACTTTCACACAGTAAAGAACAGTAAAGACATGCAGTGAGATTATAACAATAGAAGTTAAGGGAATAAAAGCTAAAACAATAAAAGCAATGAAAAGTAAAAGAAATTAAAACATGAAAACAAAAAACAATTAAGCAGTACGTAAGAGAGAATAGAAAAGCAGAGTCTCAAACTGGATCTTCAAAACAAACAAACAAGAAAAAAAGAAGGTATAAATTATGCAAATTATAGACAATAAAAACAGCCTGTTATAGATAGATCTGGGCTTTATTGACATTCCATTCTGACCACATTTTCTCAAATTTACTTGCTTTCAACCTCAAATAAAAAGTCATTTTTTCCATC
The DNA here is from genome assembly GCF_933228915.1 of Telmatherina bonti. Taxonomy (NCBI): domain Eukaryota; kingdom Metazoa; phylum Chordata; class Actinopteri; order Atheriniformes; family Telmatherinidae; genus Telmatherina; species Telmatherina bonti. Next base: position 11,544,264 of record NC_136622.1, on the reverse strand, counting down.
AGATAGATTTCCTCTATTTTGCCAATCCATTGTTGCAGCTCCACTGAGTCGCCTTTTAACCAGTTCCTTGTTGTTGCTTTCTTCCTGGTTATGAGCATAATTTTAACCAAATAGAAATCTTTTAGCCCGATGGATCCCTCCATCAGGCCTAGGTACACAATTTGGTGATCACCAGATATTTTATATCCAAACATTTCTTCCATTACTGTTATGACATTTTTCCAAAAAGTTGCAATTTTTTTACACGTCCAAAAGACATGAACGGCCACTCGCCACACAGTCTCCAGCACTCTTGGGGAGTTTTCAGTTGTTTGCTTTTCATGTTTGGAGTTATAAAGTACCTCACCAGATTTTTCCAGCCAAATTGTCTCCATTGTCTTGAGCTAGTTGAGGTGTCCTGCAGCAGACAAATGGACCGCCACTCATCCCCTGACAATTCTGTTTTCCACTTTTGTTTATGTACAGTTGTGCTCAGATGTATTCATCCCCTTTTATTAAATAACTGGAGACTTAAAAAAGAAACAATTAGTAAAATTTTGCAAAAATACAATTTAGCAATAGAAATCACTGTTTTTTCATTTAATTAATTGAAGAAAGAAAAAAAAAAACCAAACAAACAAATTGGTCCTGGACAAATTAGAGCATTTTTCTGTCGAACAGTGGGACAAAATACCTGTCAACAGGTGCAGAAGTCTGACTGAGAGGAACAGAAAACACCTGACTGTAGCGGAAACATTAAAGGATTGTTCAACACAATATTAGTTTATGAGGGATGTAATATGTAATAAATTATCTTATTTGTTTGCTTTTTAAAAAAATGGCTATTAAACCAGAATTAGAAAATAATGTAATGATTTTCATAAAGTTTTTATTTACTATTAGTCAATTTCAGCTTCTTTTACAGGATTTGGATATTTTTGCTAAAATTTTGGATGGTAGATGTTTATATGCTTTAGTCATTATTTCAACCAGATCCCTTCCCTCCTTTGTTTCTTAATTTTTGTTTCATAAAAGTGTCTTACATGTGTCAAAGTTTAAGCATTCTTTTTCCATAGGTAACAACATCTATGGATCAGAGATCTGTCGGGTCCTTGAGGGAGTGAAGGACAATACGGAGCGGACAGCTTATATCCTGATGGATAAAATCAATCCCACCCCAGTACAAAACTACTTACTGAGACGGGACGGCCCGCTCACAATCAGTAACTGCCTCAGTGAGCTCGGAGTGTTTGGAGCATATGTAAGGTATGTCAGCAGGACTGTCTCTCACTGTTTATGCCTGTTTGTTTTGTTTGAAGACATGTATAGATGCAGATGTAGACCTGCGCCAACTTGTTTGTAAGACTGTGATGCTCAAGCTCCTCAAGACTCCAAGCGGAGAAGATATTTTATCTTTAAACTTTACTTAAATGAAGGATACTTATGAGAAATCTGTTAACTTTTTCTGCCATTTCCGGAAACCTTCGGTGACTGACGGGAAAACCGGTTTCATTCACTGAGTGGTGCCACAGGCTCCGCCCCCATTCAAACCCCTATGAATAGAGTTGGGCTGTAGCATCCAGGTCCAAGCCAGAGCAGGAGATGATCCCCTCTGCTCCATGACCTGACTGAAAATGAAAAGTGCCAAAGCTAGCACCATAGACTGTTTATAGAAGATGGACGGAGGCTCTGTGACGTCACTCATACGTTTCTGAAGCTGAATGGGCGGTTCCTACCATCGCCACCTTAGCACCGTTATGCATGTCCTCACTCCTGGAAGATACAAAAATGGGCAAATAGGTAGAGCTGAGAGGAGGGCTGATGACTGAGTGGCTGATTGCCGTCTATCAAACTCTGACCTGCCTGTAGCTAAGAGCTAACTGAGCTAACCAGCTGACAGAGATAGGCAAGCTAAAGCTAAATAACCGGCTAAAAACCATGGTTGTGTTACACTCTGCCTTCTTGCAGCAGGATATTGGGTACCTGTCAGTCAAACGGAAACTTAATTATCCTGAATTTCAGGATTAAATTACTTCTAAACACATGAGTTACGTTAAAAAAAAAAAAATAAAAATAAAAATATCACTCTTGCCACAGTTGTCATGAAGGTAAACCTGATCTAATAAACCTAAAAGGTTTTTCTATCAGACTGTAAACATGTTTATTTCTGCTGTGAAGTTGGTCTTTTTAACATGGGAGTCTATGAGAATTCGCTCTGTTTTGCAGCCCCTAGAGGATGAAGGGGGAACTGCAGTTTTATGCACTTCTGCATAGGCTTCACTTTTAACCGCTGCAGGTTGCCGCTTGGTTGGAACAGACTAATCCTTACCTGGTTTGCCGACTAATGAAGAATGTACATGAAAATGATAAAAAGTTCTCCAACATGTTTTTGGCTCCTAATTGAAGAACAGCACGAGACTATTAAGTACTTAAAATATGACTTTTACTCGAGCTCTGTTCAGTTTTGACCAGGGAGAGTTTGTATTTAGTTTTATAGTGCAAAAAAATGAAATGTAATGCGTTTTCCAGATATTACCAGAGTCTGAGTTTACAATGTTAATATCTGTTTCTGATTCAGCTAGATTCCACTAAACTAAAAAATGTTATAAAAATAATAATAAAAATGTGATTAATTCAGATGTATTAATTACAAAAGCCTGTAATTAATTAAATGAATTTTTATAGCCTCCTTACCTACACCTGTACCTGTCGTTACGATCAGTTCCCTGGATCAAAACCAAGCAGAATACCAGGAATTATTTTACTCTGATCAATAAACTCTGCATATTAAAACTTCCTGGAAATGTTCATGGGAAACCCGCTATTAGACTTTGTGACCAAAACAGTTCAGGTAAATCACTCATGAAGGACCCTCACGATGGTAAATAAAGCGGTGACCCTATGTGACCTCAGTGACCCTGAATGTGTGTGCGTTCCTTTATAAGCATGAACTGCCCTCAGACTAGTTAAGTATTTCACACCAACATGAAATGTCTTGACGAAAAAAAGAAAGAAGTCTAGTTTCTTTTATTAAAGCTTTATGAATTGATTGCATAAAGTACCAGTAGATAACTGTAAACGTTTGACATCTGGTACTGGATGTCTCCTTCAGATAAACACATCATGATATCAGTGTAAGCTTGTCTTGTCTGAGTTCTTCCATTGTTTCCACACAGGCAAGGTGAAGACATGGTGATGAATGAGTGTGTGGGTCATCTGCTGAGGACGAAGAGTTCAGAGCACTCAGACGGAGGCGTCGCTGCTGGTGTGGCCGTGCTGGACAATCCTCTACTCATCTGAGAGAAGTTACTACCAGCTGAAGCAGCCAAAGTCCTGGTCGCACTCTGACTGCATCAGACAGAAGCACTGGGAATTGTAGCTCACAACGCTGGAAGATAAACACCAAACCACTACAAACATAGCATATCTCAGTATGATCCATCATGTCCTTTCCTTCTGGAGATGCACTGTAGAGCTGCTGTTTGGGTTACTGACGCTGCACGTTGTTGAGGTGGAATATTTTTACCAGTTCCTAGCTCAAAATACGACTTCTGGTTTTAATGGTTTGTCTTTGATTCAAAAACAATCTTTTATGATGAGATGTCCAGCTGTAACATGGAGAATCATCAGAGCAGAGGGAAAAGAAAGTCTCCTTAGACGATGAGAGCAGATGACTCGGTTTGCACCATTATTTCTTTTTTTTAAAAACATGCAGCTACAGCTCAACAAAATTCAGCTTTATTTTTATAGCAGTGAGGTTTAGTTGTAATGTATAAACACATTTAAATAAACAGAAAATTATCTGAGTAAATTTATTAAACTAAATTATAAGAAGATCTTAAGAAATTTTTCAAAATAAATTAATTCACGCATTACAGGAAATAAAGTGATTGACTTAACAACAATAAAAGAACAAGCTTTTCTCAACATTACTACACGCTGAGTGTATAGAATTGCCCAAATTTACAAAAATTTCGCGGAAAAACACATTTTTTTTCTTTGAAAATGAAGGGACCACTACCTCATCCAGCACTACAGTTATGTGTCCTGATAAATATAATGCAGTTATTAATATTTCTTTTTTGTATCCCCCTACATGAAGTAAAAACAGCTTGAAATAGTTTAAATAAAAAAAATTAAAAGAAAAAAAAAAAAAAAGCTGATCACCATTCATTCTATCTAATGTGAAAGAAATTCACTACAATCATGTTGTGGTAAAAACCAGTTTAAATTCTTTTGTTAGATTGAGAGTTGAGACCTAAAAGGCTTTCTCTGTGGACCAAAAACATAAAAAAATAAACGTCATTTCTGAAAAGCGCTGCTGTCTCTGCTCATTCTGTCAACAACCTGCAGATATTTTGTTCTTTGTCAATAACATCTGTTTCCTGAACAAACAGTCTGACATTTCAGGTAATGCATGTAACTTTACCACAGTGAGACTAAAAGTTGACTCTTCTGTTACTTAAATGCTTCATTTTACTCGACTAGAGACCGATAAGCATGAATACTGAAAACAAGCTGCTTTATTTACCACATACATGAGCTTTACTGACAAACAGAACTCTGAATCAATCCTGAGATTGTTTTCTGGAGGAAATTTAGCAACTTGTTAAACTAAATCAACTTGCATACAGAATATTTCCTATACAGAGATTAGCGCTACGTATTGCTTGGTAAGTGTTGCATTATGGGAAAAACAGGAAGACAGAGAAGAAGAATCAGGTTATGTCCAGACTGATGGTTCCTATGATGCTTTAGGACTGTTTTTCAACCTTTTCTGAGCCAAGGCACACTTTTTCTCACTGAAAAATCAGAAGGCACACCACAAACCAAAAAAAAGTCCATATTATTAATATAAAGTCCATCTTTTCAAAGCCTCTTGAATAGAAATCAGATAAACACAAGAAGATGGAATTTTATTATCTTTAACAGGGGCCTGTTTGGATGAAGACAGAGCTGCTTTTTAGACCAATTAGATGAAATTGGGTCATTTCTCAGGGCACGCCTGATGATCTCTCACGGCACACTAGTGTGCCACGGCCCAGTGGTTAAAAAGCACTGCTTTAGGAGATGTCTTATGGAAGCTGTATCGCCATATATTAGCTCAAATGTAATCAGACTGTCAGCAAAAAACCTTAAATTTAAACATTTTCATTCACTTTTCTTCCTTTTACCGTCACCGCTTGGTGGGGGACATTCATTCAGTCATTCATTCATTTTCTGAACCGCTTAATCCAGTTCTGGGTCGCGGGGAAGCTGGAGCCTATCCCAGCTGGCTTTGGGCGACAGGCAGGGTACACCCTGGACCGCTCACCAGTCCATCGCAGTTGGTGGGGGACAGTGATGCTGATTTAAAGGGGAATTTTGACACAACCTGCTGGTTTCCTTAGAAAGTCAACTTTGTACAAGTTTACATGACTAGAACAGGCTTGGGCTTTATTAAGCTCTATTTCATTGGTCATAGTTGATCTTCCCGATGATTTGGTGAAACATGAATAAGCAGAATTTAATTTTATGTCTTCAAAGTCATCAATATTTATCTTTTTTTGAGGTTTTCTTGAGGTTTTATTTAACTGATCAAAACCATTATTCCCTTTGGCTCTTCGGTTCACCATCAAGATGGTTAGAGCCAATCAGAACAGCTAGTCGGGCCAGACATGGGTTACACATTAACTCCTGACATGCATGTTTATGGACTCATGGTGGAAGTTCTCCAAACCCGACACAGAAAAATCCAAACCAAGGTTCAAACTGGGGGACCTTCAGTGGTAGAATGCTAACACCCCCAACCACAGCACCTCCTGCCACATTTAACCATTTATGTATTTTTATTGATTTCTTATTGTAAAACCCAACATTTTATGCTGCTTAGTAGGAGGAATTTTTATAGATGAAACAATTTGAAGCTGCAAACGACTTAATGGCTTCCCTGCTGTCACTGAAACTGTCACATGACCTTCCACCAGCGGCCATCTGTTACCTTATCTGTCCCTTTAGAAAGAAAAACAAGAAAAATCAACTATTTTTTGTGACTGTTGATGGTTTTGATAAGGGCTTGAGGTTTTATTTTGCTATTAGTTACATTTTTTTCCTGTCAAGTACAACCCATTTTACTGATTTATTGTGTGGCAGTTTGATAAAGTTGTAGCCTGTTTTTGTTTTATTTATTTAATAGTGACTAAAGTGAATTTACTCATTTGTTTGGTTTGACTTGTCAAGTTTAGGAAGTTCAGACTAAAACCACCGTAAAAAGTGGGTAATTTCATGGAAAAAAAAAATGGTGACAGGTGGCGCTGCCAGGTGACCATACTAACATTTTTTCCCTTCCAAGACGACAGCCAATATGTTACGTATTTAACTTTAAATACTTTTTTCCCCCCTGCAAATTCATTTTAAAACTGAATCTAAAAGAGGAATATGCAACAAAGTGCATTAGTTTAAATAAATTATGCAGAGCTAATTTTCTTCTTTTCAGTCCTGCTTCTTTTTTTCTTTTTTGATTATCTGTCAGCCTTATGTGAGATTATTTTGTGCTGTCTAATAAATTGAGTAGCTGGACAATAAGATGCTGCCAGTTTGTACATTATTTCTTTCCCTATTCCCCTCCCCCCCCCTTTTTTTATGTTGCTATTATCTAAATACCTTACAAAGAAAGAAAAAAAAAGTGCTTGGATATCTTTTACTATTGTCCCACGTTATGGGTAATAACTAAGAGGCAGCTTTCAGTGAAATCTGTGACAGCTTATTGTTGGGAAAAGGTTTGACAAGCGATAGGATTCAATCCAGTGGTCTTAAATTATCAGGAAAGTTCTTAACTGAGTAAAAAGAGCAAAAAAACAACAACTTTGTACTTAGTTTTGCATCTGTTTTTCCTTTAAAAAAAAAAAAAAAGTTTAAAAGAACCAATCCGAGCAAATTTAATACTTAAAAATTATTCCTTTTAGGGGTCATTTCATCACTATGGATAATTTACTTATTTACTTATTTAGACAGTGGGGAAAATATTTGATTGGTTTACACTCCAGAGACCAAAGAGGATCTGCACAGTGGACAAACCCTGAAACATCAGAGAAAGAAGAGGTAAGATAAAATCAGCTAATCCTCTGAAATAGCCTGGGTGTAACCCATTCCCTGACCGTTTCATTCAAGTTATTTGCTGGTCTTTCCATCTCATTCCTTCCACCAAGACTATGGAAACCAGCTTTAGGTTTTATGTTTGCAACAGATCAACTATAAAACCCCACTAATTAACTGTCACACGAGAGATGATCTCTGCCTGTCCAACATAATGGAACAGTTAGAAAAGGACAGGGTGTGAACGGTCCAGGAGCTTCTGGGAATAAGAGTAAAATTCTGTTTATTCTGCCGGACAGAAGTTGACCAAAAGCAGAACAAAATGTTCCGCGGAGTGAACCACTGCTGACTGCAGACTGCTACAGGGAGTTTCATCTATTTGTTCATCCTACGTGAAGACGGAGAGAAAACTGGCGAAGTGACCGTTTGACACGGAGCACAATTTTCCAAGTTCCCCTATTCACCGCAGCAAGTAATAACACCGTTTTCTCATGTGTCTCTAGATGGTTTTACAGTTTATTTCAGGCCAAAAGAAGCCGTATGTGTGTGTTACCATAGATAGATAGATAAGATAGATAGATGCTAACACCAACACTGTTTGAGCAACTGGCAGCAGATTGTAGTTAAACAGATTAAACACCAGGTGGCAGCAGAGTCGAAGGCATCTTTGTGCTCACCAGAAAACCTGTGGCTGCATGCACATGACACAAGTTTACTCCCCAGTATGGCTCATGTATTTAATGCTTTATACTTATTTGACGTAATCATATATATATATATATATATATATATATATATATATATATATATATATATATATATATATATATATATATATATATATATATATATATATAGAGCTCAGAACATCTCAAAATGGTTTTTTGAACTTGACTGTACTTTAAATGACCTTCAGAGTAACCAGATCTCAACAGAGCAGCTGTGTGAATCTGTCATTCCAACATGGAGCAAAATCTCTGAGGGATGCTTCCAACACCTTGTTGTATCTATGCCGTTCTGAAGTAAACCAGAGATCCAACCCACCAGTGGTGTAGTGGTCCATCAAGAAGTGGATATGCTATCAATTTTTCGTCCTTGTTTTAAAAACAGAAGAAAGTAGCCCTGAAAAATGCTGTTTCAGAAAAAGTGACAGACTCGATTTGGTCTACTTCAAAAATCCATCGGTATATTTGCTCCTTGTCATGTAATTTCTGCTCTTCAGCTTCAGGGAGGAAGAGTTATGAAATGACTAAACCAGTACTGGCACCCAGACTAGTGAGAGACAGACTCATAGACATATATACCTAAAGCTGTATTTTGTCACTGTTCAGGCTAAAGTTAATGCATCTGATGGCTTACTGCACCAGTGTAGCAAAGGTAACCTTAGCGTAGCTGCTGGGCGACGTAGCTACATGTGTAAGGATGTTAATAACTGTAAAAGCAGCATCACTGGGGGTTTAGAGGTACGTTTACTCAATGTTCACTGAAAAAGATGTAGGTATACTCCGTATACCCGCGTATACCTGGACTACACCACTGCAACCCGCTACTATTATGTTGTAGCTAATAAAGTGTCTGGTCAGTCAGAGTTTGTGCGTGAAAACAGACTTTTTCAATATTTCACTCTTTGATTTTTGATCCTGAATAAGTGCAGTTGTACATGCTGATCTGCCTTTCCTCGTCTCCACCCCAACCAGTCGAGACAGATGGCTGCCCTCCCTGAGCCAGGTTCTGCCGGAGGTTTTCTTCCTGTTAAAAGGGAGTTTTTTCCTTCCCACTGTCGCCACGTGCATGCTCAGGATGGGGGATTGGATGGAAGTCATGATTCGATGCAATCAGTTGGTTTCTATTATAGGCTATGTATGAATTGGCTTGAAATGATGTGGATGCTGATTCGTGTATGTAAAGTGCCCTGTGACAACATTGTTGTGAAGTGGCGCTATACAAATAAAGCTGAATTGAACTGAATTGAATTGAATTGAATTGAATTGAACTGAAATGAATTTATCTTCACCCTGCTTAGTTTTGGGTCCATATTGTGCTACTGTTGTGCAAACCCCATTTATTTCTGTTGTCATACGACTTACATGGACTTACAGCTAATTATTTCCTGGAAGTTTGTCAGTTTGTCAATAAACTTATGTGGTTTTGTTTGGTAACGTTGCTGTTACAGCTTCTACAACATGTTCAATAATGTGATGGATATGAAAGTGAAGATCAGGATGAATAATTTATTGAGGAAACATGGAGTCCAGCATGCTGTAGGTGTTCGGTCAGCAAAGCAAACTTTACAGTCAACAAACCAGCGAAAAGTCAGAATCCAAGAAACAGCAGAAATATCAGGATTCAGGAACAATAAAACATTAACTGGTATGAGTCAAAGGAAAAACAGAACAGATGTCTGAGAAGCCAGACATGGAAGAACTGAGACAATGTGGTGAATTAAACATCACCAGGGAGTATATTTATAAGATAAGATGGCTAACTGAACACGGGTATGACTAACTGACTGACAGAAAACTTGTATAAAAAAACAGCACAGGAAGCTAGACAAGCTGTGATGCATGTGGGGAGTAAGTATAATCCAAACAACACATTGATGATATGCACAGCTGCAGGAATATGATGAGAATGAGAATCACATTTATTTTGATCCACACTGAGATTTGATTTCTTCTTGGTGAGGTGAGAGGTTGTAGCTGCAGAGCGCTGTGGTGCTACTGGAAAGTCCAGTCTGAAGTGTGGCACCAAAGGCATGGTTCAAACTTCAGAGGAAACTAAAAACAGAAAAACAAAGTAATCTAAAAGTATCTGTTTTACACACCCTGAAAGATTGTTATTTTATAAACTTGTTGTCATGGTTACACAAGTTTTCAATATAGTCATTTATTTGTAAAATATCCAAATTAACCAAAGGTTAATCCACACTTTTGATCCAGTCAGAGTTGGAGAGAGCGCACGCCCCACAGAGAAATATCTCTTCCACAACATCTAAAGGTTTGAAACAAACAAACAGACTTCCAGTACATCTCTGAGTCCTGTCATCTGCAGAAATACTCTGATGACTCTGCAGTTGTGGGGTGTATCAGGGATGGACAAGAAGCAGAGTACAGAGAACTGGTCAGTCAGTTTGTTAAATGGTGCGGTGACAATCATCTTACATTAAATAGCAGCAAAACAAAAGAGATGATTGTTGACTTCAGGAGGAAGAAGAATAAACAAAGCACTGTTTCCATCCTGGGAGAGGAGGTGGAGGTGGTGGAGGAATACAAGTATCTTGGAGTTCAGCTGGACAACAAACTGGACTGGAAATGCAACACTGACAACATCTACAAGAAAGGTCAGAGCAGACTGTACTTCTTAAAGAAGCTGAGATGGTTTAACGTCTGCACCAAGATGTTGCATATCTTCTATAAGTCTGTTGTGGAGAGTCCAGTCAGCTTTGCAGCATCTGCTGGGGTCGTAGCATCAGAACCAGAGACTTGAAGAGAATCAACAAACTGATCAAGAAAGCTTGTTCTGTGCTTGGAGTAACTCTGGAGCTGCTGGAGCTGATTGTCCAAAGAAGAATGCTGCACAAGCTGATGAAGATGATGGAGGATTCTTCACACCCTCTCCACAACACAGTGATGAAACAACAAAGTGTGTTCAGTGAGAGGCTTCTTCAGGTCCGATGCAAGACTGAAAGATACAGAAGATCATTCCTGCCTGCAGCCTTCAGCCTCCGAAACAAGACCTCCTCAAATTAATTATTATTATATACTACAATATTGAATTACTTTAAGGGATTACTAAAGTATTTTTCATTTCATTTTCAAACAAAAAAAAATAAATTTGATCAGCTTGCTGGTTTTGTCTCTTCTTCCAGGATTAGAGGTCAGTGGTGAAACATCCAACGGTGAAACATTCCAGTAAGTGATTAGGGTCACCCACCAACAACCAGGGTCGCTGTGAGCCAGGACTGTCAACACCACAACAAGTCCCACAGGAAACACTGCTGTTCATGCTGATACGCTGCGGGGGGGCTGTTGTCCCAGAAAAAGGCTGAATGCAGAGTTACGGGTTTGACGGGTCAGGCTGCTTTATGTTTGTCAGCTGTGGACTCATCAGTCTAATTCCTATTGTGAGATCTGGTGATTAAAGCGGCGTGAAACTGAGTTAAAGGTCCATTTTATTCAGAAATGATCGTCCAAGCTCAGCTCCTACCTGCTCCTGATGCAGCTTCACACCAAACGTTTGCAGTGTAATAAGCCAGTTACACAAGCGTTGGCCCAGTTAGCAGGTGATCTCACTCTTTTTAATGAAAGTAGAGTGTGTGGATTAGTGCAAGTGTGTTGCACAGGCAGACAGAGGAAGATAGTCAGGATGTGGGTCACAGCAGGATGGAAGTGGGTCAGAGTGACCTTGCTCCTCTGTTGCAGCTCTGCAGAGAGGAAGAGTTGGGAGCAGCGGCGTCAGCAAGATTTGGATATCTCTGTCTGTCAAAGTTTACTTCAGTGACAACTTCTTGTTAAAATGCAGTGTGTGTGTGTGTTTGTGTGTGATCGTACACTCATCCTGTGTCTCTATTTGAGGAGACGCAGCGACGACACTGCTTCATTCCTGCCATTCTCGCCACATCCTATCAACAAAAATAGCTGGAAATAAAAAGTACCACTGTGAATGACTGGAACATGTGTCCCCTGGCTCTCATTGTACCCAAACCACAACTCCCAGTTTCCTCCTGTGATGCTGGTTTTCCTTTTTAAATGCCAGAAAATAACCGTCAACATGAGTTACCTTTGCTACGGTATGTGCAGGGAAATGCGGCATTATTGGCGCCTCTTTTTATAGCTGTGCTAAAATAAGCTTTCAGTAGAACAAACAAGGTCATTTCTTCAAGTGATTGTGTCCCAAAATTAAATAGAAAGGAAATCCTGTGTAAATATAGAAGTGTTAGATGGTGCTTTGCGGTGGTTGCTTCGATGAGATGATCCAGACAGAAATATATCAACAACTTTGTAAAGTTTTTACCACTCATGGATTTTAACGCTGGGTCTAACTCTCCAATATCACTTTAAATTTATTCTTAAATTGCACTTTTACCTTTACTTTTATAATATATTTTTAACAAAAAAAAAAAAAAAAAGTTTGTTTATATTTTCATTCCTCTGCATACCTTACCTTATTTGTAAAATAGTTGTAAAATAGCTGTATTTCTAATTTTATATGATTATTCAGTGTTTTTATTATTATTTTTATTGTTCACCGAAACAAGTTCCTAGTCTGTGAATTGTTCAAAGACAATGGCAATAAAAGTATTTCTGATTCTGATTTCTGATTCTTAATAAGCTTCTTAAAAAAAGCGTACATCGAATTTACAAATGTATTCGTAAACCACAAAATTGTTTGCATCATTTCAGTTCTTAGGCTGGTGACAACCAGACCCAATGTGATGCAACAGGACGTGCCAGCTGGTACTGCTTTGCTTCGCTAAATGCCCCAATAATGCCAATGAAGGGTCGGATCTGACTGGCTGTGTGCAAATAAACATGAAAAATTAAACAGAAAGCCAAAATAAAGTAAACTGAAAACTATTTACCTTCATTTTTAATGTGAAACACTTGGTTATGAATCATGACAATAATAACGTGATTTAAATCTAATAAAAGCAGCTATATGTTAGGTAATCATTTTCTTCTGATTTTCAATAAATGGGAAAGTGATGCACTGTATAAATCCTCCATCTTTACATATTGAACCTTCTGCAGTTTGTAAAGCAAATTCTCCGCTGCTGCATCCAAACAGGTCCAGCTTCTTGTTAAGATGGAGCGAGTGGTGCACCCGAAGTCAACACCTCCAGGTGAGTCTGAATGTCAGTCAGAGGTGTTTTCATCCAGGCAACCAGGAGCATAAGCCTGATTTCCTGACTGTTCTCATAAAAAGCAACTTTGTAGTAGGTTTGAATGATTAAATAACACTTTCAGCAGGTGGATCTGGCAAACACATGGGGGACTGGGGTATTTAAAGGTAGAGTATGTAAGATTTTCAATATTTTCATAAATAATTTCAATAAATTAACTAAAAAAAAAAACTACAATCATAATTAGATAGTTTTTTTTAAACATGTAGGTTCCAGTCTGTCCATATTTGATGCGTTATTAAATTACAAGTTTAATTAATGACAAAGACCCTTCTTGAATGTTTTCTGACCAGTAAAAAAAAAGTACTTTTTTTCCACCAGTAGGGTGAGTATAAGCAGAGTGGCTCTGAGCTACAGCTAACAAGCGATTCCTGCCCTCATTGGAGCTGGCAAGGAGGAGGGGTGAGTTTTGCTCATTACTGCCAACCTGTGGTCGTTTGTGGAGGTAGCAGTTTTGTGGTTTTGCTCACGACCTGGTGTTTGCCACCTGATGGTGGAAAGAATCGCCTTGAAATCTTACATACTCTGCCTTTAAGGTGTGAAATTGCTTGAAGTCAAGGAAATAAATCTGCAGCGGATGCTTAAATACTTACAGTTCCATTTATTGCATCGTTCGCGTTGGAACAAGCAGCAGTAGAATTTATTTCCCTCTTTATCGCGACTTGTTCTTGAATGAAATGGATGAAAAAGTTTACATTTATAATGACAGGATGTGATAGCTTGCTATTTATTTAAAAAGAACAATATTATTTGTCAATTCTTTACATATTTAACAATGTAAATTTGGTATTATTAACTGAAAAGCAGGCGACAAGACAAACGCTAACTATGTTTAAATGTCATGTCAGTAATTGTTCATAAGAGGACTCTGAGTATCTAAAAATGCTATATCTACCCAACAACAAATCCAAGAATAAAGGTTTTTGTCAAGGCAACATTATAATAAAAAGTTTACTAGTCCAAACAGTGAATGAGGTCCGCTGACTCTACATAAACTGTTATTTCTCTGCTATCAATCAGGTAGATTTGTTTTCTGGTAGAAAAAACAAACTTAGTGGTATTGCTGTGTAATTTTATAATGTCTGTGGTAGATAAATATATTTTTTCTGATCCCCTTGTTTTAAAAAACATTAAGATTTCAAGTTGCCTAAATTATTATGCATTAACACCGCCTGCTATCTACTTGTTCTGTATGTTTTAGTCTAATAAAGCTTGGCAGATGAATCCAAATATCAACAGTATCAATACCAAGGCTAGCATCGGGATTGTTTGACACCAGAATAATAAGATCAATATGTTTTATGCAGAGGGCTTTGAGGGCAAAGACGCTACAGAATGTGAATAAAAGCCAACCAATAGTATGTTTTGCTTTTGTTTAGCTAATTTCTACAGTTGACTTTAGTTTTCTCAAACAGTTTTTGGGATAAAAGGGAAAAAAAAGAGATACTTATTATTTTGTGACATTGTTGAATTTGTTTTTTTTATTCTTTACAAACTAAAAAAAAGCTTAAATAAAACATCTCAGATCTGCCATTCAGTTTGTTAATAAAAGAAAATGTTTTAATTGACCAAATTCTTTTGCAATTAACAATTGTGAACATTTAAAGAAAACGTGTCGGATTTACTGGCTTTATTTGGCATCGGATCAACCGGTACTGGTAGATTTTCCTTCCAATGCGACTATGAGGAGTCATTTCAGATTTCTAGACAGTTGCTGCAGGACATTCCCTTGAGATGAAATGTAATCATATTTCTCCCTGCATCTCCATAGAACTCAACGTTTTTCACTTGCTGGGATTTTTTGCAGACTGACTGGCATTTACAAGAAAAGCTTAATGGAAACTAGAACGATGGAAAAATGGGCACAAATGTTTCTGCTTCAAAGAAGAATTTATATGGATTGGATGAAAATGGAAGAAATGCTGCAAGTAGTATCTGACCTGTCTCACCAGGTTTTTACATCCTGAACTGGCAGGAAATGAACTTTTTGGCAGATTTAATATGAAATCCCAGATATTTGTAGGGTTTTATGTTTTTAATTAATTAGAGAGTTGTTTCCAGTTAAATATACTTAGACAATATACTCCTTGCTGGCACAATTTAGTGCCAATAACAGGGGTGTCAAACTCGAGGGTCGGTGTTCAGCAGGTTTTTGTTGTTTCCCTGCTCCAACACACCTGATTCAAAACAAATGGAGGAAACAGCTTCTTGTTAACCGTATCATTCTTGTCAGTCAGGTGTGTTGGAGCACAAAGACAACAAAAACCTGCAGGAGACCGGCCTTGAGGACTGGAATTTGACACCTGTGCCACACAGCACGGTTCATGTTTAATTGATCTCATTGAAACTGTCCTTCAGTCAGTTCTCTTTTAGCTTTATAAAGATTTCATCATTAGTAGAATACCTAAAACTGACAACCGGGACAAGGAATCAGAGAAAGGTCACTTTATTTGATTTGTCTATTTAGTGAGTTTAGTGTGAATTTGGAAGAACTTCCCATCACTCTCAAGGCTCAAATACCAAAAGGCTGGAATGAGAGTATCTGAAATGATGAAGATGATGCTGCAGATCTTACAGGACTTGATGTTACATGCCGTGGCCTCTGGGTTAGGATTGGGGTCTTTTTGGATTCCTTTCCCTGTTTTATTTTCTAATGACCTCCTTTGTGTTTTACATTCTGTTTCCTGTTCACCTGGATCTGATTGCCAACTCGCTCCACCTGTTCCCAGTTTACTATGGGCGCCAACGCTGCGAGCATTGCACACACATTACTGTCAGTCTGCATTTATTCTGCTTCTTCTTCCTTTAGTTCACCTGTTTCCGCCTCACATTTTGTCACGCTGCTCCACCCAAGCCTTTATCAGCACGCTCACAAAAGTTGTATCAAAACGTACATCTCGATTATCCACCTCTTGGTTCCAGTCAGTGTTTGTCAGATCGGCCTTTTGTATTTCCTTGTTTTCTTTCCGTGAAGCCTTTAGTTTTACTGTAAAACTTGTTCCTGAATTCTGTTTGTCTTGTGACTCTCCATCCTGCGCTTGGGTTCCTCCCCAACGCCACACCATGACAATTCAACTTTATTTATATAGCGTCAAATCACGGCAATGCCATCTCAGGACGCTTTGCAGACAGAGAACAAAACCTAATGAAAGACAATTCAAAATAGCCTATATAAGGAAACCAACAGATTGAGTTGGAGGGTCCATATCAAAGGGACAATACAGTCTCTTTGATAATCAGTACTGGTTCTTTCTTCGTGTCTTTGGGTGGGAGAGAGGTAGGAACTTCACTTGGGTCATCAGGTGGGCACCCTCCGTCCTCGGTGTTTTGCTGATTTAGGCCTGGCTTTCCAGGTGTGTTTCTACCCTTAGCAGTCATCTCACAGCCCAGCTGGAGTCCTTCCTCTTGGTCCACAGCCTCCGAGAGCTTCACAGCTTCTTTCCAAGCTTGTCCTTTGACACCCCATTGTCTTCAGGAACCCGATTGTGGTTAAATGATTGATAATGTAAGGTAATTGTTAAATAAATGTAACTAAACCCTTTGCTTCATGTTGCTTACAGGGAACACCAGCACCGCTGTTCTGCCTGTGTACTCCAGGCTCATGCGGCTCTTCGGTAGCAGATTCCCACGGTACGGTTAGTTCCAGGGTGTGCAGGTGTTTCGTAGAAGTAGACCATGATTTGAGGTCTGGTCTGAGTATAGTTGTTAGTATCTTTGTTAAAAAGACAAGTTTCTGGTCAAGGTCGACGCACATTTCCCAGTTTGTGGGTCAAGGAGGGTCATGCTAGCTTTTGGCTATGTCTTGACCTGAAGGTTGGAGATCATTATAACTGCAAATCATGTTATCTTCATCTGTTTTTAACGTCAGAGCTTAGTTCATGACGGTCCAAACAGGTCATATAGTGGAGCGTACGCAATTAACATCAGTTTTATGGCACAAGGAAAATGCGTTGTAGCGCCACAATTGTAATGAATTACTGTGAGGACCCAGAAGTTCAGCCACACCCAAGCAGCTGTAAACAACCAGTTTATTTGTGAATAAGGAATGCGAGATGAGACTGAGCAGAGGATCAATCCAGGTGAATGATCAGCTGTTAGAGTCCAGACTTCAGAGACAGGGTCAGGATGGAGGCAGGAGGTAAAGATTATGGCTTATCCAGGACAAAAGACAAGGCTCGGAGATCCAAAGACAAAGCGAGGGTCTGTGACCAGAAAATCAAAGAAACTAAAGGTGTCCGTCGTGGGGAAGGGAAAGTGGGTAATCCTGGGACGTGAAGCAGTAGGTCGGCAACTGGAGACAATCCGTAAAATGCTGGAAAACAACATGAATCTGCTGATAATCTGGCAGAGGGGGAGAGATTGGAGTGAGAGTTTAAGTAGGTTGTGAGACATGAAAACCAGGTGAACTGAATGAAACTGATGAGAAACAGCAGAGGCAAGTAGGAAACCACAGGTAGATAGAGTTTCCACTGATGAGTGCCAGCAGATCAGGGAAGAAAAACATGACAACAATGCCAGATATTCTACTGCAGAGATGGACTGGTTGTATCACTTAACTGGTTACACAAACCAGTTAAGGAAGTCTGAGGGGAAAAGGATGACAGAAACACAACTCCAAAGCAGGGGACTCATGCCTGAGCCCAAGCTTTATACCACTAGTTCACTTTCACTCCACCTTCTCCTGATTTTATTATTGATTTATACTCGTATTTTAACTGCTGTTGCTCCACTGATTTATTATTCAGTTTAATTGAACTCAGTTTATTTAAAGAGTTCATATCCAGTGTTAGATAAATGTACTTTAAGATTGCAGTCCAGTTCAATCAGTTATATTTTAGTTTAGTCCAATTAGTTATAAACCCAGTCATATTGTCCTGTACCTTGTCCTCATCATGTGACAGGACACTCCAACTTGTGCAAAATGTTGACATTTTCACATTTTGTGACTCTCTGTGGCGGTTCGGTTAAACGGCAAGGCTTCAGAGAGCCCTACATGTTTGTTTGCATCCAGTTAACGGACTACTAAATTGGAGTAATTCTCACTGGGGCTTCAAAAAAAATCTAATGAGTCACAAATGGGTGAAAAATCTGAATGGAGCCAAATATGTTGACAGTTCTACTTCATTACTGAGTAAAATGAAATGGTCAAGCATCATGATTACACCTTTAAATACACAAAAGTGTCATTTTTCTGTGCAAAGCTTTACTGCAGCTTTCACATTTCCACGGGGAAGTGTACTTTTGGTGTTTTAGGAAACCTTGCACATCAAAAACTGATGTATAAGCAGCAGATACTGATTTGCATCCTTTATATTTAAAGCTACAGCAGATCCCCAATCAGGCATTAATATGTGCTAGGTGTGAACACAGGCGGGCTCTCCAACATTTCAGCACGATGAAGTAAACCACATGCTCTCACACCTCACTTCCTTGAACTTCCACTTCATCTATGACCTTGCAGCGTCAGTGACCTGTGCATGGGTCAGTCAAAGTTCAGCTAGAGGGAGAACTCCTCCCATTACAGAGAAAATTTGGACTTCTGCTAACAGGTTCTCTTTTTACTTTGTTTAATAATTTAACCTGACACAAATTTACGGAAATTATGATGCAACTATCTGATTCACAGTTCTCTGTACTTATCTGCTTGTGTTCTGTTCCATTTAGGAAACTGAACGCAACCTTCAGTAAAAGGCAAGTGTCACCATTTGGCATTTATATCTGCCTTATCATGCGTTTTGTGTGTTTGCATTCCTTTTTAATAATGTCTGACAGCGCAGTCTGCATTTACTCGTATTTCTGACGTTAATGTCATTGCTGGGCATGTGTACTGGGTTTGGAGGTGATTATCAGCCCCTGTTCTATCAGCACTGTACCATGTTAATATCCTGCCCAGTGCTGTGAAGGATGCCAGTAACAGTCCACACAGTGACAGATGATTTCAACACCTAGGAAGTCTCATGACTCTCATGCACATTCCATCTACAACACACACACACGCAAAGCTTTGTCTACCTGAACTGGCTCAGAGGAAGCAAAAAATGTCCATCTACACATGCATGCACACACACACACACACACACACACACACACACACACACACACACACACACAGCCTACACGAAGAGTCAAGGTCAGTTCCTGTTTTTGTACTTTGTCGAGTTCTTCATTACTGTAAACTGCAGAGCACATAATCCCTAGTTTCCTCTGCTAATAATACTGATTAACAAACAGCCCTTTGGAAAGTTCATGGAGGACAGTCAGGGGGGCTTTATGTAACCGATGGTCAGCGGGCACGGACAGGCTCTCCCTACTCAGCAGTTAGTATCAGCCTGGCTGGAGCCGGAAAGTGTGAGCAGGAAATTCATCACATTGTCTTCATCGTAGCTGGAACAGAAGCTCAATAATCAGAAATGATCTTTAGGGAGAATCGGAGCGTGTGCACGCGTAAGATAAATGAAGGTCCAACTGCAAAAGGTTATTTTTGGATTTGTTTAGAGGCTTATGACATTGTGCAAATTAAAAAGACATTTAAAGGGTGTTCCCGTTTGGGTTAATAGGCATGAAGGTTTTCACTTGTGCCTCTCGGAGGATGCAAACAGCATCAGATCCGTGGACAAACAAGTCAACATGGAGCCAAATGCGGCACATCCTGTATCAGAAGACGGCCTAGTTAATGAAAAGCACATTGTGTTTATGGTTTGGGGGCGATATGACCATCATTAAATCCTAAACCTGAGGTTTGTCCTCATTACCATGACGACTTCAGGAGGGATGGCAGGTTGTTTTGTACTTCCTGTAATCATGGGCTGAGGGGATACTCGGGTGTGCTCAGCAGAAATGTAAAGGCAGAAACTGCTGAGCTCAATGTGCTGCAAGGAGGTGCATTTCAGTAGCCGACACTGTAAAGGCTACATTGCCACCATTAACAGACTGGAAATGACAAAATACCAGTTTTTACATTAAATTCTGTTGGTTTCATTAGATTTATTGTTTTTAAATTTTTCTCACATATGTAACTTTTTTTTAGACAGAAAAGGAAAAAAACATTTAAACCAAAAGGTTTGGACACATTTACTTAATTATTATAAATAAGTAAGCCTTTCCAGATATTTAACTGCTATTTATCCGGAGGATATGTTTCATGTGCCTTTAGTTCTGGTTTCCTCTTTTATTTTTTAAGTTTTTCCTGTTTTGCCTTGTTCCATGTTTATTAGTTGGGTTAATTCAGTTGATCCGTGTCACATGTGTCTCGTTTTGCTCTCTCTGTTCACACCCCTCACTTGTGGTTTTACTTTGCTGGCCCACTGAGTTGTGTTTGAGCTTGACTTTAGTCTGGTTAATAAAACTACATTCCCGGATCCTCCTCAGTATCTGCCTGATCTCTGCGTTTGGGTCCAGACCTAAGTGCTAAGATTCACCTGCAGTTTCCACACTGCCTCCCCTCCCCTTTAAGATAAGGAATTTCCCATCCATTGATCAGACTCTTGGGTTCACAAATCTTTAACGTTAAGTAAAACTGAATTCTGTCGTTTGTCTTGTTTCCTTATGTTGCCCTTTGACTATTGACAAACAATTAACCACAGATCTACCTTTTCAGGAACCAAATACCAACAGTAATTCTTACTTCTGGTCACTGAGGAGGCTTCAGGAGATCAATGAAGAATCGATGAAGGGAAAGAGAACTGATTTGTCTTAATACAGGAATGGTAATCAGTTTAGATGATAAGACTGGCTTAAAACCATCATGCTGCTTTTCTTTTCTCTTTGCACCATACTTATTTAGTCTGTTGATTGTGTCCCTTAGAGTTGCATAAGATGATCAGTAAAGCGCTCACTGCTCCTAAAACCCCGCAAATGTTTCACATTTAAATGAACTTCACTGTGAATGGATTAAATGAACTGTATTTGCACTTTTTTTCATTTAGTTGACTACCCCATCCTTCCACTGCAAACTATGTTCACCTAAAGTGCTCTTTAATCTGACTGTGTTTGACCTAACAGTCTCCTATATAGTTAAACTGCAAATAGGGGAATTAGGTTAAATGAGAACGTTTTTTTTCTTTTTCTTTTCCTGTTTGTGCTCACCGTCAAAGAATACTTCACATCATACTCTTATTATTTGGTGCTCTTTCTACACTAGCGTCCAGTTCAACCAAACACTGGTTATTAAGCATGCAAATAGAAAAGACATAGAAATTCTTATATATTGTTCAGTGATTTTTTTTTTCAAAGGTCTTTGGGGAAATGGCGTATACAGGACTAAGCCTGTTGTACACTGT
Source organism: Telmatherina bonti (assembly GCF_933228915.1). NCBI lineage: Eukaryota > Metazoa > Chordata > Actinopteri > Atheriniformes > Telmatherinidae > Telmatherina > Telmatherina bonti. The sequence continues at coordinate 11,523,030 of NC_136622.1, read as the reverse complement.
TGCTTTATGGTAAGCTACTCTCATAAGCTGCATTTTGTTTACATTTATTTGCAAAATAAAAATGATATTTGTAAGTTTCAACAAACAACAACGCCGATTTGCTTGTTTTTCCAATGAACAGTGTTTAGTGCATTAGCTGTGGGTTTTTTTTTTGGTTTTTTTTTTAGATTTTACAAAAATAGCTTATGCAAGGTCGCTACATAGCATTATTTTGGGGTTCATTATTTGCTAAGCTATGGCTTTTTCAAAGCGTTTCTCCCTAATTTTCTATTCTAAAACTGAAATTTGCTGTTGTTTGTTCCACCCTGCACCGTCTTTACTGGAAATGAACTGGTTTCCAATACACTTTTGCGATATACTTCTATATCAAAACATCTGAAAAACCACCTCATGAGAGCATTAAAACTGTTTAGCAATATTTGAGACTTTTTTTTTTTTTTAATGTAGGTGTTTCCATGTTTTTTTTTAAATTGCAATATTTTTTTTTTCAGTTCTTGGTGTAATAGAAACATACCTATAGACACGTATAATCTAACTGAAAAGCTGAAAGACAGTGCCGCACCTGTGTGTTATACCTGTATGACGTTCCTTGTTGCTAGTTTCTTAAGGCAGGACAAGTTTATTTGTACAGCACCTTTTATGTACAAGAAAATTCAAAGTGCTTTATATGAAACATTAAAAGCATTACAGATGGTGTAAAGAAGCATTAAAGACAACAATGAACATTGAGCTGCTTTGAGATGGTCTATAGCCTTTACTTTAACATGCTTGTTGACAATTTGCTTTCTAATCTCCTGAGACAACTCTCTTCTTCACTTCCTCTGGTCCATGTTGAGGATGGTACACACCATGTCACAAACAGCACAGTGACTACCTGTAGCTCTATTTATAGGACCACTGTCTGATTATGAAATTGTATACACCTGTGATGCTAATTAGTAGACAGATTTTGGATTAACATGTCACATTGGTAACATTATTTTCAGTCTTTTCTTGGCGTACCATCTTTTTTGTCCAGGCCTGTTTGATAAGATTATTTTTATATCATTCTGCTGAAGCATGGTTGAAAAGCAATGCCTGACTTTCATTGGTTAAATTTTATATAATTTTTTATTTATTATTACTTTTGTCAGATTCAATTTATTTCTGTGACCTTTGTGAGTTTCTCTTTCATTGACCAAAGGGTACCAATGATTTTGTCCACGTCTGTAAATATACTCATTAACTAGAAGCACTCAGAGAGGACAGACCTCTGCTAATCCATCTGGTTACTCAGCTGAGAAAAAGCCCAAAAGGCCCCACTAAGCCCATCAACCTGACATCACTACTATTTACATCCCTGGAATAGTTGCCACATGTTATTTATAATCTTCAACCTTGTAAATAAACTATTAAAAACTAAGATTTAGAAAACAGAAAAAATAGTCTTGAATTTGTTGAGTAAATTAACATTTTCTCTAACATTTTTCTCTAACATTTTCTCTAATGGGAGTCTGGGTTTGCCGTAACTGTATTTAATATCTATGAAAATGTCATCTGTTTTTTTTTTTTTTTGGTCTGTGATTCTGGGCTAAGCGGCAGCCTCGGGTGCTTAAAAGTGAAGCCTACGCGGAAGTGCATAAAACTGCAGTTCCCCCTGCGTCCACTAGGGGCTGGCTCCAAAACAGAGCACATCTCCATAGAGTCCCATGTTAAAAAGACCAACTTCACGGCAGAAATAAACATGTTTACAGCCTGGTTCAAAAATCCATTTTCGGTTTAATAGGTCAGGTTTACCTTCATGACAACTGTGGGGGGGAGGGAATTTTTTTCTAACTCACCAGTTTTAAAGTAATTTAATCTCGAAGTTCAGCAAATTTAGGGGCGTGTCCTTTTGATTGACAGCTACCAATCTCTGGCTTCAAGCCAGAAGAACGTAGAGTAACCACGGTTTTTAGCGGGTTAACAACGTGACTCAGCTTTAGCCCGCTTACCTCTGTTAGCTGTTTAGCTCCCGTTATCTCCGGGTTAGCTCAGTTAGCTTTTAGCTACAGAAAGCTCGGAGTTCGCTCAATATCAATCATCCACCATAACGCTCATAGCTGCCTCTCAGCTCCACCTCTTTGCCCATATTTGTATTTTCCGAGCAAGACAACGCGCATGATGCTGCCAACATGGCGACGGTAGGAACTGCCCACCGAGCTTCAATTCAGCCCTTCTGAAACCTATGAGTGACGTCACAGAAGCTCCGTCCATCTTTTTTATATACAGTTTATGTTCTGGGCATTATCTGTTGAGCTATAAGCTGTCATGGCAAAATGATCCCTTTCTCTCCATAGGAAAAAAATCCTGAAAAAAATTTCCTGAATCCAGACGGTGATGCAGATAAACCCCATAATAAGCACTTTTTCCCTAATCCATTTCTGAGATTTCCTGAAAATTTTATCAAAATGTGTCCATAACTTTTCTTTTGTTAAGTTGCTAACAGACAGTCAGAAACATCAGTACCATTTCATTCATAAGTATTTAGTTTTATCTCTGTTACTAACACAGTTATTACTAACTGTAATTAAAGTAATGTTCACAACACTGGTGGTCCACATCCAATACCAGCAGCATGCAGACACCAAACCAGCACTTATGCATATCTCACTAATGCATTGGGCTTTGAGAAAATTTGACAACCTGAGAATGACAATCTCTATCTGAAAAATGTTGGAATTATTTCTGTTTAGAGCCACCTGTACTTGTTTGTTTATATAACTTTTTTTTATCAAGTGGAAAAAAGAGCAAGTCAGTGTTCTTCAGCAAGACTATATCCCTGCCCCCTTGTGTCTTAATACCTTAATACAGCCACCAAAACTCCCTGAGTCATAGAAAACCGTTGTACTACACTTCTCTTATCAGTCACGTTCATCATAAATCACCACATTGGAGACTGGCAGGTTTATCAAGACCTCCTACTCTTCGTTCATATCCGAACATTTCAGATCAAAGTCTCTGCTGTCAGCACTGGCAGGCAGAAGCTTGAGCGTTGCCACATCAGTGCTCTTTATTGGGTTTTCAGGAATGAGGAAGTGTGTGAGGCAGCATCTTTACGGGAAGCCAGCGAGCATGGAAGGGAGGGGCGAGTGGGAATGCACGTGGGGAGGTTATGACAAATATTTGTTATGACACACAGGAAGAGCTGGACGAGAAGAAAACAAAGTGCAAAGGTGGAAAACTTTAATTACATTTGAGGCCGGCTAATCGTGTTTCTCATCTTGCTCACTCTGCGGTTGGTTGCTTTGTACCCGCCCAGCCTTCATATCATCATCATCATCGCTCCAGTGTTAGCACTTGCAACCTCTTGGCAAACTTATTGTGAAAGAAGTACGGTTTGGCAGAAGGATGGATTGTAAGAGTTATTGTAGCTTGAGGCAATGATACACTGTGTACTCTTTCACAATGTCATCAGAAGGATTAAAATGTCCCAGCTTGAAGCATGCATGAGTAAACAGTGTAATAGAAAATAAACAGAAAGTAACGTGACTGCAGGTCACAGACTCAAGCTTGCACTAAACTATTGATCTGCGAATGTTTTCTGTTACAGAATTGAGTGAATCAGGCCTCAGCATTTTGGCATAGATAGCAGCGCAGTTGCTTTTTCCAGTGCAGTCTTTTGCTGGGTCTGTTTTCTTACACCCTGACAGAAAGGCAAAGCAAGCTGACCTTTCAGCTTACAGGACGTGGCAGGATATGCAATGTGGTGAGTCAGGCTGAGAGGAATGCATCACTCCCACAGCATCTCCTGGAAACCTCGCAAAGGTTCTCACAGCCTGATAGACGGACAGTTAGGAGAAGGAAGGACCCTCTTACTCTCGCTGATGACTTACATTTGCTCGTTTGAATCCTTTCTGGTTCCATATTTTAATGGTTTGCCATAAGAGTGTGTTTTAAACTGAAAAAAAATCTTCTTTTAACAGATTAAAATGTAAGAGGCAGCTTCAGCAAACTCTCTTTGGCCCAGTTTTCTTGAACAGTTATGGCTTGGGATTGAATAGTGTGATGAATCAATCAATCAGTCAAACTTTACTTATAAAGCACTTTCATAAACCACAAGGTGTCCAAAGTGCTGTACAGGTTGATAGAACCTGTAAAGTGATGCAGTTTGGTTTGATAAACCCCGATCTTCGCTGTGTTTCCACCACTAACCATACCCTTAGTGTGAAAGTAATAGTGTGACGTCTTAGTTACTGTAACAAAGAAGAATGTACACAGAAACCACAGACAAGAATGCTAATATCCAGTAGTTTGTTTTCTTTCTTCTTTGCATATAGCCTTAAATAACAAATTCATGGCACTCTTTCTGCTTTGTTTTTTTGCACCGAGCAGCTTTTGATTATTTCAGTCAATCATCAATTTGCTGTGTGTCCAGTTCCACCGTTTAGTGTGAGATTGGTAAGACTGGGACCCCAAAAGAAGATTCCCTGTACATAGGGCAAGTCAGTTCAGATATTCTGGCACCTTTCCCAGTATTTGTCTGTGGAAATGCAAAGAAATATGCACATGTTTTGTCTGGTATAAGCCCTAAGTAGAAACAGGGCTTTAGTGTACTCACCCTTTGAAAAATTTGCAGCCCAGCGCCTGTAAACAAATCAGTTTTTCATCAGCCGGATCTTAAGGCTCGTTTATGCTCCCTTACGTATGTAAATGGAGACGTCAGTTTGAAACATTTTCATAGGTCACCATTCGTCATTCACTAGTGGGCTGTGATGGGTTCAGAGTTCACTCCTGCATTTTGAAACCGGTTGGTAGCGCTACTTTCACCGGCATAGTATTTTCTGTGTAAGTATTTTACAACCATCCACAAACACCAAAAGAAATAAAAGAATAAAATGATGATATTTTTTGCTGTTCTAAAGTCTTTTCAGGTTCTTTTTCCTTTGGTGGTTTCTGCGTTATCTCCTTCCTATTCCTTTTCTTCTTCTCTGGTTTGTTCCTTTTACTGATTGAATGTCGGCTATGTAACTCCACACTGCCCTGAAGATTTCTGGTGGTATTGCTCCATTTTCTACGGCAAAGGGACAGATACATAAACTCCATGAAAACAGACCAAATTTTATATGTAATTGACGCATGAGAAGGATGAAGCTGTCTGTCTGTGTATCCGCCTTTTGCTTCGAGTATAAATGGGTCTTTAAATGGTGATTTCCGATCACGTATGTTTTATTACCATCATACCCATCATAACTCCAAATAGTTTGTAATTATTTCAGACTGAGCGAGAACTCGCTCCTGTAATAACATCTTTCTGAAAACAAGAAAATTAGTTTCATTAGTTTCGTTTCTGGTGCTAACATTTTTTTATTTTACTAAACATGGGAAGTTTTTGACCATAACACCACCTCACACCCAGCTGAACCCAGAATTGCATCCAGAAATTAAACATGACAAATAGGAAGAATAGCAATTACCATGAGATAACACTTTTGGTTTTCCTCCACAAAGTTCTGTTAGGCCATGAATGTAGATACCAGTTTGACAGATCCAAGACTGTTGAATCTTTGGGGAGGCTGAAAAGTGCCAACTCTCCCTTGCAAACAAAACCCCATTTTTAGTCAACAAAGATAGAAGTTGGTTCTGCTAACATTTTCAGATGCAGTAGGTGGTAAATCATATGGGATACTCAGCTTTGACAAAGTAAAAGAAAGGGAGATGTGCTTATAGTACTTATAGTAATACACTCCGTAAATGTGATATAAAATATTAATAATTTCATCCCCACAAAATTTGTAATTGCATGTTAAAATTGAAGAATTTTGATGAAGTAGGTATAAAAACCACAAAATGATAAAAGCTAATGTAGTATAAAGAGATGTTTATGAAATTAAGCAGCCAGCATGGCTAAATTTAGCTTCAGTGGAACATTTCACCATGAAAACAACAATAAATCATATTCTGTGAAGTCAAAATAAAGGAAGTGTAATGCTTTTGGCACCCCTGGGAAGTTGTCCACTATGCTCACTGGGGAATTAAACAATACCGTCTGTTCTGCAGCATAAATCCGCCTTAAAAACATAAAGTTTCAACTATGATGTGTTGATTATGCAAATGACATTTTTACAGTATTTTAATATTGCAAAACTCCAAGAAAGCCACCAGACTTCGGTTCAGCCAGCAAGTTAAAGGATAATCTGATAGCCGGAGAAATGTCCATAGGGTAAATCAAACTGATGTGGCTTTCATGCTCTACAGTTACTCAGGTGAAGCCTGCTCAGGGTTTGGCGGGAGATAAATTAATCTTTAAGTAACTAAAGTAATTAACTTTAAGCTAATAGGACATATCTGACTTAAGCTGGTATGGAGAGTCTGCTGAAAATGGGCAAATTAAGAATGCCACAATTACTATATTATAATTATAATAAGCTCATTAATATGTTATAATTTTGTTTTATTTGTGCACATTGTGACATCTTAAAGGGGATGTTATTTATATGTTGCAACACTTTCTGTTACTTCATGCTAAGCTGAGCTGATTGTCTCCTGTTTCCTTTTTCCTGCTTTCATATTGATTTATTCATCTGACTTTGAGCAAGGTCAGATGAATAAACATGTTTAATTAACACGTTTAATTATTCCTGAAAAACAGCAGTGTCTATATATTTGCAGAGAGGCTAGAGAGGAAGAATGGCAAACAATCATCAGGAGCAGAAACCTTTTTTTTTTTTTTTTTCTTTGGTGAATTTACCTGGAACTATTCTTGCAAGCTTCCTAAACCTTTCCTTCCCATAACCTTTCAATTTCAAGTATCTGCTGCCACCCCCTTCCACAGCCTATCAGCTGCTCAGGGAATAGTGGGAGAGAAAGTCAGGGTCACCCCTTGCCCAGACATGTTACTCCTACTACCCTGGAAACCCAGCAAGCATCCTGGAGACAAACACAGAGCTGCTGAGCTACCACAGTGAGCTTCTGGACTCCCACAGTTCCCAGCCGGGCCTGGGAAAAAATACTCGCTGAAAACGTTTTAACTGGGACAAATAAAGAGGGAAGAGGCTGTTCAAAAGTGTTTGGCGAGAAGCTGTAGCTCGCCTGTATTAGTTTGGAAGACCTCATTACTTTTAGAGGTGAAATCTGCCGTTTTCTTCTGTCAGACAAAGAAGGAAAGTTCAGGTCACCTTGTTACTGTTTGTGTGTCAAGACCAAGATCCAAATGAGGCCTGGCAATGTTGTTGTGTCTCAAATGAGGGTTTGGAAAGTTTATCTGTTTTTTTTACAAGTTGTTGCCATGTGCTCATTGACAATGAGAACTTCTGGAACTGGAGAAATGACTTGTTCATCACTGGCTACATTTTCCTCAGTTTTTTAAAGTTATGCATAAACAATGCATTAGAAGTACACACTTCTTGAGTTCACTTTTATGAACTCATACTTGCTAACCCTTTAGATGTTAAAGTCACAGAAAACTTACACCGGTTTCCACAGTGCACCGCTTGATGGTAAACGTGCGTTGGCGTTCAGCGATCAGCTGCTTCGGCTCTACAGCCTCTGGCTAGCTCACATTATGGCTATCAACAGATTTAGGTAAAAACCAGCGCTTGAAGACTCTTTCTTTATTGGAATGACCTGTTTGAGAAGAAGTTGGCTTCCTAATGATGTATATAAATGGACAAAGAAAAGGTGAAAAGATAAAAGTGTTAAATGTCTTCAAACATGTTTCTGTTTACAGGAAAATTATGCTGTTTTACGTTTTGCATTTGTTCCCTTACTCTATTGAAAAGAACAAAACTGTGACCTATATATATATATATATATATATATATATATATATATACATGTGTGTGTGTGTGTGTGTGTGTGTGTGTGTGTATTTATGTGTATATATACTGCCATCATATATTAATGTGCAACATTGTTTTTTGTTTTTTTTCAGTATGCCTAAAAAACTTTAAAAACTCCAACACCTAAAGGGTTATAAAAAATAAAAAATAAAAAAAAAGCTTAATTTTCTCATCGTTCTTTTTCATCATTCTGTGTGGGAAAAAAAAAAGAAAGGTTGCAAGAGTATCACTTGCACAATGGATTGGTATCTGTGTGTTCACGTAGTCTATGCAGGCCTAACCTTCCTCTTCCATGTTCAGGCTTGTTAGCCGTGGAGGTATGGTACAACCATGCAGGGCCAGAACCCGTGGGATCAAATGTAGCTGTTGAGAGAGCACTGAGGTGGAGCAGAAAACAGCCCCACCTCACCCATTCCTGCGTTCTCATTATGTAGGATGACTCATTCATAAAAATGTGAAAAACGAAGTCAACAATAAACCATCTTCATGTGACTACAAGCTGAGGAGTGACTATTGGCTGTACTCCGATGGGGATTAAATCCAACACAACTTGCTTACTCACAACACATGGCAAAACATTCTGTTTTCCCAGAGCATTAAATGCCTCCAGCAATGGAAGACAGGTCCATAAGCACAAGTTTTTGTTTTTTTTTGGGGGGGGACAAATCTACATGTTGACTATCAATAACTCCATAACAGGGCTGTTAGACTCGATCCCATGAGGGCTGCAGCCCTGCAGGTTTTCAATGTGTCCCTGCTCCAACACACCTGACTCAAATTAATGAGTCATTGCCATCTAACCCTTTGAGACCCAACCCATGAAAAAATGATACGAAAGTCCATTCTTTGGAAAAATTAGATTTTTAGTTGCCCCTTTAACAAGATTATAATAATAAAATATTAAGTGAAAGTAAGAATATCCTAAAAAGCACTTGGAAAATACTAAATGGTGTACTTGGTAGTAAACAGGAGCCCACAGATCTGTTAAATTATTTTACCAAAGAATACAAAGAAGTAAAGGATTTAAAAGAAGTGGTCAATGAATTTAACTCATTTTTGTTAAAGTAAGCAGCTGGGCAGAATGAATCTCTCTCGCTCCTCTGCTCTACCTGGGCTTGCTCCTGAGCCTGGTTCACAGCCGCCGCCAATTGGTAACAAGGACCGGTGGCTTAATAAAAGACACGCCGGAGCGGATCTGGGAGCAAACAGGGTGAAAATGGCAAGGAGCACCAAGACTGTATAATATGGTTTAAATGACAGTTTGTGAACTTTGTAAAGTTGGATAACCTTGAGTCTTTGTTGAGACTGTTGAAGGCCAGTCACTCACCCTGGTTGGTGGTTTCCCTTTTTTTATTTAATATACTTGCGATTCTTTTATCACTTGTTTCAGTTCTTTTTATATTTTAATCTGTTCTTCTTTTAGTGTTCTGCTGCTACACTGAGTTACCTCTGACTGTCTGGTGAAGGAGTATGATTTTAGACTGGACTGTATTTTAGGGGTTTTTATTGCATGTACTTTTAGCATTTGTTCTTTTTGTGGGATTTGCTGTGTTTATGTACCAGTTAAGTCATACTAATTCTTAGAATCAGTACAAGTGGCGGCCAGGTACTACATGCTGTGTAATTCACAGGAGATAAATGTGTTAATTCACTAACTAGTTGTCCTGCTTGGGTTGCTGGGGTCCTCTGCCCAGGGGTGTCCTTACATGGGAAGCGTTAGGTGGCCACAGCCCCTCTACTTCCTCTTTTTGGTGCTTAAATTAATGTAGGGCCAAGCCTTGCTAACAGTATTCCAAAACAGGATGGACATATGGAGAATTTAGAAGAAAAGGAAAATAAGTTATTGCAGTCAATGTTTATAGGAAGGGTAAGTAAAAATGACGTTAGAACGACTGTAACATATGAAGAATAAAAGATCAGTAGATAGTGATAGCATAGACCTGTTTATTGATAAAAGAATGATAAATTGTATAATCAAATATTTATACTAAATCCATCTTTCCATAAGGTGTTTATCCAGATAAGAGGAAAACAGCAAAGGTCATTCCAGTCTTTAAGACAGGGGATAAACATGATTACAATAATTATAGACCAGTCTCATTGCTCTCTCAACTTTCTAAATTACTTTTGTTTCATAAGAAATTTATTGATTTAAAAAAAACAAACAAAAACACAATAACCTGCTGCATGAGAATCAGTTTGGCTTTTGGGCTAATGGGTCAAAACCCATTTTGTTAAAAAATAATTGATTGTTTCTGTTTCCATGAGAGATGTGGTTTCAGATTGTTTATCTTGCTCTGTGTCAGGAATGTCCACAAGAATTCCTTCAAATTCCACCTGGTTTCCAGGCTGAACTGATAACATATACATGCTCAAAGGTCAGAGGTCCCATTCTTGAACACAATGCCAGATATATTTCCAAAAACTTAAAAGTTATCTTAATTTTGACATCATCATCCACCTCAAACACTTGAATTCACCACAAACACAATTATCAGATTGGGATGTACTGACTTTGGAAGTTCTTGTTTATGGTAGTTGTTGAGCTTTTTTCATTAACAAATTGTTATTTTTGTTGAGAGCAAGACACAATAAAAGTTGTTTCAAAGTCTTTTCAGGCAAATTCAGCAAGTAAAATTCAAGTCAAATTAAATCAGTTACAGGAGCAAATAACACAAATACCAGAGCAGAGACACATGGTATCAGGAGGAAGTGCAGAATAAAGATTTAACAGTAATGAGGACATATATGTACACCATATAGAAAATACTTCAATTCCTAGAGGGAAATTTATTATGGAGAATCAAATGAAGTTGCACTGCAGCATAACTTTATGGACTGCTCTGGGTCATCAAGGTTGTCACTGAGTTTAGGAGGAAAGTTTTAAGTTTAATCCCACTACAGTTAGACTCCAAGCTGCACAAGAGACGAACCTCATAACTGAATTCTGCCTCTCATAAGTCAGCCTTCAGGTTGCGGTGAAAGTGCTCTGCTGGGGAAAATATGAAACTATCAGATCTTTAAACCACAAAGGAGCGTGTATACCAAGAATTTTAAACTACAAGGAACTTGACAGATTCTCCAGGGTTGTCTGTTTTCTTATCTGCATTGTTAAACGATGCATTATCACCCAAAACTCAAAGGGAGTTGCATTCATTTTTAGTGCTGTTGGCCGTTAGCTGCCATTCTGATGGAAAGGGAAGAGTGAACGAGCAGCCGACAGCAATTAGGAAATGGATTTAAACGCTGTTGTCCACCTGCTCAACTTTGGGAGCAACTCTGAGCCCCAGACGGCCTCTCCTTGCAGTCTGGATCAGTCCGACTACTGAGCAGTGACTTGCAAGGCATCAGCGAAGATATCGGTAATCTTTGAAGTATCATTAGCAATTTTGTTGTAAGGCATCGATGTAGATTTTCAGATCAGAATCTTTTCCATTAAACGTTGATTAAAGTCAGTGTGAGAGACGTGAGCTGCTGATCAGGGAAAAGTTGTTTTTTTTCCCATCTGCCAACAGACAAATACTCCTTACAGCCTAAATGTGATTGAGTGTAGTTGCCAGGTCAGCCCGACAGTCTGGTGCCTGAGCCTCGACCACACACAGAAACACACACACATACAGGATCAATCAGTTGTCTGACAAACAGTAAAAAACAGGGAGGTGCGAGCCAGCCAATGACATCAGGAACACTGTGTTTCTCTGATGAGAAGCAGTTCGTGTCAACCTTTCTGGAGCACTGTGGCCCCAGTTCTGCAGAAAAACGTGACACGGTTGCTGGCTGGTTGCCCTCATCATACTTAAAATGTCTCCATGCTTCTCTGTATGAGGTTACACTGACCTTATTAAGAAACTAAGTGAGGCTATTTCGCTGCTTTTAACTGCCAGGTCGGCACTGAAGTTTACAAAAGAAATTAAAGAGGAAGTTTTGTCCTATTTGCAGGAAAATAGCTAAGAACGATTTGTTTTTATGTTATCACTTTATAGAAACCAAATGTGAGTATCCATTTAAGCACCTTTTGATTTGAGTTGTTTATTTTTGTGTTTGAATCAGTCATCAATGTTTTTGGACTTGATTTGATAAAATCAATTGAGTATAAGTGTCAAATAATAATAATGATGATGATGATAATAAAAGATGTTAGATTAGAAGTTAATTGTAAATGAAGCCTTTAATGTTTTGATTAAGATTAGTCTCAACAGTTTTACCATCCATCCATCCATCCAACTATCCATCCATCCATCCATCCATCCATCCATCCATCCAACTATCCATCCATCCATCCATCCATCCAACTATCCATCCATCCATCCATCCATCCATCCATCCATCCATCCAACTATCCATCCATCCATCCATCCAACTATCCATCCATCCATCCGTCCGTCCATCCATCCATTCGTCCCTCCCTCCATTTGTCCATCTATCCATTCATCCGTTTGTCCATCCATTTAGCCATCGTTCCATCTGTCTATCATCCACTAAACCATCTATCTGTCCATCCATCCGTTTGTCCATCCATCCATCATCCATCCATCCAGTCAGTCAGTCAGTCATCCATCCATTTGTCCATCTGTCCGTTTGTCCATCCGTCCGTCCATCTGTCTATCCATCCATCCATCCATCCATCCAGTCAGCCATCCATCCATCCTTCCATCCATCTATCTGTCCATCCGTCTATTTGCCCTTCCATCCAGCCATTATCCCTCCATCCATCCATCTGTCCATCGTTCGTCTGTTTGTCTGTCCATCCATCCATCCGTCTGTCTGTCCGTCCATCCATTTAGCCATCCAGTCAGCCTCTGCATCATAGCATTGTTCAGCTACTTGTCAGTGAGCTGATGGAAGCCTTTACCATAGCTGTAGTTGAAGACTATCGTAGGTTAGGCTGCACGGTGGTTAGCACTGTGGCCTCACAGCAAGACGGTTTGAGCCTCGGCCTGAAGGGAGTTTCAAACAATGGCCATTCTGTGTGTGTGTGTGTGTGTGTGTGTGTGTGCATGGGTTCTCTCCAGGTACTCCGGCTTCCATCCAAAGACATGCATGTTAGGTTAATTGGCTACTATAAATTGTCCCTAGGAGTGAATGGGAGCGGTTTGTCTCTCTCCCTCTCAGTGTTGACGCTGTGATGGACTGGTGACCTGCCCACCTGTCTCTCACCCAATGAATGCTGGGATAGGCTCCAGCTTCCCACAACTCTGAATTGTACGTTAAACCTGTTTGGTTTATAGACCTGAGTCAAAATGAAACTGGAAGTTAACACTTCCACTCCGCCTGGTGCCTGGTAGGAGAGAACGATCAGTAGACACTTCACTTGCAGGAGTGCATCACACACACACACACACACACACACACACACACACACACACACACACACACATATATATCAGCATCATTCTTTGTTCACAGATAAAAAAAAAGTACTTGCAAATCTCTGTGTGTAGTTCACACATCTGTGGGTGTGCTTCTTCATCTAAGAGCTCTGCTTCTCAGTTTACCCTCCATGAGCTCCCTCCACTGTTATGGCTTACTCTGATGAAGAGCAAACTGTCTCAAGATGTCACGTTAGTTCAGTGGAGACAAAGCTCGGAGGGTGCAGAAGTTCTGAGCGTTGGCTTGTTCTGAATTATCTGACAGGGTTGGAGTGTGTGGATAGTGTGTCGTTTTAGTTTACTGTAAGATTTAAGAAAAGATTTTGTGTCTCAGCCGTTTAAACACTGTTGCTTTGAAACGTAACAAATCCCACCCACCCTAAAGACTTTCTTTCTTTAGCAGTAAGCAAAATGGAAAAAAGACTCCTAAAACATGAAAAACACTTTGGAGCTTCTGGAGCTTCCATGGTTTCACCCTCTAAATACAGTTTATGTCTGCTCCTACCTGCCGTATCGACACCAGCCAGCAGGCCAAGTGTCTTAGCGCTCCCACAACGGCTCCTGGATCTGTTTTTAACAAACCAAACATGGGTAACTTAAAAAGACAGACCCAATATGTGTTCAATGACAAGTTTTTTTTGTCAGTTTCAGAGTTAAGTTGTGATTTAGCTTTTAATATTTTCAAATTTGATGTTAGACTAAAAATAAATTTGGATTTCCGGCCTTATGTTAAGTGTATGATCTTGTTTACTTGAAATAGTTACATGAATTAGCCAAACTGGATCTCAACAGTGGCTCTGCATCCAAATAATGCCCACAACAAAGTTTCAAATATCTATATTCTGTTAGAAGTCACACATGGTGAGGGCCACATTGTTAATCTACAGACCAGAATTTGCAATGTTTGTTTGATTCTTCTTTTTCCTCCCAAGTTGGCAGAGAGAGGGATGCCCAACTGACTCCCCTTTCATCAGCACTGGTTCTTTGTGTTGGTCTGATTGATAGAGTTCTGTCATCACTGTGAGCTTATTGACAGCATTTAGACACATAATGCTCCCTCAAAACCAAAAACTCCAACTGTTTTTGCATGAAATGCCACGATGCAGGACGGAAAAGGTTTCTGCACCTCTCAGGTTGTCACTAGTAAACGTAAGAAGCATCGCTACTTCTTCCGTCTACTAAAGCAAAACCAGACTATCAGAGAAGTGACAGCTTCTATGCTGAAACTTGTGGCATCCTTTTCTAGCATGCAAACCAGCTCATCAAGCGTGTTCAGCAGGTTTAGTTCCTCAGTAAAAGCAGGTTTAATATGGAGATGAAAATGAATGTGAAAGGACGGTGAGTAAGGATAAGCAGAGCCTCCATATTTAGCAGATTGAAGCTCAACTTCAGGGAGCTTTTGAGGTGGTCGGAAGGTGTTATTTACTTACCAGGCTAGCTGCTATGGTAGCATGTGTTTGTGCAAATTTAATAACTAGGTATACATTTTATATTAACAGAATCCCCAATGACGTCCAAAGCCAAACACTAATATCAGCATAACTTCATGACTCATACATGAGCAAACAGCGCGTTCGTTTCTCATGAGCATGATTAATCAGCCCTATGCTCAACTGAATTTCCATTTATTTCTGAGCAAACCATGCAAGAATGTGTGTCTGGGATGTATTTATCAAGCAGGCAGATAGGAAGAAGATGTGCAGTGACAGGAGGAGGCAGTGATAGCGAGAGTAAAAGATAGTGATGTGTGTGTGTGTGTGTGTGGGGGGGGGGGGGGGGGGGGGGGGGGGGGGGGGGGGGGGCTAAAGGAAGTTCCTGACAGCGTTACCCAACAGTTCAGCGTCTTAACAGTTGGAGCAGAGGGGGGCGATTATGCAACTGCTGGGCTTTTTGCTGGTTTCTCATAAGGCGAGAGCGCAGCGTGACTTTCGGGAACAAAGTGAAGATGAACCAATGGGCTGTAACTGTTGAAGCTGTGAAATGTCACAGGTCATTAACATGAGCAGCTGAGAGGAGCATTTTGCTATGAGCGGTGACCAAAACGATGGCACGTCCTGACTCATTGTCACACATGGGTCTCTTTGTGGAAACGTAGCTGAATTATTATTCCTCAGAAACCTAAACAGAGCTGCTGTAAATGAGACCAGGTGGCTATTTAGTCTGGTTTTTGTAGCGACTCAATGGAAATAGTCACTGTGAGAGGGAACAGTGACTCACATGCAAATAATCATCTCTGAACAGTGTTTGTCTTCAAAGACGGCTTGCATGAAAATCCTTCGACTGAACTAAAGAGCCCAGAGGTGAACGTGTGGATATGCAGGAATAAAAAAACAGATAAATTCAGATATTAGTGTGACGTTTTGTAAAAACAGGGTTTCCTGCATGTAATTGATGAAAGTGACCATTCCCCTGCGTATCCCAGGCAAGAAGGCAGCAAACGGGATGATGGCAACCCAACAAGAAACAGCAGCACAGCAGTTTCTTCCTTCTGCATCTGTTTTCTTCTTTGCTTTTCTTTTATTCATTATTTAGCTGCATGTTCAAGCCTCATAAAGAACAATATCTCTTCCTGCATTTCAATTTTTTTTCGCAAGAAACCAACTAAATCCACCGTTGCCGTTCGGAGCCACGTCTCAGTCGTAGCTTTAAGTATGATCAGTGACCAGATAATGTCACGCTTTCCATTTTTTGCTCACCTAATTTGCATTTCTGAGTGAATGAAAGTCCCACCTGCTCTCCATTGCAAATTTCTTGTAAAAATTTTATGACAGCAGAAAACCTTTGTTGGTATTTGTGGACACTCATAACAGCATGAGCCGACATGCAGACTTTGAAGTAGCAAGTGGTTCTCAGAACGAGAGGGGAAATAATCTCTGGTGTCATTCGTGGAACTTAGTGGTTTTTGACACATTGCCGCCTCTTCAGAGAATTGCAGTTGTTGTTTTTTTTCTTGGTCTTTTTCGTAACTAAAGCAGAAGAAGAAGAAAGCTGCTCTTAGATCAAGAGATTCGGCGTTTTCGTTTAAAGTTGGAGAAGGGGTTTTATTTTTAGCCTGAAAGCTGTGATGACCTTCATCTATTATTATCTGATATAAAACTGCGCGCGGCATGTCATGCTCGGTCTTTTCCACGTAAATCTAAAATGTAAATGACGTCCCTTGAAGGAAAAATCGGAAATTAGGTGAAACCTTTGCACAAGCTGATGTGGGACAAGATACCGGTGATGTTCTCAGGGTTCGGTGGCGCGAACGATGATTGAGCCGGGGTTTGAGTCTGAGAGGCCATGCGTGCACTGACTAACAGGCTTTAGGGAAAAAACCTTAAGATGATACCTGACGCATGAAACGGTTTTTCTGCAGAATTTATGCCTCACAAGGCAGAAGTCATCAAAACATTTGCTCTTGATGGTTTTGTGTTTTTAAAAGTGGAAAATTATGACTTCTTCTGATATGTAAAGGTCCGCTAAAGTTCTACAGCAAAGCTTAATGGAAGGTTTTGTCCAATAAAAATCATGTCTAACGTTTGCTGATGAGATTAAAAAAGACAAAATAAATCAAGGGCTGAAGGATGTTTAAACAGAACTGCAGACACTTTTACGTTGCTTCTTTCAAAACCCAGCAAGTACAAACAGGTTTTATTCAGCCAACAGACACTAACTGGGACGGATGGGAGCAGCAGCATTTCCAACCTCATTTGCTGTTGTGTAAATCTTCCCTTCGCTGTAGGTAGGTGAGGTCCAAGCAGCGCCGTCTCAGAGGATTAGTGCTGAGACCAGGATTCTCCCAGGAGCATCACAGCTGATTAAACTTACAACTCTTATCTATCTGAGACAAAGGGTCCACGATAAGCCAGCGCTGTGCTGGTCGCTGTCACCACTCAAATGTCTAGATTAACCTACAAGAGCATCTGCAGCCTTTTAAGGGGATTAAAGGAGACAAGCAATGAGGGTGATTATGCTTTTTTCACCAAAAAAAAAAAGAAAAGAAAAGAAAATGGCTAGAAGTGAAGGTTCTTTGCTGTAAAACCAGCTGCATTACGGCTTCTTACTGGCACACCAACCCCAAAACCAGTAGCAACTTATAATAATGCTTTCATTCAAAAAGGATATTCTCATTATAACCAAATCTTCAATATCCAGCTTTTTTACAAACTGAAAAATGTGTCAAACTTTGTCAAAAAAAATATTTTTTTCAGCACAAGTTTGGCTTATTGAATGTTTGCGTTTCTAAAACGACGTAATAAAAATGGTTAAAAGGGAATTCATTTGACCCAGTTTTATGCCAGGGGGCTTGGTTTCTTCAAACATGCAGCCGAGAATGATTTTATTGCATCAAATCCCTTCACCTCTCATGATTTTTCTTTTATTTCTATCAAACATTTAAGATATTTGTATATTTTAACTAGCAAAGATGCCTCTGTAGTAGATGTGCTACAAAATGAGCTGTAAGTAAATAGGAGTATAATGTTCACCTGCAGCTGGTGGTGTTGCGCAACACTATTTCATTTCTTTGTAATGTTGCTACATTTTGTTCTAATGACAAGTTTAATATAAGTTAGGACACGAACGTCTTTCAGCTTGCAGCGTGGAGCTCGGTTTGTTTTCTTTTCTTTATCACCGCCTCTTGTTGCCATCTGCCTATCAGTGTCTCATCTCTTCATCGGTTTTTTCACACTGTTTCTCAAACAGGAAGGCGTATAACCTCCTAACCCAGTAAATTCTCTGTAGGCGTTAAAATAGCTGTTACAATATATTCTGTCTGCAGCAGAGCGCACGTTTGTAAAACAGCAGTTTTTAATGCTGAAGGGAATTATTGAGGAAAAAAAATGCGAAGAACTGGAGTGTCACAGTTAAAAAAATATTTATTGAAATTGTATAAAAATAGTTTCTAACATAATTTACAATTCTAATTTGAGTGATGATAAAAAAAAAAAAAAAACCCAAAACAATCCAAGCTGCAATCATGCAGCCAGAAAACCAATCTGTCTCTCACACACACATTCACACACACCAAACATTCAGACAACAGCGTAACAACACCGGTTACCATCAGTAGACGTTTTTACATACATTAACATGGAAGTGCTTTTGCGATTATTTACATTTTATTTACATGACATACACAAACATACATACACGTCTGCTCTTTCAGAATTTCAAGCCATAAATATGGTCAAACAGGCAAAAAAATAAAAAAAATAAAAATCCATCTTTGCTTTTCTCTTAAATAATGCGTGGGCCCTTCAGTGACTGTGGAATGACATATAAACAGCCGATATTCTCTCATAAATAAATAAATAAATCCTGCGACAAACAGCTCATTGTGTGTGACAGAGGAGCCACAGCAATAATAAATATATTTCTTATTTACAATTCTTGTCCCCACTTCATTTTAAGACCTGTGTGAGGCACTGTTTAGAGATAAAATAAAATTTAAAAAAAGAGCAGAGGATGTTGTATCTCGGTATGAAAGTTTGCATTGTTGTGTGCATTCAGGTGAATGTCTGTAAGCGCTCGCCTAAGCCTTGTGTTTGTATACAGTACAAAACTAAGAGGTGGAAGCAGAGGTTGTAGAGTAGAGGATAACAATGAAGTAAAGAGTGAGGTAAGTCCAGTGTTAGTCTTGCTAATGACTTGTTTGCACAGGTTGCCGCCGGAGCTATGAGGTTTGTTGTCTGGTTGCTATTGGAGTAGTAGTAGTGGCCATAGCAGTGGTTGTAAATGACACAGGCTTTACTGATCTAGGCCCATGAGAGGAAAAACAAACAGCAACAAACAATATAAAGCCTTGTACAGACTGAGGAACAAAAAAGGTTGTTGCCTTTTCTTGCTTCCTCAAATTCAAGTATTTTCAGGTTCCCCACAACAATCTCACAGAAGGCACTTCTTCAAAACAAACAAACAAAAATCAAACTCTTTTCTCCCCCTCGCCGGCACCTCTGCTCTTCCTCTCTTTGTTTAGAAAAAGAGGATGAGGAGCAGAGTATGGTACAGCGAGAGGTTACATAACTCTGTCCACTTGCTGTTCAGCAGGACCACCAGCACATGTGCTCTCTTTTCCCAGCGCAGGCGTCCATGCATGCAAAGCACGGCCTCCTGCAGACTGATAAACACCCGTCACCTTGACCAGAGTCCAGTGAGGGCGATGTCGTGACTCTGAGGTGAATCTACGGCTGGGGAAAATCAAGTAGCCGGGGGCGGAGAAGGGGTCTGGTCAGCAGGGTGAAGCCACAGGATGATGGGTCTGTGATTGCCTCTGTGTGTAGTCCTTTACACCATGCCATGGCATGCATGTGTGTGTGACCGCCCTTCTCCTGCTTTGCTTCAAGTCTGTTACGTAAGTCTTTTGTAATAGACTCTGTGGGTCGGTGCAGTCCAGTTCAGATGTGTTGGCCTCCATCATCGGGCCACGGCCACAGGGATGGGTGTGAAGGTGGTGGACTCGTGACTGATGCTGTGCAGCCGGATCTCTGCGGGCGATTTCTCTGTCTGCACTGTGGATGGCACCACAGAGGAGGGCGTGCTCTGCATCCATGAGTGGTTGATGATGTCCTCAAAGGATGGACGGTCAGCCGGTCTCAGAGACAGACACCACTTGATCAGCTGCTGGCATTCTGAGGGAGAACGAGGACATCCGGTTATTCCAGGTAACAACATTAAGGGAGGAAGTATACACTGTAAGGCATGATGGGAAGTGTAAATATACCTGCTGAGACTCTTCTCCGGAAGAGAACTTGGCCCTTTATGATCTCCTCATCGTGTTCAAATGGGATGTCTCCACACACCATGTCATACAGCAGGACACCCAGGGACCACACAGTGGCAGACCGTCCATGATAGCGATGGTATTTGATCCACTCTGGTGGACTGTACACTCTTGTGCCTGTTAGAAATAATAATTAAAAAAAGACACACCTTGAATTAAACTGTACAAATATTACATTGAAGTGCTGATTCAAATTCTTATTTAAATATGAATAAACTGCATTTGTCTTGTCAGTTTGAAATGAAAATGTTGCAAAAGGGGTTAAATGATAATCAGCTGAGCCTTGATCCAGCTCAGGTGCCATGCAGCATGACTGGCAGTGTTTGTGTGTGGTGAGAAGCGCGTGAGTGGGTGGGGGGGAAGCAGACATGTGACTTTGTTTACAAACTTTGAGT
This sequence comes from Telmatherina bonti, assembly GCF_933228915.1. Taxonomy (NCBI): domain Eukaryota; kingdom Metazoa; phylum Chordata; class Actinopteri; order Atheriniformes; family Telmatherinidae; genus Telmatherina; species Telmatherina bonti. The sequence goes on along the minus strand of NC_136622.1, from coordinate 11,502,704 downwards.
TGTAAAAATACCACTTCCCTCCAGTAGGGGGCAACAAATCTGAGCCAATGCTGCTTATGAAAATGATGTGCCAGTAAATGACGGGGATGGCTCAACCTGGGAATTTCTGCTATGAGTCTTATGACCACGCAAGCTGTCCCTTATTTGCCTAACACCTAATGCTTTAGATATTAAACTGCAAAAACAGGTACATAAAAACAAAAAAAAAAGATGGAAACTCACCATCAAAGTCTGTATAAATGGTGTCTTTCAGCAGGGCTCCGGAGCCAAAGTCGATGAGCTTCATCTCCCCGGTGCGGAGGTCGATGAGGATGTTCTCGTCCTTGATGTCCCGGTGCACCACGCCGCAGCTGTGGCAGTGCCGCACGGCCTCCAGCACCTGGCGGAAAAAGCTCCGCGCCAGCTCCTCCGGTAAGGCACCTTTTTCGGTGATGAAGTCGAACAGATCTTTGACGTTTTCAGGTCTCTCCATGACGATAATGAAGCTGTCCGGCCGCTCAAACCAGTCCAGCATCTTGATGACGCCGCGGAAGCCCGTCCCGACTTTCTTTAAGAGGACGATCTCCATGGGAACCCGGTGGCCGCTGGGCTGCAGACATAACATATTCATCATTAGTCGCTGTGTACGTCAAAAATAAAACATTACAAGTCGGCATGTTACTTTTTTAATGATCAATTAAAGGAGTTTTTATCAAATAATAATACATAAACACATTTAATTTATAAAACAGTCGTATAAAACGTTTCTTACCAGCTCTCCCCACTCGGAGACTCTGTCCTTGGCTACATGTTTGACAGCAACCTGCCATTGCAAAGAAAAGAGCGCGTAAGAAAACGTACAAAAAACAAAACAAAAGATAAACAGCAAATGGTTTGAATTCAGACACCCTTAATGGTAAATGAAAAATGTACTAACCGGAGCTCCGTCGGATATTCTTGTACCGGAGTAGACGGTGCCGAAGCCGCCGCTTCCCAGCACGGCGCCGACCTGGTAAAGCTTCTCAAATGGCTCCTTCTCCTTTGCTGTAAGAAATGCAAAATACTACCGGTGAATACCATGAGATGTTTTAAAATAATAATCAACCAGAGAGAGTGAATTGTTTCCAGTTGTACAGTGTGTGCCGGAGCCACGTTGAGTGGACTGGCTGCAGCCCCGTCCTCCATGACAACACAGCGCAAAAAAAAAAAAAAAAAAAAGGGCGTCTAACCTTGTTGAACTTGATGCTGCATTTTCGCCGGCATATCTACGGCGGAGATGTGGGCCAGAGAATTCAGCTTGGACAGCAGCATCCCCCTTTTTTTTTATGAAATCCACAGCAGGTTGGCGAAGTCTGTTCCCGGTGAAACAAAATTTAATCCGACAGCAGCACGACTCCCCCGTATCTCGGGCAGGGCTGTAAGTCCACGTTGCAGGAACAAATAATGCGACAGGGTTCCTTTCATCCAGAGAGAAGACAATCCTCTTGTGGTTCAGTACAATAAAGCCATAAAAACCCGGCGAGATAAAAAGTGAGTTATCGCAAAATAACTAACACGAAACACGGTCGTTCTCCGTAATATTTGTAAACAGACGAGTAAAACTGAGCTATTTACTGAGAACTGACCAATGCCTCAGACACCGGCTCCTGGAAACAAGGAGCGGGGTGTAGGACTGTTATAAAGCAGTAGTAAGAGGGCGTCACGACGTGTCGACGTCAGCTGTCCCCGCCTCTTTCCGTTCTCTGCTCCAATAGCAACGCAGATAGCGATTCCAAACTCACGTCAATCACAGCATGAAAATAAAGACAACCTTATAACCGGCCGGGCCAGACAGACATGGCGGGAATCAAAACGCGCCAAAAAGGGGTAGACTAAAGCATAATTATTTATTCAATGTTGGAGGGAAAAGCAAATCCCAAGCCATATGTCTATGCTCACCCCCTCACTATTCGCGGGAAAACAACAAAAAATGTGAATATATTATTATTATTTTTCAAGAAAAAAAATAACTAAAACTGGAAATAGCTGAATAATATCAGCCCCCCTGTAAAACAATGATAATAATTTTAAATATTATCATTATTAAATATCTGCTGCACAGTTTAGTGCTTATATTTCCACATGTTGCGTCCTCATCTGACCAAAGACAACACAACAAAACAGCACGTTGCTGTAAAAGCTGAAATCAAGCTTGAGACATATAATTTTGCACAAAGAAACATCCACAACCAGAGCAGTTCATCAGTCTGAATTCCCCCTATTCTCCTGCTCCGTCATTTAGCTGATTATTTTCGCATTGAACACACTAGTTTATTGGCTGCAGTGAAGTCCAGGATTGTGGCTTTATTTGACAATGCCTCTCAACTGGCTGCGCATCAAAGCGGCGCTGGGGGAGAAGAGGCGCATTCCTCTCATTCTTTCAAATTGGGTGGCCGCGTTTGCAGCCGTTCACAGGATGTGGGAAACTAGAGATAAAAAGACTTCCATTTACCCCCCCTCCTTCCCTCCCTCCACCAACCTCCTCACTCTTCCCTCCCCCTCTTCTCTCCTCTCTCCTCCTCCTCTCTCCGCCCTCCTTTTCCCGCTCATGTTATTGTCTGAATGGCATGCTCTTTCTCTCCCTCCCCATCCCCTGCTTAAGTCAGCTATGTATTCCTTTCCAAATGTCATGGTATGTTGTAAACTAACATAATGCTGATTTATTGTAGCCTATTTAATAAATAAAGTTGAAGCATTTTTAGTTTTGAGCAATAAAAAAGGGGAGGGGTTTAATAAGATATCTTTGTTGGAAAGAGTTTCTTATTTCCAATTCTAAATATAATGATTCATTTTTGTTTTTCTTTATTTATATACATGAATGTTGGCCACCATGCACATGGTGCAAGCTTTGTGGCACCATTTTGGGTCATGTTATACATTCCTCCCCAAATAAAGAAAAAAAAAGTTGCAGTAGTTTTTGCAAGATTTGTAGGTCACATGGTTGTCTGGAATGCAAAACTGCAGAAAGGACTGTTCCTGCTTGTGTTGGGGTGCCTTGGGGCGAATTCCTTTGCTATTTCTTAAGCGTTTAAATTGACAGCAATATGCAAATCTGGGTGTTGCACAACATAACCTTTAAATGTACAAGTCACTGCCCCGTAAGCAAAGTTTATGTTATTTCTTTACACACAGTTGTTTTTGTTATCTCTGCAGCCTTTTGCAGTCCTGTTTATGTTGTTTTAAAATATGTTTTTAAGTTGTGTTTTAGCATATGGAAGGTCTTGATTACTTAAAGGCTCCAAAATTCAGAGTTGCTCTGTCTTTACCAACTTGTACACAGCATGTTGTCCTGAGACAAAAGGCCCCTCGCTGGTCCAGATTTAAATATGGGATGATCTGGAGCTCAGACTCACTAAATCCCTGTCTTTTCTTAATTAACCTCCTAATTTTGGGGCTTAGCTTGATTTTCCTTATGCATGATATTCATCTGTTCTTGTCCCGCCCTTTCTGACGCTGTAGTTTGTCTTGAGTGAATGTAAATGTTGCATTTCTTTTCTAGAGTGTTTACTAGTATTTATGGCAAGAATTTATTCATTTTTTTGCAGTTTTTAATAATTTTTAAAATGTTTTTCTTTCTTGTTTTATTTTTATTCTGATCTATCCTATATCTGTTGTGATAAGTGAGGAGATGTTGATGTAAGGCAGCAACAAACCCGAAATAACACAGTTGAATTGACTTTGAGTTTCCGTCCATGTTGTCACAGCCACACCTCCATTTCTGGTTTGGTTCCAACTTTGCAACAGCATTTAGGATTTTCTTTTTAACAATTTGTACTCTAACAATATGTAATGTCCATTATGGGTTTGATTAAATATTGTTCAATTTAAATTATTTTGAATTATGGCACTTAGTGCTTCCTGGCTGTGGTATAGACTCCAGCCCCCCCCCCCCCCCCCCCCCCCCCAGAGATAGCAAAAAAAGGATGGAAAATCATGACTGTATCAAATAGAGATGGAGGGTGGGGGTTGGCGGGGGGTGCTTGGATGTCATGTGTAAAGGACATATTAGTATGTTTTTAAATTAACACGTGGCATGTAAAGGCTTTATTTTAATGTGCAGTTTTTTTTGTTTGTTTTTTTATTATGTAAAGCAATCTATTACTGGTTGCATGAAACGTGCTTTATAAATAAAGTTTGATTTGAGTTTGAATCAACAGTGGAAAATGTGAATCAATTTAAAATACGAGCATTATTTAAATCATTAAGGACTTTGCAGTCTTCTCAGTCCAGACAGGGCTGAGTGCTGAGTTCATGTTTAGTCAGGGGTACTAGAGAGGTGTGTGAAAATGGAGAGGGCCTCAGCAATGAGAGTGACGTTAAAATGCCACCAGTGAGCCCATCTTTTTGTAGGTTGAAGATATGCCTGCCTGCATTATCAGCAGGGCTCAAATGACTTCCATCCAGCCCCATCTGTCAGAAGGACATATTATTAGTCTTGGGCCAGCTGCTCACACCAATATCTGGAAGTCTCAGTTTCTCCCTGAGGGAGAGTGGCAGGTTCCTACAGTGTAGCACAACATCCCACTTTTTACATTTACAAAGCAGTTCAGTGGAAGCTCATGCAGCCGTAGATGCAGTCAGCGCAAATATTTTCGATTATTTTTAATCAACGCCAGACCTCCCCTGTGCATTGACATTTAAGAGTTTACATAAGAGAAGACAACACCATGGTTAAAGATATGGCCTACATCACAATAACCTTTACTTCTGCAAATTACTTCCTTTTTCTAGAGAATCTGAAACCACGTCCAGAGGAAAGTTTCATAACACTAAAGTAATTTCTTTGTGAAGATCATCCAAACTTATCTATCACCTAGAATTCACTAGTTTTTTTTTTTTTTTGGGACATTTTTAATTTAGAATAATTTTTCTTTATATAAAACTTGAAATTGTACAATGTTGATGAATCCATGTGTTACATTTTTATTTTATTGTGTGGTTTTGAGTTGCAATGTCTTTTGCATGCTGTTTGCTTAGAAATGACATAATCTGAAGCCCAGGCTTTTTCATGTTTTAATGCACAATGTAGAGAAACATCCCTTTCACAAAACTGTAAACACACCTTTGCTGAATGCTGCCTACACTTTATCTTCCTAAAGTAGCACGTGTTCCTCCTAATCTTGAGACTGTAAGTTAGTTTCTATCTTTTGCAATGTTGCATCCCTATTGACATTGCAAAGTGAAGTATCTCATAAATGCCCTTATCTCTCTAACCTTTTTGCACACCCTTGACTTGGTACTCCACCCTCAACCTTCAGGTGTAAATTATGATACATCCATGTAATACATTAACTGAGCACACATTGTCCATGGACGATACCATTCACTCTCCCTCCCACTTGGTCTGTCATTCCCTCTTTTCTGTCTTACTCGATTGGGGTAAAAGGTCCTGCCACATCTCTGCACTTAAAGCACTTCATTTGTCCGTCAGTCATGATGACTAACCAATCACCTCTTCAGCTGTCGCTGCAGATCCCACCTGCTGCCACTGTGAAATGGACAGGAAAAACCATTATGGGTGTGGAACAGACTAATTTTAGCTTGTTTGATGAGATGCAAAGGGAATAAAAAGAGACATATGTTTAATTTGCACTTTATAACAAAATATTAGGACAGAAAGTCACGTCAATTTGTCTTCATGCAAATATTCTGCACAGGCATCACTGTCCGAGAAGCGTGATAACAGCAGCATGTTTGGTGCAGCCTTTTTTTTTTGTCACGCCAGCTTTTCCTTCGACACTTGCATTGATTTGGCGCTTTGACCTTCTTCACTGCTGGCTCAGGGGGCAAAACTTTTCTCCATACAAACAGAACGGTGAGGTGCATTCATGTCACACCAGTCCTGCTTTAAACAGGCTGTCAAAGCTTCTGGTGGCAGCCTGTTTATTCTGGAGATGTGACCAGCAGTTGGGCTGCAGAAATGGTGTGAGGCAAGGTGGCTCATGGTGCTTGTGCGCGCCTTGTCGGTGAATGACAAAGATTACCACATAATTAGAGGAGGGTCGTAAAAATGCCCTGCAGCTCAGCAGGGGTAGCAGCTTTGTCCCCCTTAAAGACAAACAAAGCCTGCCCGTGTCATTTATGTTGATTTGACTGCCAGACAATGAAGTGCACAGGGTCATGGTTTCGTACTGCGTTGGAATTGGCATTTGGGAATTCATTGATGAATACAACAGAGTTCAACTCCGGACTTCCTCTAACTTACTATTCAAGTTGTCACCAAAGATCAGAAACGAGCATTGTGATCTGAAGCTGCCCACTCGGTCACTTCAAGAACACCAGTACTTAAAGTTGCTAAAGCAACGCAACACAACGTGTTAATCTTCAGTCACTAAATTAGCTGCAAACTTTTATTTTTTTTAACCCTCCTGCAAAACTAAAGCATCTGTAAGTGTGAAAGTTTACATGTGTGGCGGGTGAGACAAGAAGCGTCCATTAGGGAGGGCAAATTATTTTGAGAGGTCACTTAAAGGAAGAAGGAATAGCTGTGGGGTCGGCAAACTTCAGTGTGGCCTGACCTCTCCTCAGGTAGCCTCTTACCCCTCCTCTCCTCATGACCTGAGAGGTCTCGACCAGCGGGACCATGAGAAAAAGCCTCCAACAGACATCAAAAGCGGGCCTTTGTGGGAAAACACCACAAAGGGTCTGTAGAGTACCCTAGAGGTCACAGCAGGCCAACTTTCATGTCAGCACAGGCCTGGTTCAGGTCAGAGGTTATTGGCATACCTGTGCAGCGCCACTCAGACTGTTCTTCCAGGAAATTATACCCACTTGTTCCAATTAGGGATTTAGTTACCGAAGAGTCTATATAAGGTTTGTTTATAGCCATTGTTGTGCTTGTTAAAGACGAGTGGGTCTAATCTGTGTGTGAAATAAGGCAGGATGTTTGCAAGGTTACTAAGGGTTACAATAATGGGGCTGTTGTCAGTTTTAGACGAGTCCATGTGGGGGTTTTGATCACTGGATATAACACTTCCTAGTTTATCTCAGGAATTTCTTGTGGATAATGATGCTGTTGACAGAGGAGATTATGTGATATCCTATAAAAGCAAAAACAAAACAAACAAAAAAAAAAATACAGACAGCCTGGCGTACGGACAAAGTTAACAATGATATTCGACGATGACCATGAACGTGCTTTGAACCGACTTACTGAAGTAAGCAGTGAAGTGAATTTATTTATCGCTGAATGCAGCTCATGTTGCTATTCATTAAAGCATATAAGCAGCAATTATCCAATGATAGGGCAGCAAATAGGAAGGAAGCATGGATGGATTATAAAATAACAGGAACCTGAGCACAAACATGTAACCCATCCTGCTTCACAGTAATCCTGCCCAAGGCTGCAACACTTAACTCAAAGAAACACACTCACAAAAACAGTTGTATGAGTTGTGCTCGTTTTTTGTCTCGGTGTATCTTGTACATGATTTTGCTTCACTTTGTCCCAGTTGTGCATATCTTTACTGTTTATCTTGTTTTGTGCTTGCACTTGTTTCGTTTTACCATTTTTTATCTTGCTGGGGTCAGTCTGAATTGATTGTTCTGGGTCTCACTTTTGGAAATTTGCATAATCTTTTCTTCATTTTGGGTTCCATATCGTTTATTTTTAGTCAACATTGGATCAACACTGTAGATATTAGCGGGCTGTTTTGTTTTTATTATTTATCTCTGTGGTAGCTAAGTGATGGCTTGGTGACCTGTTCAGGATGCACCCAGCCTGTCATGGAGTTAGCCTGAACAGGATTAACCAGGCATAGAAGACAGATAGATGGATGTTTCTGAAGGCATATTCACAATGGTGCTGTTTGGGACACTTTAGAGGTGCATTCACATCAGGATAGTCCGCAAGACTCGGTCCGATTGGGGACTCAGTTCAATTGTAGGGGGGTGTATCTATTTAGGCCAAGATCGAGTTTATGCTGTACTTTGGTCAAACATCCCAGACCTTAACAATAATATATTCCCATTCCCACCAAAGGTGACGCTGCAGTGGTATTTAACAAAAGAGAGGATAAGACCCACGTGAAGAAGAAAACTCTGTTGCAAGTTAAACATATAGCATGAAACTATCACTGCTTTGGGTTTTTTATGTTGCTTTATGCAAGTAAACTGCAGAAATACACTACAATAATGGATTCAGTATGAACAACAGACGAGGCAGAGGACTCTTAACACTATCGTCATGTATTTACCCACAATGCATTACTACGTCTAATGCAGGAAGTGACTTTTTTTTTGCAGTCCGCTTCCCGTATTTGATCCACTTGAAATGAGCCGAGACCTGCATTTGTAGGCGGACTGAGTCCGCTTCTTTGTCCAAATCAGAATTTGTTTGGCGCATTCACATTTCCCCAAACGAAGCGGACTTTCAGAGCAAACAGACTCAGGTTTAAATCAAAAAGGCTGATGTGACTGTGTCCTAAAAGAACCCTGGCCTGCTCCCATGGATAATAAGCTTAGTTTGGAGTTGTATAAGTGCTCTCCTGCTGCTTATGGATAGATTCTAATAAAAACTGCACTAGGTTTCAACATCAAAGTAAAAAAAAAAAAAAAAAAAAAAAAAAAAAGTGACACAAAACTGCATACATTCATTGTTGCGCCATTGTTTATTTGCAGTGACTGAGATGTTTTTATTCTAAGACAATCTATTTATTGATCTGCTTTCTTCTTGATCAGTAGGAGTTTTTGGAATTTCACTCAGACTGATAGGTTATTGTAATTCCATGTTGTTCTCCAGGTGGGTTTTTCCACTTGGGTAAAGTGTAGTCCAAATGCAAACCAACCCAATGAAAGATGCAAAATTTCAAGACATACCCTGTCCAATCAACCCAAGTCTCCCAGACTATCCTGGTGTAAATGCCTCCTTGGTTTTGGCCACTTTGTCTAATTTAGGTATTTTAAATCCCCTTACATGTGTTTAATGTCTCATTTTTACATTTTTTGGAGGTATTTTGTCTCAAACTTTGGTTACTTTGGAATCCTGTCCATGTTTTATACCCGTTTAATCCAATTAAAAGTTATGGGTACTTGGAGCCAATCCCATCTACTGTCAGGTGCAAAATATGGTCCGTCCTGGATGAGCCAACAGAGACAAATCAAATTATGCTCACAGTTGATTCTTGTAGACTGGGGAAAACATGCAAACTTCACATAGAAAGAACTGGAGCAGAGATTTTGACTGAAAACCACCAAGCAGTGGGGTGACAGAGATAATTAGAGATGCATGGTAAATTAGTATCTCATTTAAAATGAAATCCAATGGGAAAGTGTGTCCAAACTTTTGACTGGTAGTGTATATATTTACTTAGGTCTGTTTCTGGGTAATGGGGTATATTTTTAGGGTAAGGCAATAAGTCACCAGACTCCCCTGTGGAAATCTCTCAATGAGAGGACAGTCTGTCAAGCTGAAACAAAATGGCAATTACAAGAAAGTGGCCAAATAGTATGTTAGCAAGCACCAATAAAAGCTGAAACGCAACCTATAATTAGCTAATGGGCCGTTTTTATGGAACAAAGAGGCATTTCCAGCAAAAGAAAAGAACTCCTCCTCTGTTTTGCAAATGTGTTTGCAGTACCACACTTAACATTCTTATTTTGAAAGAGATGAGTTCAAATGATAAAAGCAATGCATGCACTCTGCATTTACATGACTTTACAGAAAAGTCTTTTTCCAACCAAAATCAGAATTTTAAAATATGTGTGAACATGTGATTTCAGACTGGTTTGTACTAAATCAGATGTTTCAAAAGTTGGACCAACACACACATATCCTTGGATAGAGAACGTCAAGTTAATGTTTATTTATTGCATTATTGTTTCCTCTGGGTCTGTCTACTGTATGAATGGACCCTGAAGAATGAGTTATATGCTAAAACTACCATCAGCTGCTGAAAAGTACATCTCACTTCAGGATAAACCAATACTACATTATTTCAAATAGAGTACAGGTACTTACATTTGAGTACATTTGAGTATTAAGTAATAATATTAGTACAAATAAATTCTGTTCCCATTCTCTGGTAAAGAGAGTGGACATGAATGTCACATGCGACGACCAAGAGGTTCATTTTTTGATTTATCAAAAGGCTTATCCTCATAGCATTTTATAAGGTCAGAATCTTACTAAATATTTATTTATTTACAAAACTGCTTAATCCAATTCCGGGTCGTGGGGAAGCTGGAGCCTATCCCAGCTGGCTTTGGGCGAAAGGCAGGGTACACCCTGGACAGCTCACCAGTCCAATGCAGGGCCACACACTCTTACTAAATAATGAAGAGAAATCAAGTTTTTGATGGACTATGTACACAGCTGTGAGAAGGCAACTTTATGCCGAAAATCCTCTTCTGTCTGCAAGATAATGCCAAACTGGGATTTTTAAAATAGATTCTGTAATAACTTTGTTTCTGGACACCCAATTATAAAAATCCTAAATTTGAAGCTTAAAAAATGATTAGGAACTTCATTAATCAGACAGATGAATTGTCTTTTTGGTGGATTTAGTTTTGGCTGCACAGAGGCGTAATGATTAGTACTGTGCCCTTACAGTAAGAAGGTTGCTGATTCAAGCCTCAGCTGAGGGAGGTTTCATACAGTGGGCTTTCTGTGTGGAGTTTGCATGTTCTCTCAGGGTACTCCAGCTTCCTCTTACCGTACAAAGACATGCATGTTAGGTTGATCAGCTACTGAGTGGGAGTGTTTGTCTCTCTGTGTTGGCCCTGTGATGTACTGGTGCCTCTTCCTCAATGATTGCTGGGATAGCAGCATCCCTGAGTTGGACTAAGTGGTTCGGAAAATGGATGGATGGGTTAATTCCACGTATTCCTTTTGCAAGAACACATTCGTTGGATGGCCCTGGTATTGGTTCCTGTAGTATTGGGACACATTCATGAATACTAAGTAGGAGTATGCGCACATAGCATGAGACAATACTGATATCATTATCGCTTCATTTCTAATTTATTATCCATAAAACCAAATGTTAAACAGGAAGTGTACACTGGATGTAATAAACAAATAAATATACACATTTGAACTAGAGTGTGTGAAAACCTAAAAATTTGCTTTCAAGGATGCAAATCAGGAACGCATTTGTCTCTCCCATGTCAGCATGCGCAACGTGACAGATCTACAAATTTTCTAGATATTCAATGGAACTCAACCTCATGTAAATATGCAGCACTAGATGTGTTTATGTGACGTGACTTGTCTTGGATACCGTCTAAATTGTTGAGTTGTTTTTGTCTCTGACAGAAAGGGTCAGGCCGAAAAAGTGCCCAGCACTAACAAGCTGAACAACACATATCAGCATTTGTTGCAGCTAAATATTTTTAAAAAATAATTCCCCTTTCATGCCTCATGCTGGGATCAAGGACAAGAGTCCGTTTGAGTGACCCGCTCGATTTAAAGCTGCAACTAAACTCGACTGTGCATGTAAATATTTTGGACATACACTTTCCTCCTCCCAGTTAAATTAGCTGCTAGCTAGTAATGGCGAACCCATGTTTTTGACATTAATAGCTTACAGTTCAAACTCTGTGAATCATTGAAAATGTCATGCATGTTATGCTGAAACCAAATGTTTGGCATGTAGCTGCAGATACTTTGTGGCTCAGCCTGATCTTCTGTTTCTGATGACTGAACCAAAACCAGGATGATTCATGTTTGCTAATTCGCAGAACCAACTTGGTTTTTAACCACACCAAAACACCAGTCTTAGCACCACCCATCCAGTGGTGTAATGCTGTTTGAGTCAGAGGAGTGGGTGTACTGGGAGGGGAGGGGGGTATGAGGCCATGCACTTCTGTGAGGAATGTGCTGAACCAGGAAGAAGTCTGCTCGTGTCACCTTCCCACGGAGGGTAAGGAGGGAGAGGGGCAGTGAAGGGGGGGTAGCTGTTGTTTAGCATGGGGCTGTACACATTTATCCACGTGGGAAACAGACAGTGGTGACATATTAAACTGGCGTCACACAAACAAACAAGCCAGTGTCACAGTTAAAGAATGCTGGTGGTGGGATCATTTCAAACTTCCCACAGAGGGAGAACAGGGAGTTTCTCCCTTGGCCTTCCTTTACGTTTGGCAATCAGCTGTTTCGTTTTGATTTTGAGCGATGTGAACAGGCCTGCTGTAAACGTGAGAAACGCCATACGAAGCAGGTTACACTGATGTAAACTAATAATAGGTCTCTCCTAAATGCTTGGTGGAGCTTCGGAACACCAGAAAAATCCCCAAGAGTGTGGCAAAGTTACAGACCGTCCCGTCTTTTCTTTCCATTTAAAGGTTTCTTTGCTGCTCTGTTTTGTTTCTGCTTCTAGTTTCAGTCCTCTTCCAACTCCCCCCTCCTCCTCCCTTTCACTGTTTACAGTCGATTTGCATTGTGGTGGAGAGAGTGGGGTAGGCAGTTTTTGTTGTTATCGCGATGGCAGAGGGGTTTTCCCACCAGCTTCTCTTCTTGTCCGGTTGAATCAAAACACCTCTGTGTTGGTGCCGGTGATGTCATGGCCCAGAAACTGCTCAAAGCCGTTTCCCTGGGAAACCCCGTATCAGGAAATCCAGACAAACTTAGTCTCAGCTCGATTGTTATAGCAGTGCAGCTCGGAAGAAATTGAGGTTTCTGATTAAGTTCCCATCTGCAGCTGGTTGAGATATCCAACTTGAACCCGCTGAACTCACCCACTGTGGGCTCAGCGACTCCTCTGCTATGTCGGCTTTTCTTTTTTTTTTCTTGTTTTACTGAAACTATTGCCGATATTTAAACTGTTGTTTGTCTTGCTGTTTCCTGCATAATGCGAAAACAGCCTAAAACAACGAGCGTTCAGGAAATCCAGCTGTGGATGAGTCATTGTAATAAATATCCCTCCAGCGGAAGGAAAGGTGAACGCAGCATTTTTAACCAGCTGCAGACAATGAAAGATGACAAAAGTAAAACTAAATGACCTGAACCAAAAGTCAGCAGGTGAACTGACTGCAGATGTGGAATGTTTGCTTGTGAAGGTTTCCCCTCAAGATGTTTTTTAGTTTTTTGGGTTTGTCACAGCTCTGTTGTGAACTGGTTTTGGTAACCCCCTCTAGGTGTTGCATGGTGGTGATTCAGGTAGGGATGGACAGACCATATGACATACTGGGCATTTTCATGGTTTAGCTGGCACAGCGTATTTATGGTCTTAATGGTCCATAAAACTCAGAAGATTGGCTGCCCAACTATCACTAGGCCTACTCAAATTTTTAACCCCCACCACATCTCATGGCCTCTGTGGCGAAGTAATAAAAATTTTTTCCTGACCACCAGTCCAGGAACCACGTTATTCTGCAGCCCATTGGTTATTTTCTTAACTGAAACCAGACTGAACCAATCAGATAAACCCATTGGGCTCCATGCCAGTGGAAGTATCAACATGTCAGAAGGGAGTAGAGAAGGTGCAAATCAATCAATCAATAAATAAATAAATAGAAAGAAAAAAGGAAGTAGCAAACAAAAAAAGAGGAGGCATAAAAAAGCTCTGAGATTATAACAAAAAAAACCACCGTTAAATATCAGAAAGTGATTGACAGCTGCAGCAAGATATTTATCAGCATATGTGAATGATCATGATGGATGAAGAAGCTGCAGTAAGCTGCATCGTTTCCACACCACTGAGGTTCTGATCTGAATAAACAGACCCAGTAAGCCCAGTAAGTCTAAGCCATACAAGCCAGTTAGTAGTGAACATGCTAGTTGTTTACAAAGTTATGATGAGGTGATGAAACTGTCAACAGAACAGCTGTTACATTACCAGTTTATTTGCCTCATAATTATTATGAAATCAGCTGATGACGTCAGAGTTTCCAGCAGAACAACTGGTTAACTGGTTATGTTCGCTGGTTAAAAAGACAGATCTGAAATTAACTACTTGTATGTCTTCCTAAACTAAATCATCTTTATTGAAAGAATGTGATTTTTAACCATCATTCATCAATACTAACATTGAGTCAACAGCTTTCTGATTGTCTTTATCAGCCAGTCTATTACTGGTTGTGGGCTGACACTCGGATGCTTTTGGGTTTAACTATGTCAGAGGCACCTTATTTGTTAGCGTTTATGGATATTATATAGAAAGTAAACATTTTTTAAGATTGTTTTTTTTATTTACTCATTTTGTCCACATTATCGCTGTAAAGCCAAACGTATCATGTGATACATCCAGTTTCTGAGACCTTTTATATCACTTTATGGTAGAAATTTAGCTCAAAACCGTATATAACACAATCTGTTGTCTACTGCCCCTTAATGAATACTAGGAAGTAAGATATTTTGACTGAGAACATCATTATAAATGGTAAAATTACACAAAGAGACTATTTTTTCATATTTTGTTAAAATTTCAAATGAAAGCTTCAGATAAAAAATATACTTTTCTCCCCAATTTTTCTTTTGTCGGGCTTTAAAATGTTGCTGGTGGGTGTCTCTGTCACAGAATCCAAAAATCCTGGTCCCGATCTGTCTCTGAGCAAGACTAGCTACCCCAGCTTTAAGCGATCACAAAGATTTATGGTTTGCATGATTATTTCTGGGCCAGTCTGAAATAGAATACCAGTGCTGATTGTTTAGTCCCAGTCCGCCCCTGATCCTGCTCTAGGTCTGTATAGCTCATGACAGCCCCCCTTCTATTGCACCAAATTTGTTGGTTTCAGCAGAAGATTTTTGAAGCAAGCGAAGCAATATTTCTGTCACTAATTGATGTAATAATTTAAATTACTAATTAATTTTGATGGCATTTTTTCAGATCTTATCATGGTCTGGTGATGGGGGTATAAACACAACCCCGTTTTAGTTCCATATTTTATTATAGTTCAGATATGGTAAATAGTCTAGTTTTCACTCACTCCAACCACACTGTGGAAACACACACACTCATGACTGAGATGACCATTAAATGAACCACTGTCACCATTTGTGTATACATGTAGGTGTGTATACATGTATGTATAGTACACATGTGTAAGTGTGTAAACATGTATATATCGTACACACTGATCAACTGCCTTCAACTCTACCTGATTGATGTTTGTTGTCTTTTTCAGTTCTTGTGATATCGTCTTACACCTCAGCATCTAAAAAGCTGCTTGCACCTTGAACATGTTGCTGTTTATGAATATTTAGTTTTTGTCTTGGATTTGATGACATTTTCTGATTCAGATTTTACTGGTTGATTTTAATACATAGAATAAGTACCACCGAGCCAGGCTTTTGTTTTCTTCCATAGTATGTCTTCATTCTTTTCACAAGACAAAACCAAACCAAGAAAAAACTCAGACAAACATACAGTTCAACGTTTCTTATGTTGCTTTTATGATAATTTATTAGAGCATAACGTTTACATTCTTTGTACATCTCTGCATCGTCCATCCTCTGGATCCTCCCTGATACCCATGTTGAGCAGCTCTCACCGTAACTTTGCAGCTGAATTGTTGAATTTTACAATTTAAATCATTAATCTGTTGTAACAATCACATTACAAAAGGCCAAGTTGGTGCTCCTAGAGTTTCATTTAAATGGATGTGTGTGTTGTCTGAATGTGAATGTGGTTGTATTCGGGTGTGGTAGTGTAGCAGTTAGCATGTGGAGTCATCTGGCCATGAAGTTGCTGGAGGGAAGGGCGGCAGCATATTTAAAAAAAACACACATTTTTTCTCCTCTCTGTCCTTTATCTGTGCTCATCACACCCTGTCTACTTGCCATTACATGATGGAACATACATTCCTTCACATTTGATTGTTCCTCTGAGTAAAAAGCCGCCCACTTTAAGGATGCTTGTAAATAAACATTTCTTACTCAGTGTAAGGACTCAGAGGACATGATGTCCACCCCCCTCCCACCCCACCCACTTTCCAACAAACACATCGTCAAAGATTGCAGCATCTGCTGTTCTTTATACATCCTTTTCCTAAAAGACCCAACATTTTCTCTCTCTCAGTCACAGTTCACGGCCTCCAATCAGGGCTCGCGGTGTCCTAATGTCTTTGGTGACACTGAGGTCATTATGGACGAAGACAAAACAGCAAATTGCTGTTGCCGTTCAGTGAATATGTAGGTTTACTGCATGATGGCTACCACATTTGCTACATTTTCATCCCTAATCTCAGTTGCAAAAAACAAATCAAACTAATTTTACCTCTTAACACCTACATTTATTTACAAAAATTTAAATAAATAAGGAATGCAATAAAAACATTGAAATAGAATAAAATACAATTATTATAAAATACAAATATTAAATTAATAAATAGTCATAAACTAAAATGAATTATAAATGCTGACTTAAAATAAATACACAAATAATAGTATAGAAATAAAAAAAAAAAAAAAATTATTAGAGAGGGCTGCATGGTGGCATAGTGGTTAGCACTGTGGCCTCACAGCAAGAAGGTCACTGGTTTGACCCTTGGCTGGGGTGAGGTTTGGACAGTGGCCTTTCTGTGTGGAGTTTGCATGTTCTCCCTGTGTGCGTGGGTTCTCTCCAGGTACTCCAGCTTCCTCCCACCGTCCAAAGACATGCATGTTAGGTTGATTGGGTACTTTAAATTTCCCCCTAGGAGTGAGTGTGAGTGGTTGTTTGTCTCTGTGACTGGCGAGCTGTGTACCCTGCCTTTCTGAGGGAAACTCCAACTTCCCCCCAACCCTGAATTGGATTAAACGGTTTGGAAAATGAATGAATAATTATTAGAGAAAAAAACAAAGTTGAAAAAAAAACAAAACAAAAAGGGCTTGATCCTCTTCATTCTCACTTGCAGCCTTGAAAAGCATGCTATGATAAAAATGCAGTTGCTTATGTTGTGGTGATATTGTTGCCTTAGCAACTCTTTAAGGGCACATTTATATCAACTTTTTGATTCGAATCCTAGTTTTTTTGCTCGGAAAGTCCACTTTGTTTGTGGAAATGCGAATGCGCCAAACTAATTTTGATTCGGACCATTTGGTGTAGCATTGCATTATGGGTAAATAATTTGCAATGATAATAAGAGTCCTCTGTCTTGTCTGTTGTTCATACTGCGTCAATTGTTGCAGTGTATTTCTGCAGTATACTTGCATGAAACAAAATTAAAAACCCAGCAAAGATTTCGTTTCCACGTTGAGCTTGCAAAGCAAGCTTTCTTCTTCACTTGGGTCTCGTCCTTTTGTCTGCTAAATATTGGTGCAGCGCCACCTTTGGTGAGAATGGGGATATGTTATTCTAAGTGCACCGTGAACGCCATTGTGATCGCCACAGATACACCACCCAAAAACTGAGTCCCCAAACAGACCGAGTCTAGCTATCCTGATGTGAATGCACTCTAAGTAAATTTAAGGACTGTTTCAAAGTCACATTTTCATAATTTAGTCTTTTTGGATTAAAACTCTGACGACACTAATTAGTGATGACAACTCTCAGATGAGCTTATTGAAACATGAAGCTAATAATTTCCCTTGACCCTTTAAAGACTCGCTGAAAATGCCCAGGTCATTCCACAATGGGAACTGCTGTAATTTTAATTCTCTAGCATCGAGCAATATTCATTTTACCAGGACGCTATGCTGACCTTTTGTGTGCGTCAGAGTAGATGTTTATTTTGCTCTGTAGATCACTAACGACGCTTTAGACTGTGGATAGAACAAACAAATGCAATGTAGAACCACACTCTTAACAACACACACGGATGTATAACTTTCCTTTTTGTACCCATCACACCCCGCATGGCTGCATGTGCAGGGAATCCTATTATAAACACTGATGTGAGGGAAACGTGGGAGTGGCACGGCCTGGAGTTCCAGCTTTTGTTTACATTCTCCAGTCCTGACGTCATCTGTGAGTGAAGGGCTCGGTGGATCAACAGTGGCCATACGGGAGAGTCATGTTTACCGACCTGGGAAAAGGACTGTGCCTGCAGAGATGCTTGCTGCATCTTCAGCTAACAGGAGTCCGAGAGGAAGGAAACACTGAAGCAGAGAGTGGGAAAGAGAAAAAACAAACAAACAGCAAACTGTAAAGTGGGGAAAACTTTATGAGATTCAAACAAAAGAGAATCAAATGAACAATGCGGTAAAGACAGACACGTCAAGCAGCAAGGCAGTGCTAAACAGATATGGGCCATCCCAGCAGAGCTGTCATTCTAAGTAAAGCCTGTAACCTTAGACACCTGTAGACGTCAAACACTGACATAAGAGACCTTGATTTTGACACTCCAAGATTAGCTAATCACCCTTTACCCTCTTTGGGTCTTTGCGCTTGCCTGTTTGGCCTTTAATATATTTCTGTTCATGTATGAACTCCCATACGGGTCTACGTGTGCACATTTTGCTATTCTGCCTGCTCCATTCCTCCCCCCCTGTTGTCATCTATCACCTCTCCTGAATACTTTCTCAGATAGGAGCCGCCACAGACTGCTGCCACTGCTCAACTCTGGGCTCGCCTTTCTCGCAGCCCTGCAGAAGCAGCTCCATCAGTATTCATGACAAATGGAACATTTATGACTTGGCTGTGAGGCATCCTCAGGGAAGAGTCGAAAGACAGCCCTTACCCTGGTTCTCATGACGGGGACTCAGCTCATGCAACACATGCTGACAGCTGCAGGGCACCCTGAAACATTCCAGTTTACCTTTACCTTCTCGTCAGATGAGTTGTCGCAGATTGCATTGAAACCAGCCGCACCCAAGCGCCCAACATTTCTCCTCTTATAGTTCTCCTGAACTATAGTTTGGTCAGATTCCATAGACTTTAGTGCGCTCTTAGTCATGCGTTGTCATGCCTGTCATTTTAAGCAGCTATCCTGTGCAGGCAGGTGTGAACTCTAGTAACACTGCCAATGGTAATCTGCTTTTGGTTCAACCTGCTTTAACAATTTTGGGCCTTGAGCTGATCACCTGTCATGTCATGCAGCTTCAGTCAGGTGAAGATGAAGATAACTCTCTGACAGATTTGTCACATGAACAGCAATGAATTCCAAAGGTAGTATGCACACAAATATGCAGCCAAACCACATGCATAACTCTATATGTGGATAAGACGAACGATAAAAAAGTACTTGCCAAGCTGGTCACCACATTAGATAGAAGCAAAAGAAATACTCAGGTGTTGTTCTTAAAGGTTGAAAATGGTGTTAAAAAAATCACTGTTCCTGGGGAAAGTCCTTGAAACATGGAAGCCATTCCCTTTTATCGTGGTGTAAGCGCACCAGCTTATGAGATAGTGAAATTAGTGTAGGAGACACTAAAGAAATGTTTCACTGATCCAACAACATCATAACAACTCTAGCATCAGGCTGGAGCCCCTTTAGCCTTCAGAGCTGCATTAATTCTTTATGGCATGAATTCAAAAGGTTGTAAACAGTCCTCAGAGATTTTCTCCATATTGACAATATAGCATTGCACAGCTGCTGCAGATTTATCGGCTACACATCCAAGATGAAAACCTCCCATTTCACCACATCCCAAAGGTGCTTTGTTGGATTGAGACCTGGAGACTGTGGAGGCCGTCGGAGCACAATGCCATGTTTAAGAAGATGGATCAGTTGGAGAAGATTTGATCTTTGTGACATGGTGCCTTGTCGTGCTGGAAGTAGCCATCAGAAGATGCTGCACTGTGGTCTTAGAGCGACATGGACAGCAACAACACTCTCTGATGGTTAAACCATGCTATGTTGGTACCAAGGAGCCCAAAGTGTGTCAAGAAAAAGATCCTCCACACCATCACACCACCAGTAGCCTGAAGCATTGATACAAGGCGGGGTAAATCCAAGCATGCCGTTTCCGCCACATTCTGAACATACCATCTGAATTTAGCAGCCAAAACAGTCTCACTCATCAAACAAGACAACATTTTTCTATCTTATGTTGTCCAGTTTTGCATCCATGTCCATTGTAGCCTCAGTTTCTGTTCTCTGCTGAGGGGAGTGGCACCCGGCGTGGTCTTCTGCTGCTGTAGCTCATCTGCTTAAGGGTTGAAATCAATAAGACATTTTCACCCAGGCGACTGCGGCTCAGTGGAGATTTTCCTTTCTTAAAACCATTTTCTGTAAACCCTAGAGATGGTCGTGCATGACAATCCCAACAGATCAGCAGTTTGTGACATACTCAGTCTGTCTGGCAGCAACAATGTCACTTTAAAAGCTACTTAAATCAACCTTTTTTCATTCTGATGGACTTCTTTAGTTTATCTTTGCTATGTATAAATGACTAAATGCACTGAGTTGGTGCCATGTGTTTATTTCTTACTGTTCAGACTGTTCCACCACCAAAATCCTCATATCTGCAACATGGCAATCAGCTTCACCAGCAGGTGTTCCCATATACAGACTGCAACATTTGTTCAGTTTATTATCCCCTACTTATTTATAATAAATATCAGTCACTCAGTATCACTCAATCACGAGTTAACCTTGATGAAGGCTCGCTCCCAAAACTAGATGTTCTCCAACATGGCCAGAATGATCCTAAAAGGGATTACGTTGTGCAGAACAGTGCGTCCAGGTTTGTTTTTTGAGAGTAATAAAATAGATACAGTGTTTGGTAAGACAGAAGGGAGGATTGAACAGTTTGTTCTGCAGGCATTTTAGGAGTGTTGGATTTAATGGGACATTAAGTTATTTTATGCGAGAAAGCTGAAACTTTGCTTACGGGGTTAACATTTGTTATCATTGCTCGATCAATAGTTACATTCAAACGGAAGGCAAAAGTTGCTCAAAGCAGACAATTTGTCCACATGTGATCTGTATTTGATGGGGTTAGGGTTAGGGTTGGGTCTAAATCCAGTCCATGTGGTTCTAAATTGGATGGATTTTTCAAAAAAATGTTTGTTAATTCAAACATCAACTGAACGGTCATGTCACATTTTATTCATTTGAAGACAATCAGACACAACTCTGCAACAGAATATCATCTCATCATTTTGTCGGCTCAGATTGCTCACACCTCTAAAACTGATATGTGGACGCTAACATAGCATCCATATTTACCTCACTAAACACAGCATGTTGCATGCAACGTAACTTCTTCTGTGCAAGCAGGGCACTTCAGGGCCACAGATTGTTCACACTGGAGTCTGATAGATGTTTCATTTAAATTAGAACAACCAAATGGAAAAATCTGATCTCAGCTAAAGGAAAACAGAATTGAGTATTAAGACCTGCAATGTAGCTAATGTGAGCAGCAGCAATAAAAAGTAAAAATGTTTTTTCTACTGAACCACAGCCGTGTTTAAAAGTATCAACCACCCCTTCAACTTTTGATCAAGGAAAAATGATTATTTTATAAGTTGTCTAGACCCAACAGTGGTTCTTCCCTTAGGTTAGCAGCACAATACGTTTCCACAGTCCTGAGTTTGACTTTATGCAAACAAAGACCGCTACTTTGCCAAAGTCTCCGAGGTTATAAGAGATTTATGACCTCCGTAAGACCTTTTTTAAAAAATGTTTCCAAAGCACATTGTGTGTGATACAACATTTGCGCAAAATGATCAAATTTGATGTTATGTAACTGTGAGTAAAGCAGAGGTTGAAATACTGACTGAAGGTGCGTTGATGCTTGGCCAGGAGAAGGATATGCAGACAGATTTACACTTTCACTCATCGCCTGCTTAAATGCTGTGTTTTTGAGGATCTGTTGGTTGACGCAGCAAACAGAGCAAAACCACCGGAAAACAGGGGTTCATTGTTAAGTAGTATAACCAACATGCAACCAGCTAAAGGAACAAACCAGAGAATAAGAAAAGGAACTGGAGAAGGAGGAAGACGATGACGAAGACAACAAATGTGAGGCTGTGTGTTGGGTGGGTTGGGTGAGTGCAAGCAACTTTATAGCATTGCGTTACCACCAAGCGGCAACCTCCGGCGGTTAAAAGTGAAGCAGATGCGGAGGTGCATAAAACTGCAGTTCCCCCTTCATCCACTAGAGGCTGCAAAATAGAGCAAATCTCCATAGACTCCCATGTTAAAAAGACCAACTTCACAGCAGAAATAAACATGTTTACAGCCTGGTTCAAAAATCCATTTTCGGTTTAATAGGTCAGGTTTACCTTCATGACAACTGTGGGGGAAGTGAATTATTTTCTAACTCGCCCGTTTTAAAGTAATTTAATCTCGAAGTTTGGCAAATTTAGGGGCGTGTCCTTTTGTTTGACAGGTACCAATCTCCAGCTTCAAGTAAGAAGAACATAGAACAATCCAACGGTTGACAACGTGACTTACCTTTAGCCCGCTTACCTCCGTAAACTGGTTAGCTCCTGTTATCTCGGGGTTAGCTCGGTTAGCTTTTAGCTACAGAAAGCTTGGAGTTCACTCGATGTCAATCATCCACCATGACACTCACGGCTGCCCTCTCAGCTCCACCTCTTTGCCCTTATTTGTATTTTCCGGGTGAGACGATGCGCATGACACTGCCAACATGGCGATGGTAGGAACCGCCCACTGACCTTCAATCAACTCTTCAGAAACCTACGGGTGACGTCACGGAGGCTTCATCCATCTCTTTATATACAGTCTATGGTTACCACCAACAATCAGTATCCATAAGTGGCATCACAACGTGCGAGTGAACTCTGAACTCAGCATTGCCCACTAGTGGAAAAATAGACCACCATGGCAACATAAAAGGTGCGTGGAAGTATGAAGGGTGGCGATGTATGAAAACTCCTGAAATGGACATACACTTCACATACATAAGGGAGGTAACTGGGCCTTAAAAGAGCAACTGAATAATTTATGCTGATTAAAGCTGTGACCAAGCCGCAGATGAGACGCCACGATGTATCACAATGAAAAGAAAGGTTAAAATCAGCTGGATCTGCATGATGATGGACAGGCAAAATACCCATGTGGATACTCCTGAGTTATCTTTAACAAAAAACATGATTACAGATTATAACTCAAATTGTTTTAGCTTTTATGTGGTAAATTAGAATATGTTTTAATAGAAATCTTGAAAAAGTTGAAGGAATTGTTGCTTTTCAACCATAAGTTTCACATTAAAGTGAAGGATTCTGCATCCCAGGTAATAATCCACAGCTTTTAGCGCCACATTCACTCTTCATTCAAGCAGTTTTACACACTGTTTTGGTTGTGGTCACATCATCTTTTGACCAGCCAGAGACTGCAGACTCTACATGTCTGCATGGTGTTTCAAAAGTAAAAAGGAAATTTTGATTCACTGCTTTTCACCATCTGTCCTTTCCTGTGAGCCACAATTCAAACCCCTGTACTGTGTATGCAGCACATTGAAAAGAACTGTGTGCTGAAACAACGTTCAAATCATCCTCAAAGATAGTTTTTTCAGCTTTAAACAGCCAAGTTCCAGTCGTCTTTTTTCAAAGAGAAGAAAGTTAAAAAATAAATACGAATGGGAACAGACTTAATTTTCAAATGTTTGTTTTCTTTTTAATTAGCTGGAAGGTCACACTTTATTTGTGGTTGACGAGCATAACATCTTAATCTGACATTAGTAAAATAAAATTAAAAAGTAAAAATAAAAAAATAAAAGTAAAAATGACATTTTCAAATATTTTTTCACAATTTTCACTCTTTTACTGATCAAATAGAGTGGTTCAGATTAGAGGCATTTTGTCCACATCCTTGGCTTCCAAAACTTAGGTAACAACTTTGATTGCACACCCATGTTGAAATGTCAAAAATCTAAAGTTAATGGCAAGAAAAACTATTTTCTCCTTTCTGCACAATCACCTAAGAGATGAAACATAGGATAAAGAAAACAGCAAAATGTTGTTCTACATGGTTGTGCAGTTCTATGAAAGTGTGCTTTTTGAACCAGTTCATTTCTGATCTGGACTCTGCACAGCGAGAACAGTATCCAAACGAACTTTAATACCATCACTGCTATAGGATACAAATAAACACAATACCATACCCTGGATCGGGTGAAAGGAAATGAATACTGAAATTAAATGTATATTAATCATTTTTCATTGTGCAAAGTCATTTTCTTGAAATATATTAGGAAAATGACGTAAAGCTTATTTTAGACACAAGCTCGAGTCGTAACCAGCAGGGAGGACTGCGCTGTTGTGTTTCATGACATAAATAGATATCTGTAAGCAGCATGTCATTCCCAGCAGGTGGGACACATGATTACCCATTGCAGATGTGTTGTTGTTTGACTAAGATATCAGTGAATGTGTATATTCAAGCAGTTTTTGACCTTCCTGGGAAACACCAGAAGTCTGCTTTAAATATTATGAACATTCATCCAAGAACAGCTTCCAATGAGTAGCATTGGGACTTGTGCTGCATAGAAACCACTAAAAAAGGAGGAACTGGGCTCACAGCGCTCATACCAGCTTTTCATGGCAGTAATTTGCATTATGCCATTTTAGAACTATTTCTTGCATGAATAAGTTTGACACACTTTTCCCAAAGAAATCATACATTAAGACCCACCTGAACCCTCATTGGCTTTTGGTTGGTTTGGACATTTTTGTGACTGTTTGGTTCCAGATTCCTGTTTTATTTTTTTTAGTTTTCCCTGTTTAGTTCCCTTATGTCTTGTTTACTGTTTTGCCTGCCATTCATTCCGTACACCTGGACTCAATTAGTTTATCCTTTTCACTTGTGTCTTGTTCTGTTTCCCAGTATTTAGAGCCCTCAGTTTCTGTTCCCACTTGCTGGTTCATTTTGTTTGCTTCATGTGTTAGTTGGTGTCCATTTATCTCCAGTGTAGTTTTTGGATTAAAGCGTCTTGATTCTGAAACACTTCCTCCTGTCTCTGCATTTTGGGTCCACAGCTCCACGCACCGTGACAATTAAAGTAATCTCCTTCGGGTTTACATAGAAATAATAATTCCACTTTGAGGTTTTCATGGTAAACACAATTATTCGCCTGTACTTTATTCCCCTTTAGATCGGTGGGTTAGTAAGGGTTCTGATTGGACAGAGGGCAGAGACGGTGTACTTACATCAACTAAAAACACACAAACTCCACTTCCTGCTTCTTGTCTTTCTGGATATAACATGGAAAACCACACCATAAGAACCATTTCTGCTTTTATCTTGATTATAATTTTGAAGCACCATCTCCACACGATCATACTAAAGTGTTTTCAGCAGCTGAGGAGGAAAAGGAAGATAAAATACTGAAGACGGGTTACAGGAGGTAGCACGGAGTATGTGCATCATCGGAATGGGGCAAGGTAACAAGCATGTGCAGAATGACTGGAATGACTGGAATCAGAGTGGAATAAAGGTTGACATGACAGAGGACTTAATCAGTTACAATTTAAAACGGGAATAAACCAACCTAATACTTCAGAATTCCAAATTGTCTGAACAATTTTTCCATTGTTTAAAGCAAATTGAACTTTTATTTGGAATTAAAGCTCATGTTAATGTGGCCATTGGGAGTAAAAGAGGCTTGAAACTCTACATCTGTGATATAAGTTTATGTATTTTTATTTATTTTTCTTGTTTATCCCTTTCTTGTTAATGCGGAGAAGGAGCCTGACCCTGACTTGAGAAGTGTAGTTTCATCTCTGAAACAGTGAACACCTGAGATCCTCCTCTATCATGAGCACTGCTCTATAGCTCACCCTGACCTCTGACCTCCCTGTGGGGAGGTAATTGTGAACAGAGCGGCTCTCCTTTAGGGATCAATAAAATATCACCAAAAAAGAATGAGAAGCAATGAGTTTCTTCATGGAAATGAAGAATTTCTCTGGGGAAATTCATTTTGAATTGCCTCTTGTGGGTCAAGGCTCTAAATAGGTTGTAGGCCTATTACTGATGGTAATATGCTTTAATGAGCGTGGGTCCCAGGGCAAGAGAATGCAGTTTAGATTTAGGATGAGGGTTAAACAGGGCATTAGGCTCTTTCCAAATTCTAAAGACTGCTGTTAGACGTTGGCTTTTCTTTAAAACAGTAAAAGAAACTGTCCATGAGTGCACAGAATAATTGATAAACATCTGTTTCAGAGTGATGTTTAGTAAACCTTAAGTAGCCTACATGCTTGTACTCACCCTCTCTTTTTTGTGTGGATGGTCGATGAATCTGAGGCAGCAGACGAAGGGGCCAACATGAACATTTAGCTCTGCCAGTGTCATTGAGGGCCAGTTCACATTGGTGATAAGCTCCTCTAGTGACAGGCAGGCCACACACGGACAAACACGAGCTCCAACAATCAAGCATAGTGAAAACGATGCACAGAAAATGCTCCCAAACCTGATGCATGACTACACATACGCAGCTGCACCTCTCACGTGCAGATACAGTTGCTGGTTGTGGTTGCAGGGCACAGCATGATTGGAATGCAATCCATTGTTCCAGGAAACATTTAGCAACAATAGAGTATCACAGACAGTTAGCACCACAAAGCCTCCATGCTGGTCTGTGCAGAAACCTCTGTACTGCTTGCTACTGCGGTGCCCCGCTGAGCCCAATTAAAGTGCTTGGGAATCAGGTCGCTTGTGCAACTCATCAATTAATAATGCTTTTCCAACAATTACTTTGATAGCAATCATGTAATGATGGGATTGCTGGAACACCAACAAAGTAGAATATCTGGATCCATGGTGGGAATTTTGTCATTTAAAACATGAACTAGACCTGAACTGTGTAATTCTGATTGTTTGTCACCACTGTGAGTATCATACTATGAAAGTTTAAATGAACATATTTCAGTCAAATTACAGGTGCATTTGTGAAGCTGCACACACATCTCTAACACATATAAATGCATATAAAAACATACATATGTGTCATACATATGTCTATACATACATACATATATATATATATATATATATATATATATATATATATATATATATATATATATATATATATATATATATATATATATATATATATGTATGAATGCACGCTTATGCATAGATAACTAAACAGTCCTTATTAACTACACTTTAGTATTCAGTCTGGTTGGATGAGAGAGTTCCTGTTTGGCCCCTAAACTTTCATAAAATCAGATGAGCCACAAATGATTAAAAATGTCTTATTCTTTTTATTTTTAATGTAGATAAATAAAATATGAAGCTCAGTAAAACTAATTCATGATTTCAATGCATGGAAAAAAAAGGGTTTTTTTTGTTGTTTTTTCATCTTTTTTAGCTGTGCGCTTCACAGCAAGTTGTAAAAAATGTAGTAAGCTTACATGGTCTCTGGAAAGACTGGCCCATTCATTCAATTCACTTTCATCCATCTTGTGGCTCCAATTCATGACAGTCCATTAAAAAAAAAGAAGAAAAAGCCAAGCAAACGAAACCAACAGATTGCATAGAATATAGTGAAGCATTTAATTTCTCAGCATATTGTGGTAGTAGAGAGGGAAAATGTTCTTTCAGTCGGAAGGAAAACCTCCACCAGAACCAGGGAGGTAATGGGGAGGTGCTTAGATGTTCCCCACGCAACTTAAGCCTGTGGAAGCATAACTAAAGGGAGAACTAAAAATCAGCCAAGTCAGCCTTCACTTCAAGTTTTAAATCTAATCTTAAAGGTGCAGAAGGTGTCTGCTTTCTGAACTCAACTAGGAGCTGGTTCCTCAGGAAAGGGTCTGACAATTGACAGTTCTGCTTCCCATTGCTTTCACCGAAACCCCCAGAACCACAAAAAAAAAACCAAAAAAAAAACTGCCACTCTGAGTACCCTATTTGGGAAAATATGGGACTATGAGATGTTTAAGAAACAATGGAGCTTGTTGACTAAGAGTTATATATGTGAGGAGAAGAATTTGATATTATATTCTGGATTTCCAAGGAAGCCATTGAAGGGAAGCTAAAATTGAAGAAAAATGCTAAATGTCAAGAAAAATCAATGCAGCATTTGAATCAGCTGGAAAGGTTTCAAAGAAGCTTTGGGACAGCTCAGTAACAAGAAGGTCCAAACTCAAAGTAAATGGACTAGTTTGTCTCTCTTCCTCTGAGACAGTATCATCCTAATTTTGGTAATTTTACACAGGTAATAGAATAAAATCTAAGAACCATGTTTTATGTGATTCAAGATTCTGGTCAGGTATAACTCCAGGGTGCCTCATTGTAGCACCACAAGCCAAAGTTACTGGACCCGATGTAATTAGATATTCTCCTGAGGCACTTCAGTCCACAGACAACAACCTGAGACACGTTGCAATTTATGAGGAAAAAATTTAGTCTCTCAGGCCTTTATTTCTTTAAAATAAAGCAAACCATATCATATCTGATACATACTGAGACATTTTGGATAACTTTATAGTAGAAAAAAAACCCTGTTGTTCACTATCAGGGCTTTTCAACCAAAGAAGAACCTGTGCTGATGCTAGAGCCAGTGCTTAGGTGGTTCAGCTCCGGTACTAGCAAAGAACTGGTTTTGTTTCGACCGAAAGAGTCCAGCCAACCGGTCACCAACAACAGACTTCAGGATCTAGAAATGTGGGTTTCTTTCAGGTCGTTTGTTGCTGCTGTGTCCCAGCTGCTTTTTCTGGCCCCCAGATATCTTCTGTTGAACTAATTTGTTGACCAGTGGTCGAAGCCCCAGCTGCTGACACACACGATGTGGAGTGTTTCTCATCTCTGGCCTAGCAGAGAGTTGGTGCCAGGATAGAACCAGTTTTAAAAACCAGGAGCCGATGCTTAGGCAGTTGAAACCAAAGAACTGATGCTATGTCTGGCTCTGGCTCCGAACCAGCCCTGAAACCAGCTCGGTTGAAATGCCCAATATATGGGCATTTCAACTGGTCTCCTGCCCCCTGGCAAATACCAGAAAGCAGAAAATGACATTACAATAATGTTCACATATTACATGGTAACAAATAATAAAAAATAAAATAAAATAAAATAAATAGTTATAAATGTTGTAAGATATTTTTAAAAGGCTAAATAAAGACTTCAGATAAAAAAAAAGAACTTTTTTGCCCAGTTGTTCTAAGGTTGTGCTTCAAAGATTGATTTTAAGGTATATTTGTAATCAGGCCAACTGATTGTTGTTATTAGACTTCATGGATTAGTTTGGCTATTATAAAACTTCCATGAAGTCTTATAATATAACCTAACTTAAGCCCACACACATTGAAAAGTATTGGTCCATACACAGAACCCTCGGGAATGCCATGACTTACTCTTCTGAGAGAGGAGGACTCATTTACTTGAGCAAACGGCTATTTATCAGATGAATATGACTTAAGTCAGCTGTCTTTTTAATTACAATAACATGTTCAACCCCCTGTAATAAATTGTTGGAGGTATCAAATACATCTCTGAGTTCATGGACACTAATCCATTTGGCTCTCTGAGACCATGAGATTATTCATAACTTTCACTAGTATTATTTCTTGGATGTGCATTTAGAGTGGATGCAAATCAGGATAGTCCACTAGACTCGATCTGATTTGGGACTCGACTCAGCTATAGGAGGGTGTATCCCTGAGAACCGTGATTGTGTTTACGCTGCACTTTGGTCAAACGAACCAAACCATGAGAATAATATATCCCCATTCCCAAAGAAAAAGTCCAAACATGAAACAGGTTCTATAGATGTCTCCACATCAGGGATCTCCAACTCCAGTCCTTGTGGGCTACCATCCTGCAGGTTTGAGTGGTAGGTGCAGAAGATGACAACAAGTTGTTGGAGAACCTTTTCATTTGAATCAAGTGTGTTGTACCAGGGAAACACTAAAACTTGGACGATGGCGGCTCAGGAGGGCAGAAGTTGGAGGTCCCTGCTCTAAATAAATGTCTCTACTTCATGTTGGTCTGTGTACATTTGTAAAATTGAGTCTAGTATGGAATTAAAGGCAATATTTAGGCTCTCAGCTGTAGGAATCCAAATAAATGTTAAAGTCACCTACTACAATGACTAATCTGCCCTCATTAAGCAAGGTTTGTCAGAAACTGAGACTGACTGAAACTGGTAAAGGACAGGTGGATGATACATAACAACCAACATGACTGGTTTCTCTGATGTCCACTTTGGATGAGAGAAACTAAGAGTTAGGCATTCAGTAAAACGTATAACTAGGCAAGGCAAACTTATTTATACAAATTTATATCAAACACAAAGAAACCAAATGCTTTGTATATTATTAAAAGTAACAGATGATAGAATATATATCATGGGTGTCCAAAGTCGGTTTTTGAGGGCCAATATCCGGCAGGTTTTCCATGTATCCCTGTTTCAACACACCTGACTCAAATAAGTCATCACTGTGCAGAACTTTGTTGGCTGTTGGATCAGATTAATGGGAGACAGGTGTGTTGGGGCAGGGATACATAAAAAAAACCTGGAGGACATCAGCCCTTGAGGACCGACTTTGGACACCCCTGATCTATATGGTGTGTTCAGAACTATGCAAAAAGATGTTAATAGAAAACACATCACCATAGTAATAGTCATTTCCATCACAGCTAATGAAGTATAGAAACGAGAAATTGTATGTCACAAATAAGAGAAACATCTCCCTATCTTTATTAAAACCGTTTAAAAGACCAAAGCTTTGAAACAAGCTCTCAGATTTTTCAAATAGTTTGTTACAGAAATAATGAGCATTAAAAACTAAATGCTGATTCCCCTTGTTTAGTCCAGAATGTCAGAATGGAAAGCAAATCTTAGCTGTGTATGTGGCTCTAATAAGCAGATCATCAGAACTACAAGTAAATATCTCCATATCACTGCATGGTATCGTTGGAACAACAATCAGAGCTGAGCAAAGAAAAGGGAAAGATTTAACGAGTTAACATGCCTTGTAGAAAAATGTATAAATTCTCTGTTTAACCATGTGTTTTTAACAGGTTCCCTTCTTCCATTCATAAAAAAAACAAAAACAAAACAAGGTCTTTGATCAAGTAAACAGTGAGACAAATTTAAACATGACGTTTTGAATTCCTGCACATCACATGAGGGAAAGGAAAAGGGTGAAGCAGAACAGCTTCTGTTCAGCAAAATCAACGTCAGCAGCTTATATGGTTGTCTGTAGGAAACCATATGAGGAAGTAAGTAAATTAGTTGAAAGGGAATTGGAAAGAAGTTGTCAATGGGGATTTCTTTTAAGCTGGTTTCCATTTATTTAACAATGAGGTGTGCTATACTGTTAAAAGGAAGTGGAGATTAGAGTCAGGTGTGATGTGTTGAGGTCAAATCTGCATGACGCCGCAACAACACCCGCTGTTTAACAGCTCCTGAATGGATCAATTTAGTGAACAAAGATCGTAGTTTCATCAATCTCCTCATGAATTTCTGTTAATCTTAACGTCTAGTAGGTATTTTGAACAATTTAGACTAATTACGCAAGCTTGCTGCTAAGAGAACAAAGTCTGATAATAATATAGTTTACATTTTACTTCAGCAGGTGAGGGTGTTCTGTAATTAGTGCTTCATTATAGGATGAAAAAGAAAGTTTCCTGAGTGTTTTTATTGTTTTTAATTAAGACAGAAGCATATAAGGTGTTGGGGGAAAATCCAAACACCTGCAGAATGTGATAATTTCTGGGGAAAAGGGGACTGAGAGTTTCTGTTTAATTGCTAATTCTGTAAACTCGGTGTGAGTGACTGTGTGTGTGTGTGGGGGGGGGGGGGGGGGGGTGTGTGTGGTGTGTGTGGTGTGTGTGGGGATAGATAGATAGAGACAGGAGCAGGGAAACAGAACTAGAAAAAGGAGCAGAAACTAGACAGAGAAATAAAAAATTTCCTCAAATGTTCTTGGACGTTTCTCATGCACACAATACACTTCACAACAACTGAGGAGCCACAGAAAGACGGAAAAACAAAGAGAATGTGACTCACAACTTCAACTCTGAAAATAACAACACACTCATACTTCTTTTCCTTTATGAGTGACAGTGGACATTTGATAGTCCTGCATAGTTTTACAGCAGCTCTGTCACATCCAACCACATGATAAGAGTCCATGAAACAAAGGCTTCAGGTCACGAGACTGGATAACATTCCTGGGGTGTGTTTAGTTATGAGTGTAAGGGATGGGTTAGGTATGAAAGGAAAATGTTGTCCCATACAAAAAAAAGGAGTGTCAGTTTCTAATAGTAATTTATGTAGAGATTTGTTAGATTAATGTTATGTCTGTGCAAATACTCATAAACCATTTATTCTCACATCCACACCTTCACACATAAAGCCATTGTGTGAAAACCAGCAGTACGACCAGGACAAACTTAAACTATATACAAAACAAAATAAACTAAACTGAAGACAAAGTGGCTAAAGAATTGAAGATGATTCAGGCAAATCACATATAACAAAAGAAAAAAAAAAGAATAAGAGACAGTGAGGATCCTAAACAAAATGTCTGCAAGAGGAGCTTTTACTGGTTGAGCATGTCTCAGTGGGGGTTGCACTGGTGCCGCCCAAGCTCAACATGTGTGCAGCTTTGATAATGCGAGGGCTCGAACGCAGCTATCTTCCAAATGGCAAGTCCAACAACTCAGTGAACAGACTGCAGCACCTCGGGGGGGTATTAACACAGGTCCAAATCAGACATTTAATCGATGCAGCAAAATTTCAATTCCAACAATGCAAATCCACAAGTCTGCAGGTTTTTTTTTTGTCTGCATTTTAACGAGATAACTCAGTTTAATACTGCCTCATTAACTCTCACCCAGCTGATATGAACCTATTTATACTGTATGAACCTAATAATTTAACTGAAAGGTTATCAGTGTGATACCACAGCGGCAGGAATAGTAATCTGGGTGTGACTCCAGAAGCAATAAACCGATAGAGCTGGCAGAACACTGTGTGTGTGTGTGTGTGTGTTCCACAGATCTGGCATGTTGACACTACCAGAGGCTTCAAATGTGAAATGTGAACGCTTTTATTCGAGCTAATGTGCCAAAGTGTATTTATGAACTATTCAAGTCATTTGCTCATACATGACATTTTGAAATTTAAGCAAGCAATACAAGTTCAAACAGATTTACTGATCCATGACATTAAATAAAGATCCTCAGAGCAAGAGAAGGGTACATGGTTTTAAATGCAGGGATCCTCGACAGCAGTGCAAGACACACATCATAGTTTAATTTTAATATTTTACAGCCTGGGCCTTGGTTTTATTACGTATCGCTATCTATGCAGCTGTGCTACCTTCTTGTACTCTTTCAGTGAAGTCACAGCAGTCCTTTAACTCAGAGCTAACGCCAGAAAACCAGAAGTTATTATGGTGGGAATCACTGTTTTAGGGTTTAGTTACAGATATATTTAATATATAAAGATAACTTAATTGCAGCACATCTGGCTACGATGCATCTCTCCCCAGTAATGATGTGGAGCTTCGGCTTTGGTTACCCTGCAGTATTTACAAAATCCATTTACATACACATCAAATATCTGATGATTAACTTGTTCCAGGAGTAATCTGAGAATTTAAGTGAGCCTTGCAAATTGTTACCCCTGTGAAAGAATACAACACACATTACTTGACACTCATTTCACTTCCTGCTTAGGACACAGCTCTTATCTTCGTCATGGAGGGAACAGATGATCTGAAGCAGTGGCCCTTATAAGCTTTATGTAACTTGTGCACACAATGTTCCCCAGTATACACATTTCAAGTCTTAACCAAACCTACAACGTTGTGATTGGCAGACTCCAAAGGTCACTATGGCTGGCACTTTGCTCTT
Source organism: Telmatherina bonti (assembly GCF_933228915.1). Classification (NCBI taxonomy): domain Eukaryota; kingdom Metazoa; phylum Chordata; class Actinopteri; order Atheriniformes; family Telmatherinidae; genus Telmatherina; species Telmatherina bonti. Next base: position 11,469,110 of record NC_136622.1, on the reverse strand, counting down.
CCCGGATCCAAGATTTAACAGTTGGTTGAAGCTTTATTTCTTGCACCCGTTGAGATTTTCTAGTTTTACACCAACAAACTGCAAATGCATGCTTCACCGTATGCAACGTCCACGTCCTTTAAAAAACCCGACATGCTGGATGCGAGTAACAGAGCAGAACCAAGTGTGCTTTATATCTTTTCTGTAGTTTTGGAACAAGTTGGTATGATAGGCATATTTCAAAACAATGCGTCTTATTTATTTATTAATTCATAGTGAAGGCAGCATTGGTTTTCAGATGGAAAAAGAAGCTTTTGTTTGATTGTTTGATTCGAACCTCTTCCACCACAGTGAGACTAAACCGTTGCAGGTTTAATAAACTTAAAAACTGAGCACTAAGTCATTCTTATAAATTCAAATAAGTCACATGACCGTAAACTCTGACAGAGAGCAATAACAGAGACGTGGAACAGGCTTTACGAGCCATAACAAAAGCACAGTAATGTAGGCAAACACTTTGGCCACATCACTGTGACTCATCTTTATGTGCTCAGCAAACAGTGCAAAGACGTTTCCACAGAAACAAAGCTAAAGAGCCACTCTTTCACTATGAGCAGGTCCATGATGGATTTGTTTACATCCAAGCTCTCCTCCACCACCCGCACGCTCTCTGTCTCTTTGTCGCTCTGCTGTCATGTGTCTGCCTCCTAGCTGTTCCGTGGAAGCACTGGCCTGCTCTTATCTCAGCCTCCCACTTCCATAGAAACCAACACGCCCTAATCCTTAACAGCAACATGTGTGTAGCACGTGTGTTTGTTCCTGTCAGCGCATGTGTTCCACTGTGTACACATTTCTGGGTATTTCAGTGCTTATGCATGCATGTGTAGAGACAGGGCAGCTGATATCGCAGGGTTTTGCACGTTTGTTTGTAGTATAGTACTATAGCATAAGTTCTGCTGAAAGCAGTCAGTGTAGTTTTCCTGGAAAAGTACGACTGCCTCTGTTACATTCACACTAATGATATGTTTTCTACTTTAAAAGCGATAAGCTCCTCTGTAAACCTGAGTGCCAAGTGTTTTTGATAAAGCAGTCATAAAAGCCCACAACTACAACACAGAAGCATAAAAGCTGTTTGCAGCAGATCTTGACTAACAGACAAAGCATCTGCTTTTTCTTCTGGTTTTTACCAATAACTGAGCTATTTTACTTTCTGGATTCTGCCTTTTAAACAACTTCTTTACCAGGAAAAACAAAACATGAAGATGGATTGCAAACACACATAATGAGAAAACTGGGAAATCGGATTTCTTGCCAAAGAGGGAACATTTTCAATTTTATCATATATTATTCCTGCAACAACCATAGAATAGTTCTTTTCTCCCTCTGCTTCTTGTTGTAATTTGTATTCTCTCTTATGCCCCCATCCACCCTATATTTCTCCTGCTCACAAACAAACACAACCTCGATGCATGACAGTAATACTAGCCATGTTGTCTGTAAAATTGTTTTAATTGCGCTGCCCATACCAAGTTTTTCCACGTTTTCAGCGCTCATTGGTATGTACTATATTAACTCTGGAATTGCCACAGTTGTCCATGTTTTCTGCTTTATCTGCAGTGCTAATATGATGTATTGCACTTTCATATATTGCACATATGCATGTAAATTTAATTACGAAAATAAATCAAATTGGTTTGGACATTTCTACTATTCTTGTAAGAAGATTAATGTAGCTAAGATTGTCAGATAAGGCACATTACAATGTTTTGATGTTCATGGTTATGTATATTCTCGTCTGCTATGTCATGCTTGGAAGGGTACGTAGGAACTATTTTAAATTGCCAACTTGGTATGGGACAACTTTAATTTACTGGTTACATATCTTTGAACTTGGCCCTGCGATGGACTGCTGAGCTGTCCAGGATGTACCCTGCATTTTGCCCAAGGACTGCTGGGATAGGCTCCAGCTTCCCCGCAACCCTTCATTGGATTAAGCGGTTAGGATAATGAATGAAAGAAAGAATGAATGAATGAATATATTTTTTTATTATACTGAATTGTAATTTGTATTTTTGTCAAGTAAGAAATTAAAAGGGAAAATAAAAGGGAAAGAAATTTGTATTGGGTTGATTATTTCTCCTTTTAATAACAAAAAGTGGTGTCATATTATACTTACAACCAAGCCTAAATATGACTTTACCAATAATGTATAACGTACTGAATCTGTTCTTGTTGCAGCGCTGCTGTAAACCGACATGAAAACCTGTTTGTGACTACATATACCATTTGAGGCAATCGCACCACCAATAAGACATTTTACACATATGCTCTCACCTGTGAAGAAAACATCCAAATGAGGCGGCAGAGGAGACACAAGAATGTGAGTAACCAAAGGATTTGTTGTGTCACATGATTTACTACTGTGCTGTACAGTCCATAATGGGTAACATGTTTACACTAATCACAGATGGATGGACGTGGCTGCCCACATATGCTACTGTTGGAGTCACAGCTCAGTGCATTTCAGATTCATGGGAACTTGAGGATGCTAAGCAACTGTTCATGTTGCAGACAGCTTTGGCAGCACACTCAATGAATTTAAGTGTATTTGCTACCAGGGAAATACAAATTTAGGGTATTGTTGCTTTGCAAGTTTAAACTAACTATATATTTGATCCTAATTGAAAGTCTTTTTTAACGTGTGCGCCAGTCCATCTTTAACCATTTAATGAATTAGACAGAAATGTGTAAGTGCTGCTTGATGAGAGAGGATGACCGCCATACTCAAACTGCTTTATTTTCTGCCGGCATCAGATGTCTGTACGAAGTGGCAGTTCATTCAGGATCTCCGTCTGAACTGGAGTGAAAAGCAGGAATGTCGTCCCACTGCTTTCAGGCTTTCCAAGGAAAACTCATCATCTGACTCTGCTCGCATATCAACAGTGGGGAAAGAAAAAAAAAACCATATGGAAATGCCAAACTGCTGCATGGGGAGGATTCTGAAGAGATTCAGTTCATCTGATTACTCCCAACTCCCCAGCTCTGGCAGAATGCTAAACAGTGATGTCAGTGCATTCCTTGGGCTTCAGAGACATTCTCCAGGCACCACCAGTGAGCTTAAAAGGCCTTTTCACAGCATTAAAGCTAAATTCCACCTCACAAACGCAGTTCGCATGGTGAGTGTTATTTCCAAACAACTCAAGATTGAGCCTTGACTTAGATTGAACACTTGTAGATTTTGTCGTAGGACAGATTGTCTTACGTGTTTATGTGTTCCTGACCAACTGGGCTTAATAAATTTGTTCCTTAAGTTTATGGGCAAAGTGAAATGTAGTTTTCAGAGCGGCCATGTAAGCACGGGTGTTTGCTCCAGGTCACATTCTTTCCAAGAATGCGCTGCATCTCCCAGGCAGCCAGTCTGTTCCATCGCCATGTCTGGATAATTCTCTTTAGCTCAGCCTCTCCCTCACTGAGGCCTCAGTGACTCCATGCACAGCTGATCCAAGCTCAAACACACACTGAGACAGACACAAGACCACATGGGCGGTTTGCTTGTCTGCCTCCACCAACTCAGTGACCTTGTCTTTACTGTACTGCTGATATTCTCTGTCTCATATATAGTCATACACACTCACTGACTCCTGGCAGCTGACTCCTTTAGTCCCTTCCCAGAATTCAGTGAGGAGATGAAAACAGCTGTGGCACTTATCTCAGTCCAGACTCAAGCCTGACCAGAATTCCTTTGATTCACCATTAAAACATTATGACTCAATGGAAACTCCTCGCTTCTTACTGACAGTGATGAAGGAGAAAAACAGTTAAAAACAACTGTTTTGTTGAAGGTTTTGTTACTGTACCCATTTGACTAAATATTTTTGCATCTTGGTAATATTGTCACGCTCAATGACACACTTCCTGTTGAGGTTTGAGCCGCAGACAGATGCGTTGAGTCTGTCATTCACAATTTGCCAGCATAATTCAAAGATGGTAAACAATCCTGGTACAGTTGCAAAAAATAAACTCATAATGACACAACCAAGTTGTTGTACGGATTGCATGCTGGAACACAGAATATTTTGTATTTGAAAGCATTGATTTTTCTTCAAACCATCAGCCAACAACCTTCCGTCTTGTCATAATGTTTAGCAAACTCAATAGGTGCAACAATATTAATTTAAAGGCTGTTACAATGACACAGTGGGAGAATTTTTTTCAAAATATGATTTTGGGTGGCACAAGAGAGAAGCATTTAAGATTATTGTTTAAGTCAAATCATCATTGAAACTTCAAATGGTACACTGATGGTCTCTGACTGTCAACCCACAACCTAACAAAATACCTCACTTGCTTTAATTTCATTTTTGACTGAACTGCACATCCCAAATAGTCACATATTTAATTTTTTTTTTAAATATGTGACTTAATTAGAAAGGCTGCACAATTTAATTAAAAAGGCTGCATATTTTTTTTCAAGGACCCACCACTCTACTGTAGCAGTGGGAGTAAAAGCTCAGGCTAAATAATCTTCTCTTTTGATAAGGATAACTGAACTTCCCATCAGAGGCTTGCTAATTGTTTCTCTTTTTTCTGTCATTGTGTAACCCAGGCTAGACAACTAAAATGAATCAAACCCACTTTCATTTTCCAGTGGGGAAAAAATGAAAGTTCTTCACATGCACTAAGTTTCCAGACAAAGACTCACAAAAAAAGAGTCCCTGTGGTCACTGTGTCATCACACTAACTTGTTGCAGACACGTATTTCCTCTGTTAATCGAGAAGTGCAGCTTCAAAAAACAGAGAAAAACTTTGTGATAACCTACAATTCTTTTCTTTCATCTTACAAAACATCCACACTGAGTAAGAATTCAGAAAGCTGTTCCTCATTCTGCTGTTTTACCAATGTAGTACAAACAGGATGCTGGTGTCTTTAATAATGTATAGAGCAGCTGAATCGTTTCTTGCAGCTGTGTCCTCTAGATGTATTGGCATCAGTTTCCCTATTCCCACACTCACTTCAAGCTAACCAAACCATCTCTAAATTTATACTTAAAAGGACAGATGTGGAGTATTTATTCACTCAGCACTGCTACTCCTTTTCCTATGTTAAATAAGTTGCAGCACAGAGATGTTTTAAGTAGCACGGCACAGATGTTTTAAACAAAGAGAAATAACTGTTTGCTTAAGCTAGCATCACTGCTAACACTAAAAAAAAACTTTACGGCTGTTCATTTAATTTGTGAAGCAAATATTTGTGGATGTCATAAGTAACGTAAGGCTAAATTTAAAGCTTTTGTGACAAGGGATTACAATAATAATAATAAAATAAATATTTTCTTAATCATGTTTAAGTTAAGCTAACTTTGAGCAAGCAGCTAGCTAGTAAACTGATAGAGGGGCTCTTTGGAGCTGTGTTGTATATAATCCTTAAAGTGATCAGGGGTAACCAAATCTCTACAGTTGAAAAACTGTAGAGATTTGTGGTTACAGATGTCTTCATCTGACCAGGGGCTTTGGGGGAAAAACAAACAATAGCTGCAGTGATAATGACTGACATATAAAAGGTAAAAATCATGGTAGACTCAGGTAAGTCTGTATGTGCAGCCCATAGACTGTATATAAAGAGATGGACGGAGCCTCCATGATGTCACCAATAAGTTTCTGAAGAGCTGAATTGAAGCTCGGTGGGCGGTTCCTACCATCGCCATCTTCAGGGGCATTCATGTCTTCTCGCCCCGGAAAATACATATATGGGCAAAGAGGTGGAGCTGAGAGGGGGGCTGTGGATGATTGACATCGAGCGAACTCTGAGCTTTCTGTAGCTAAGAGTTAACCAAGATAACCTGGAGATAACAGGAGCTAACCACCTAACGGAGGTAACGGAGGCTAAAAACTGCGGTTGTCCTACGTTCTTCTGACTTTGAAGCGGGAGATTAGGTACCTGTCAGTCAAAAGGACACGTCCCTAAATATGCCGAACTTCAAGATTAAATTACTTTTAAATGGGCGAGTTAGAAAAAAAGTCACTACCCCCACAGTTGTCATGAAGGTAAACCTGACCTATTGACCGAAAATGGATTTTTGAACCAGGCTGTAAACATGTTTATTTCTGCTGTGAAGTTGGTCTTTTTAACATGAGAGTCTATGGGGATTCGCTCTGTTTTGCAGCCAGACCCTAGTGGATGAAGGAGGAACTGCAGTTTTATGCACTTCTGCATAGGCTTCACTTTTAACCGGCGGAGGCTCCGTCCATCTTTCAGGTACAGTCTATGGTGCAGCCACATACAAACACAATCAGGAGACGCAAAAACCAGAGGAAGAGTTTTAAACTGTAGTAATGTTGGCTGGAAGTAGGTAGAATCATGAGAAGAACCTCTCCTGAGGAGGAGAAAGAGACACGACATCCAGAGATTAGCATCCATGATTAGTAATTAAGTTTCAGTTTCATTCATTAGTCCCATATGCACACTGCAAACAAACAGTGCTGCCAGGTTTTTTTTTTATTTGTGCATATAACCATACTCCATGAATCTATGCTGCTATTTGAATATGGGCCTGGTGATGCTGGTCCAAGATAACTGACCAAGAATATTGTCAAGTGCCCAAACATCTGAACTGATCATTTCAGTATGAAATGAGATGTTCATAACAATAGAAAGTAAACAACCCTGCTGAGAAAATGCTTTTTCTTACTGACTGATACTGAGAACAACAGGTTTGATGCAACTCGGTTCTCATCTGACTACTCAAAGATAACAAACTGCTGTGGTTTCCACTTCTCTGTAGTCTTTTTATCAGAGGCATGGATGAATGCAGCAGCTGTTACCTGAGATGAACCTTGCTGTGGGTTTCTGTGGTCTGTTTTTGCAAGCTGTCTAAAGCGGCTGAGTAGTTTTCTAATACACTCATCTGCTCGCTTGCTCTGCTCATCTCCTCCTGCTTCTTCGCGCCGTCTCTAAATGACTGTCTTCCTCTCTACTGTCCCCATCTGCTGCCACGTCTAGAACTGATTATTCACTTCTCCCTTCCTCTCCACTTCTGCCATCCCCATCTGCTTACATGCGTTTCTGCACTTGAAAAATATGTCTCACTCATACTTGCTGGCTGCATGTTATGCTTTCAACATGCCTGCTCCATTTCCGTCACCATGATGTATTTATCTAAAAAAAGAATATAACTGATGCTATGCAGCCAGTCAGTTGATATAAATTTAAACATGGTTGTACTGGAATGACTATACATGTTTTTGTCTGTCTGAGTACAGGCCTTGATGCCAGAGCATGGGAATTTGGTTGCTGGAGATAATTTACAGACGCAATGCATTACAATGTCTGCATAATTGATGAGTGCATTATGACTAACTGTACTTCAGAGATTCACCCAAATTAACTCCTGCAACTCTGAAACCACACAGGAACCAGTATACTGCAGCAACGATAGTATCACAAGCTAACATAGCCTTACGCTGAAAGCAAATACTTAGAAAACAACCCAACTGCTTAAACTGTGCAGACATAAAACCTCCATTGGTTTTCCCTCACATACTCTTTGTTCTCTTTACTGAGGATGGCAAACAGACTGCAGTAGTTTGGACAATGTTTCCGATTGGCACATAGGTCCAGGCTCAGGAACTTACTAATACTGTGTTGTTGTATCCATTGTGTATTTTACCTGTACAAGTCAGGTACACATTGCGCAATCCAAAATACGACACTACATATGAAGTGCTGGTGTTGCCATGGTGCCAGATGCCCAACTGCTCATCCCTGCCAAGCAGAGGAGGGGATAGTGGCTGGACCAGAGCCAACATGGCAGCATTACCGCATCAGGAGCCACAGCAAGGGATTCCATAAACAGATTCAGCTTCCACTCAGTGCCAGAAAGTGAGAGTTGGCTTAGTTAACTCAGTTGTATGTATAAGTTACAAACACCATTGACTTTGAAGCCTTTCTGCTACAGGAGCATAGAGGAGTTTTGCAATCTAAAAAAAATAGATATACAAGACAAGCAAACAGACAGTGGTCTACATGTTATCACATATTTAGTGTGTATTTTAATCTAAAAAAATGTGAAAGATATTTTATTTGTAAAACACTGCCAATGTTTCAGCCACTTCCTCCCTTTGAAAAGGGCAGATTATCAAGTAACATTTGTTTAGACTGCTCAACGGTGGTGTTTATTCATCTTGCACCACTACCCGGACAACAGTTTTGCGGATGTTTGCTTTTCTCTCCAGATATGACATTATAAATGATTCATGTTACACTTTTATGCTCTGATACTGCTGAAGATAATGCTGTCAAGGCCCTGACACGCCAAGCTGATTAATTAAATAAAAATAAATTCAGCTCAGCAACTTTTTTTTTTTTTAATTTAAACTGGTTTAAATAATATTTTTTTTCTACACTTTTGAAAATGCACGATCTGCTCCCTTTCTGCACAGCATGTAGCTGTCATATTTACTTTGTGTACAAGTGCAACCTTTTTGCCCACAAGATGCAGGTGACAGGAAAGCCACAGCACTGGCCCACCTTCGACTCAGTTGTCTGTGTTTGGATGTTCAGGTGTATTAACTGAAAATAGGCTGAGGTTACAGAAAAAGATCCGTCATGATTGTAAAAAACCGACTATTGACAGGAAATGGTGGGGGAGCAGATGTGGGGGGGGGGGGGGGGGGGGGGGGGGGGGGAGTAGGTGATGGGACGGTGATCTCAGGTGTGAAAAGCTTCTTTCTGTGAGACCATTACAGGAACTTAACAGCCTGTTTGTGAAACTGGCTATTACAGTTTTTCTACTTTTGTTACCCCTGTACTCCCCCTGCAGCAGTCACTTGTTCGCAACATACGTATATCTTGAAGAGGATTTTTACAACTATGTGACAGTGAATCAGAACATGTGCCACTTTATGTTTTAATCTAAATTCCCCTCTGGGGAGTTTTGAGAGACAATGCAACTGTTTTTAATAGCTTCCCAATGTTAGATGGGTCTTTCCATTTTCACTTTTTGTTTGATTGCATTGTTGCAGCAAAGACTTCTTCCGTCAGCCTTTCTGTCTTGTGGTTCAAGCCAAAACTGAACAGCATTTGGTTTGACTGTATTGGCTGCAGAGCATTCTTTTCTATGCAGACAAAGACATAATTAGCTGAATCCCCTTTCTGGAACAGGCCCCCAGTGCAGTTCACTTACAGTATTAATGCAAACAGAGCATCCAGTGAACCAAAGGAAGGAAGTGATGTTGTGGAGTTTAAACACAACGCAGACAAAAGTTTTGTCCATCTCCTTCACAGTGATCCATTACTGGATGCAGAAAATGGAGCAATACCATGGGAAACCACAGGGGCAGTGTTGAGTTATATGCTGTACACAAAACCAGCCAAAGGAACAAACTTGTAAAGAAGAAGAACAGGAAGATGATGATGCAGAAACAAAAAGCACCAAAGACGAAGAAGATATAGAAGAAGAAGTTGGGAAGAAGAACAAGGTCAACAACTGTAGACATGGTGGGAAGAGTTGAGGGGAGGCTGCCTGTCAGTACAGCCACCATCCAGCGTCAAAACGCAGACGTTGACGTTGATTTCAACTGAAAAATCAAGGAACCATCTAGAGAAAAACACTGGACCAGATCTACTAACAGCACTGAGTACTGCGACTTTCAAAGGTGCAAAGTATGTCTGCATTCAGTTACAATTTCTGTTACAATGAATATGCAATATGAGGTGTTGTCATGTTGTTGGAATCATCCAGACTGCTGGAAGTTGTTCATTTTTGCGGTGTGACATTTACCACGTGTTCCTTCATGTCATAAATGAATGGGCTGCCGTGCCCACTAGTTTCCTCCTGCAGCACCAGTTCTGGTCCACATTATCATTTAAATCCAGCTTCCACCTCACTTCAGTGTGAAGTATACACTATCCTGACAGAAGAATGCAAGACATCACACACAGCAGTCTGTCTTTGCAGAAGGACGTATTGATGCTACATGTAGGTATTTAAAGTTTTTTGTGCAGTCAGAAGTGACAAAATTATGACAAACCTATAAGACAAAGAAGGAAACTAAAGAAAAAAGAGGATAAAAATCAGAAACACCTTTTGTACACAGTGGCTGCTACCTAAGTCATGTTTTTGCTTTTTTCCTTTTTGGTCTGCAGTCATGTCGGGGAATAATACCCTCAGCGAAGACATTTTCTAACTGTGACATGTTCTCAAAGCAGTTTGCTCCACTTGAGGAAAGTCCAGTGAGAAAGAAAACCAAAACAAATAATAATGATAATAAACATGGATTAAATTTACATTGTGTTTTTTCACTGACAACACTCAAGGCACTCACACTGAATCCATTTACGCCTTCTCCAACCACCATTAAACATTCATACACCCGCATGTCGGAATGAAGATGCTACATTTCTCAGCATTCCTCTCCCAACTCAACCAGAGCCTCCTAACTGTCCTAATGGGAATCCACCTTAAGATGGATCTTACTTTAGTATTTATCAAAATACAGCTTTATTAATGTCCATATGTGAAGTGCAATCCAAACAAATTCCTACAAACTAAAACATAGTCGGCACACTGGATCTGTTAGCAGAGCTTAGTGCTCAGCTACGGGTTCACAACATTTAAATGTGTAAACAGTGACTGGTGGGGAATATATCATGATTTTCTACAGTACAAAAATAGGACAAAGAAAATTATATTTTGTAAACAATAAATCTGGTTTTGTGAAACAGAAAAGTGAGGATTTTGCTGTTTTATTATTAGCAGGTTATGGCTTTTTCAATTGTCTATATGGACTACAATGCTTTGGATGTATTTCTTTTACTGTTACCTACTACTGCCTCTTTCTATATTGATTCACATATTATTTTTATATTTTTCACTTTTATATGTCTATACTGTTAGATTTTTATGTTTTATAGTTTTCATATTGATGCTTCAGTACCGTTTCCTTGCTTTGTTGTATATATACACATATATATGTATTGAAGAACACCCTCCTAAACAAGCAAGTACTTTTATTACGTCAGATTTTTTTTACCCATGCAAACTAAGATTGTCAGCCAAATAACTTGTTTTCACTATTTGAGCAAATGACTCAACTGTTGTTTTTCTTCAGCATGCAAGCTTTGCTAATTCATGCCTGCTCGGTTAGTAATCATTATAAATACTTTCCTCATCATAACCCGAGGTTTCATTATGTGCAGCTGAAGCTATAAAGACTGAAGGATTTCCAATAACCAATAACAGAGCATCACAGTGATCGGATCTATGACATTTGACTAGAATATCAATGATGGCTACACTAATCGGAGTGCATGTGCACAGCCAATCGTATTCAGAACGTCAATAGAAACAGATATGAGCAGACATAACAGGCCAATTGGTTACAGAGTCAGTTCAGTTCATGTAGGGTCAACATCAAAGCAGCAACTCCACCCATAATCCCACCAGATCCAAGCTGCAGCTCAGAGCCTTCTTCAGACCCTAATCACTCCTAATAGAACAATATTGGATTCTCAGTCTCTATCCGCTCTCGCTCTCTTATTCACCTCATTCGTCTTCCTATTCTTCCCTTTCTCACTCCCCACCTGCTTCAAGTACCCGCTCCTGCTGTTCTTTTTATAACTTTTACCATTTGTTGAGTATGAATGTCTTCTCATAGATCTGACCTCTGATCAGTTTATCTCTGTTCTTCAGACGACCAGTCAACCAAGAAATCAGCTCAGTTTGATCAGTCAGCATACAATGCAGTGAGCTACACAGCCACATATTTCACCATTTTATAAAGCAAATGAGGTCACCTGAAAAGAAAAAGAGAGGGAATACTAATCCAAACGTGAAAAATTGTTGCAATGCCAAAATCCAGCCTTAGAAATGTGGAGAAGTGTGGCATTGTATCATCAGGTATTTGAGAATTTGTTTGTGTACAGGAACCCTTCGATTTTAAACAATGAGAGATTTAAACAGTATAATTAGATGTGCATCTAACTTCTAAGCCACGCCTGATTAGAAAATGCTCAGTATTTGAATTTGTCCACCTTTTTAAACCAGGAGTGTAGCTGTTTAACAATTAATTGTTAAAATTCTAGGAACATTTCCTTGGGTGTTTTTTTTGGGGCAGCATTTGCTCAACATGACAATAGAAATTGTGTATTCGAAACAATTTAAGCATTTTAACTTCTGGCCATGTACTTTTTGTGTAAACCTAACCATCTTTATTATTTCGACACCTGTCCAAGCCCTTTAAAACCTATATCTTAGTCATTTGCAGATAAAAGCACAGTAAAAGTAAAAAATCTCAACTGGGATGAAGACTTATTTTTACTTTCTTGCTTTTAAGCCAGACTGAACTGTAGCAAGTTTAATTCTATTTTTCATGCTTGCCTTTACATTTTTTAAAATTTATTTTATGTTTTCTTTTATATTTCTAAAGTTTCTTTCTATATTTTACTCTTAGGGCTAGGATATGCTTGTGTGTATAATTGCTGAAAACAACACATGCAAGCTGCAGCCAAAATGTACGATACTGGAGGCCGCCACTAGGGGGCGATGTACAACACTAGGACTCTGAAACAGTGAAAAGGTCAAAGCTCCTGTTAGGTTGTCATTTTGTGGAAGTTCAGTAAACAACAGTTTACCAATATATTTATAAGTAGGACAAGTGTCGGTCGCTCGGGGGGAACAAACATTAAAATGCTGGTAGTTATGAACAAGGTCCGAGAGGCGCTCTTCAAAACTAGCCACCATTGTGTTTACCACCAATATCGTGTTCATGCTTTTGTTCGCATGAGCGCCTCTAGTGTTAAAGTCAATATTGCACCTTGTGCACACATTTTTGTGCATCTACGTTTGTGGACTACATGCTAATGGTACGCTTAGAAATCATGGCTGCCATGATACGTACGCTAATGCATACCAGCAGAAGGTACATCCCAGGACTTAGTTGTCCAACACTTTGGTCAACATACGGTATGTTGCTTTAAAACATGATTATAGATAAAATTTAGTTGAATTAGGAATAGTACAGTAAAATATTTTACAGGAAAAGTCCAAAGCCAGCAATGTCTTGCATGCTAGCTTAAGTCTTCATTGCGCAAATCACTGGATCAGCAAACATGTAGGTAAGTAAGGCGTAAAACGTGGAAAGTAAACATCACAAAATGAAACATAAAAAGAATCAAGACGTAAACAAAATGATGAATAATGAAAACATGCTGCTGACACATCAGGAAAAGGTAAATGGCCATTTTACACTTTTCTAACTGTATTCTTTTAACTATTTATCATAACCAATCACAGGAGAACTGGTTGGGAGGGGTTGAGGAAAACTGAAAGGACATTGTGCAGGATGAGACTTTAATGGGATCTCCCAAGTGAAAGTCCAAGGATTAAGGTCCTTCCTCTTGTTGGTTTATCTTTTCCCACTTAAAAGAGTCATGTGATGTTGCAAGCATTGGACACAAACTGATGCCTCATTAGAACAGACATGATGCTGGGAACCATCAGAACTACATGCTCTGTCTAGAGACTATACACATAAGATCCTGATGGCAAACATTTATCATAACTTCATTTCTGAGTTTACTTCTGATACTGTTTGAACCAAGCGGCAACCTCCGGCGGTTAAAAGTGAAGCCTATGCGGAAGTGCATAAAACTGCAGTTCTTCCTTCATCCGCTAGGGGCTCCAAAACAGAGCAAATCCCCATAGACTCCCATGTTAAAAAGACCATCTTCACAGCAGAAATAAACATGTTTACAGCCTGGTTCAAAAATCCATTTTCGGTTTATAGGTTCAGGTTTACCTTCATGACAACTGTCGGGGGAGTGAATTATTTTCTAACTCGCCCATTTAAAAGTAATTTAATCTTGAAGTTTAGCAAATTTAGGGGCATGTCCTTTTGATTGACAGGTACCAATCTCTGGCTTCAAGTACAAGTAAGAAGAACGTAGGACAACCGCTGTTTTTAGCCGGTTAACAATGCAACTTAGCTTTATCCCCCTTACCTCCGTTAGCTGGGTAGCTCCCGTTATCTCGGGGTTAGCTCGGTTAGCTTTTAGCTACAGAAAGCTCGGAGTTCGCTCGAAGTCAATCATCTACCATGACGCTCACAGCCCCCCTCGCAGCTCCACCTCTTTGCCCATATTTGTATTTTACGGGCAAGACGTCGCGCATGACGCTGCCAACATGGCGACATAGGAACCGCCCACCGAGCTTCAATTCAGCTCTTCAGAAAACTATGGGTGATGTCACGGAGACTCCGTCCATCTCTTTATATACAGTCTATGGTTTGAACAGCCAAACTGCAGAGAGAGGGGTCCAGGTCAGTCAATTAGCCACTGTTCACTATTTCCAGTCTAATAAATAACAAAAAAAACGCTGTTTTAGTCATTTAAAAAAAAAAAAATTTTGTTATTAATCCTGGTCGGCTAATCAGGCATTAACTCAGCGTCTTAAATTTAAATCCAGTTGGTTGGTAAATCCAAAGTTATTTTATTGGCCTGAGTTTTTTGGCCAGTAAACATCACATTGATCAGTTTATCCAGTTAGACCAGAGGGATGAGCTGAAACTAACATCTCCTGTCTGTAGATATTATTAATATGAAATTACAGTATGCTAGAAACCTGTCAGAACACCTAAAGCATGATGCTAATACTCAGACGCCCGCTCACAAGTGAGCCATAACTGTTTGTTTTGGGCAGAGTAGTAAAAGAGAGGGGATGGGGATGTTTTCCAACCTCTTTCCAGCCCATGAGTCACACAGAGAGCTGGAGAGGAAGGGTGAGGTATTGTCTCGTGGTCGGAGAATGAACTCATTCCTCCTTCACTCATGGAGAAGAAGACAGTGAGAGGGGCAGAGAAACAGAGGAGGGATGGATGTAGGTCAGGATGATGTGGCGCATGGGACGAGATGTGGTTTTCAGATGGATTTATAAAACCACCAGTACAGATGGAAACAACGTGTTGCTCCAAAGTCTCGCAACCACAAAAATTCTGGCAACAAAACATTGGTGCGAACAAGATGTCTGCAACTCTGGCTGAGAAATATCTGAGGTGTGAGTGTCTGAAAACAGCTGTCCAGGTTGGTAAAGCCCCTCAGACACTTTCAGTTGCAGCTTTTTTTTTTTTATTGTGATGACAACTGCTTGAACTGTGAAGCAAAGATGTCAACTAAACAAACACGAACTGACACTCTAATGCTAGTGTCATCAGATGCTAGGAAATTAGGCTTCAAATGATGCATTAATCTTTTAAAGCAAAGCCAGCTAGAACACCTCAGGAATCTCCCATCATCGGAAAGGTTAAAGTTTCGCCATTCGTCACAGAATTTCATGCTGGACTGAAGTGTAAAATCAGCAGCTTTGCAGGCTCGTGCATTCTGCTCAGCCCACTCTGCTTGGACAGGAAGAGGACCACATGCCATGTTTGGTGACACTTCCTTGAGGCGAGGAAAGCACAGACAACAACTCGGGTTTGTTTTCATTCTGTTTTGGTTCACAGTGAAAGATGAAGTGGTGGGCGTACCATATGGTACGGTTTTCATGCAGTCCTTCCTCTGACAGCATCACGTACAAAACGGCACACCTGAATCTCAGGGCGCACCAACTTCCTTATTCTGTGGATTAGTTTTTCTTTTCTTTTTTTACTGCTTCTTGAAAATCATGCAGATCAAACACAGTAAGTGTTATTTTCCAGACCCAGAAGAGAAGCTGTAAAAACAGACCCTCTGTTCCTCCGTATGATGAATGAATGAAAAATGGATTATCTTCTTTTGTATGTAATATGAATTAGTGAGGAAGGTTTAAAGGCTATTTATACGCTGGCACTGACAGCAGCAGCAGCACCAAGAGAGGAAACCTCTGGCCCTCATTAGCTGGCGGGTGATAGTCTGGGCTAATCCCAGGTAATCTTGTCTCCATCCTACCTTGACCTTCATTCCACAAAGATGCATGCTTGTGTTTGTTTCAGAAGTCAACTCATTTCAACCTACAAGCAATTATGTATCCTATATAAAGAAAAAAAAAAAGCTTCTGACTGTCTCTGGCCTACTATCCGAGACCTACATTTAGCTCTGTTACTTTGGATTTATTCATGTTTGGCTGCATCTATGCATTTCTAGGTATTTTCAGAGATAGTAGAATGTAAACATGAGCCTTCTTTGCATATCAGCTGTGGGGATTTGGAGGCTGTTACATAATGAACAAGAAATGAATGTGACATGGTGACCTTTGGCTAATCCAATAACAATATGAAATCCTTTGTGATCACATTATCATTACTGTTGGAGCCAGATGGCTGGGGATGAGAGGGAGACGGCGAAGCAGCAAACCACAGTGTGTGTGTGTGTGTGTGTGTGTGTGTGTGTGTGTGTGTGTATGTGAGATGGACTCAGTCTGCTTGGAGGTCGTCTTTTAGCTGTGTTTATGTTACAGTTTTGGTGTCCACATCAGTCAGTCCCAGTTTTCCCAGTCATTACGATAAACACTCTTTCTTTCACCACCTAGAAGGACCAATACTTTGACTTAGTTGAGTGTGAAAGAGAGACAACAATAAGGTGTGTTTTTAAATGTGTGTTCTAACTGTGTGTATTGATGTGTGAAAGCTTGCTTTATTTCTTGTCTTGTCTTATATATTGTTTTGTGTTTTATGTTTTTGGACGCCCCTTGAAAACGAGATGGTACATCTCAAGGGGCATTCCATAAAATAAATTTCTCTAAGTGATAATAATAATAATAATAATAATAATAATAATAATAATAATAATAACAAATTCCTCTGCATCCTCTGTTCTGCTGTGAATGGGCTTCATTGTTTTTACTGCATCTGTTACAAAACATGCTGGTGTGGCTCGCAGACATGCCGCTGGTCTTGATGCTTACTGGGCTTCTGGTTGTACTGGTTTAGATATGACCACATAATGCCTGAATTTATATGCAATCATACAAGAAAAAAATAAGAAAGAAAACTGGAATAAAATACGACACAGTTCTAGATTCAATAAATTGTTAGAAATTGTCATAAATAATCAATGAATATAACAAAATATAAATATAAGTAACAACAAGGAACGGAATAAATTAAATGAATTTGATAAAACGAAATACAGTAAACATAATTGTCAAAACTTTGTGGCAACCCACATCAAATGGTTCATACAAACTTATTTATTTAGTCTTCTGACCCGACCCCTGCGATGGACTGGCAAGCTGTCCAGGGTGTACCTCACCTTTCACCCAAAGACTGCTGGGATAAGCTCCAGCTTCCTGCGACCCTTCATTTGACTACGCGGTTAGGAAAATGAATGAATGAATGTTGTGTCCCATAACAACACAGGTCATAACAAAAGGTAAACGTACTGTACATGGCGACAGCTGCTTCACATATCCAGAAGACGTGACATCCTAAACGCACATTTTAGTGTCAGATTTGGCCATCTCATCACTTGCTGTAACCCAGTACAAAGCCATGTGCTCTTAATGTTTCAGCCAATCTGACGCAAAAGTCAGAATTGGTTTTAAAAAAAACCTTTTCAGAACAACTGCAAACCATCTGTGTCGTCATTATTTAGCCTCTGCATGAACTTCAAAAGCAAACATATCACGATGATTTAGATTATAAGTTCATTCCACATCTACTTACAGCTGTGGATTGATTCAAACTGGTGGAAATTCTGCAAATTTCATCCAAATATGTTCATTATTTGTTTTTCCCCCAAACATCTGACAGCCTAAAGTTTAAACCGTTTATTAAGTAATGATAGTAACCTTGCAGCTTGGCTAAATGTAGTGATAAATAAATAATTAAATGAATAAATAAATAGATAAATAGATAGATAAATAAAGCAACCCCTCTGAGCCACATGCAACTGCTGCCATCTGAGGAGCGTTTATTTTCATTGTTCTTCTTTCTGTATCCGGCGACTTTGATCAATATTTCAGGGTGTGGTTTTTGTGAGTTGTGAGGAACACTAGGGTGTTACAGGGATCTAAAGGGGTTCGCAGCTGATCTCCCTACTTGCAGTCTCAGTGCCGTGATGCAGTTCTTAAACACATTTCATCTGAGCGGGTTGGACTGCTGCTCGGTGGAGAAAATGAAGACGGCGCTGAATTTACATTTTTAACGGCTGCTTCGCAGGGGCTCATCACACATGCATATGGAACGATAGATGCACACATATAGAGTGCGTCCAGAGCAATAATACAGATTCATGCTGTCTCTTGAATTACAATTCAACAGTTCGGTGCATTAGATTGCACCCCCCATCAGCTTGCCTGCATAAGCCTTCACTCTGCCTGTCATGAACAAGAAGAATGTTCAGCATGCTCCAACTTTGAAAGGCTTCCTCCTCACTGCTTTCTTTTCATGCTCTATGAAGAAGGAAATTTCAGTGATAACAGCAGGACTTATATCTTGTACACTCCATCTTTGTGAGAACCAGATCAATGAAATAAAAGTATCTAAAGAGAACATTCAGGCCAAATATTACTTTATCGTGCAGCAGCAAAGCGTTGTGACTTGATTTTTAGGATTAAACAGGGGCTGGGATTGAGCTCAGCACTCAGTTAAGATGGTTTAAGTTAACATAAGGGTCTAAAGAAGGCCTTATCTCAACAAAAGTCCTCAGAAACATGGTAGAAGCTGAGCTCCCAGCATGGTGCATCTTCACACACTTACATACTAATACCTAGGGCTTACCCAGATGCCTTGAAGCTTTGACTGTTGCCATGGTAATTTGTATTCAGATCAGAAAATGAATAATAATAAGTTTTTGTTCGTTCATTTGTTTTTTTTATTTTTATATTTGCGCCACAATAACATGAAAGCCCATGGAATTAAAAAACATGAACCAGTCATAATGTGAGGGCCTGTAAAGGATGGGCGAGCTGTTCATGGTGTACCTGCCTCTCGGCTGATGATGCTGGGAAAACATTCAGCTTCCCAGTGACCCTTAACTGGACTAAGCAGTATAATTGAATGAATTCAGTGGCCTCACAGTTCACATCTGAGGTCACAAATTGGCATCCTTGTAATGTTATATAAATGCGAATATTGATGTGGACATGTGTTACCACCTCACCATTTACTGTCACGGATCAGGCTAAGTTTTGGACATATGGAAGAATAATTATACTACATGTTTACTGGTAAGACTCATCACATAATGTACAACGAGTGGAATCACTGACACAAGATGTATATTTGTCAAATGAACATATTGTTAAAATTTAGTGCTTAAACTAGTCTAAATGTTACAAAAATGAGAATCTTAATCACTGAGTTGTTCATCTGGATGGGTGTAACGACACCCAGGAACGGTTGTTCCAGAGCAAGGCATGTGCAGAAGCTTGCAGCTCTGACACTTTTCATTTAGGAAATTGATATAACTGGATGAAAGACAAAATAACTTGATGAAAGACAAAAAACTGATAAACTTAAAAGGAATTTCAAGCAAACAGAGAAGAGTGTACATTCATGGTGGAATCTCTGTGCAACTATCGAACCTCTGAATCCTCTGCTGGGAAATCAATATCAGCCAGCATGTTAAATATTTAACCTTTGAACGCTCGTTATCACACTGTCTCTGTCTCTCTTCTTCACACATACACACACATACACACACACACAGAAAAAATGAATGTAAGCCCCGTCTAACCTGCCCTGGGAAAAAACTGTTGACGTGCTTCACCTCACTTTAATATCAGGGAGCATGTCAGGTCCCGGGCTTAAGATACTGAGAGTAATCCTCCTTTAACCTTTTGATAGAAATGATAGAAGGGGACAATGAAGCCATGGGTGGAGTGGGTGGATGTGTGTGTGCGTGTGTGTGTGTGTGTGCAGGAGAGGGTGGGGGTCAGCAGTTAATGAACCCGACATTGAGTAGAGACTGCTTATTACTCTCTTTGACATTTAGGTATATATTGCATAATTTGAAATGAATTATTATCTGTACAAAAAAGAATAAAAGATAAAAAACAGTTAGAAAATAGTAAACTTCAAATGGAGTAAAATGGATAAGAAAAAAAAAAGTGTATATATATATATATATATATATATATATATATATATATATATATATATATACATTATATATATATATACACATATATATATAGATAGATATATATATATATGTATATAATGTGTGTGTGTGTGTGTGTGTGTGGCTTTATGCCACATTTGAACAAATGAAGTCAGAAAAGCAGGATGCAGACGTGCAGTTACTTATCATCAGGACGCTTCTGTACATAATAAACGTGACTTTTACCATAATATGATTCAGAAAAGGAAAGTTTTGAGGTTGGAAAGTTACATAGTGCTAATTTGCACGTTTCTGCAGTAAAAATTGAATATAACCTTTGGTATATTTATACTTTTTGCATAGAAAAGGATCTAAAATATTTATTTTATCCTTAATACAGTTCATGTAGTCAACAAATTCCAGTAGTTGGTACATTATAGTGCAGGATGCATGAAGACAGTTGACTGTGTTTCTGTGTTCTAATGTGTGTTTGTAAAATGATCAGCATTTGTATATGTAGTGTGTATCTGTGCTAACTGTTGGAGCAGAGTTAGCTGTGGGAAACAGCTTTGTTTAAATGTCTAGTTTCTTTTTTGCTACAAGCTTCATAAATAAACATACAGCTCTTCTGGTTGCAGCAGAGTCCCCTGTCTGTTTCACCTCTGCTGTGTTAAGTGAAAGGAGACAACCCCAACAACAGCTGCAGCTTCTACCAGGAGGAATTACCTCGCGTCTCCTTCATACAAACATCTAACAGCCATTTCTGCTGGAGTTTTCACCTATAGTGTAAGCAACAGATACTACATGTAAAGAAGCAGTAACTGGCACAGAAACGTAGCAGAAAAATTATTTTGTTTTATTGTAGCTTGTTTTACTTGTTTGTTTATTTTGATCAAGAAGACAGAGATGAGAACTGTCAGAAGCACCGGAAACAAACAAGTTAAAAAAACCCATTTATTTCAACTAACACCAGAAACAGTCCTGGTGTCTCTCTCTGACCTTCTTTCTACCTACTGTACGAGCATGTCGTCTGGGGAAGCCTGGAATCAAACTACAGACCTTCATGTTGGCAGACTGCTCTTAAGCTACAGCTGCTACAGTCGCCCTTTGGTAAATAATGACATGACAACGTCACAACTAACTGATTTTAATTGACTAGTTGACTTAAAAAATATCGCTCAAAATGCCAATCCTTAATTTTGATTTTCATTTTATTTGTGAACATCTCCATATCGTTCATTTGTGCCGCACATTAGAATAAAACATGAACTGTGATGAGGTTAATGGAAGTCTTTCGTTTGACCCTTTTAATGTTCTTAAGCAACAAGGCAACAATCAGCTGCTGGGAACATCTGACGTACCGGTAAACATCTATTTCTCTTGTCTTCACCACACTCTTGGACGTTTTTCGACCGCATTGGGAGAAAAAATAATCAGTGTCAGGCGCCACTTCATTGGTGCTAAATCTTCAGACCAAATGACAATCAAGTTATTATATCTGCTGCCCTGCTTTGTTCACATTTAAAAAAAAAAAAAAAGATTATTTTTTCCTGCTAAATGTTATAAACGGATTATTGTCTCCCATGATGGAGAGTTACGTCCTTTTGATCAGGTGTGGACAGTATACCCTCACTGACAATCAATTTAGTGGCCTGTTTATGTGCCATTTGTTTGCCAAGGTCCACTTGACATGGGGAGACGCAGCAGGGCACCTTTTCATCGACGTTGGTTCTCGCCATCAGTTTGGTGAATGGGTGCTCTGAGATGTAAGAACTCAAGGTTCTGACTGCATAAGAAATGAATGCACCCGCAGGTTGGATTCTCAGCATCTTAATTCCCCAAAAGCCCATTGAAGAGATCAAAAGAGTCCTCACAAAGAAACAGAAATGTCTTGGCATGCCGAGATGTATGTTCACCAGGGCTCCGTTTGTCAACCTGTGTTGAAAAAAAATCGACACATGAGAATCCTCCTTTATTTAATGATTTAAATCACGAACGAATCCACAGGAGTCTTTCACAGTGAAACATTCCTTATCATTTTTATAGTTGATGTATGAGAAACATAGGGAGACTGACAAACTGAAACTGTCAGGCTGGATGCAGTTTGTAAAAGCAGAAGCCCGGGAGACAGAAAATATGCATCTGTAAACGTTCAGCTGCGGAAATGTCAAAACAAAGCATGAAAATGTTAATATATGAGCTGTATTTCTCTAGATAACAGATGTAAAGAAAAGAAAATTCAGCTTTTTTTCCCTCTAAAAGAAAGAGAAGTATATATATATATATATATATATATATATATATATATATATATATATATATATATATATATATATATATATATATATATATATATATATATATATATATATATATATATGTGATCTATTTGGGCAGTTCTGCTGCAAATGTATGTGAACGTCAGTCATCGTACTGCCTCTTATTTTCATGCCCTTAGTGATGATATTGGTTTATAATGCCCTGGGTCTCGTTGGGTCATGTCCATCACAGGGTTGTTTTGATCAGATTCGTGTGGAGAGTGTGTTGGTGTGTCCAGTTTGATCGCCACATCACATCATTCCTAAGCTACACATGCACACACATAATCAGAAATTTCAGCTCTGTCAATAACATGTTATCCTCAGGGAAGTCATCATCCTGAATGTGATGCAGCCGACATGAATAATGCACAGAATAGACATAACAGCCAAAGGATCCTGATTGAAGTCGCTACACATTGCTACTGGGTGCAGGATAATCTGTAGCTATGATTCCTGCTGTGAAATACAAAAGAACTTTCGCACTCCAAACAAATAAAAGGAAACAGCAAAACAAATTCCCCATCTGCATTTTTACTTTTTTTTTTTTTTAGCTGTTATTCCAGACAAAATATTGCAACAACATGGTGGCTCTCGCACCTATGCTTTGGTTAACATATGTGGTGCAGACAAAGCACAGAAACAGTGCTGTTTTTCATTTTATAAGACATGGTGTCATTCTCCATTAATCAGTTCACTGTCACCAAAAACATTTAAAAGGAAATTGTTGCTTTTTATCCTCTGTCCTAGAGAAATGATGAGCCAAGGATGGTTAAGTCAGTTCATTTTAATGAAACAAACAAACAAACAAACAAGAAACAGACGGTTTCTCTGCTGTTTTTATGATTTCTTAAAATCTTCATGCTAATGCTAACATGCTAATAGCTCTGACAGTGTTCTGTTACTTAATATCAAAATGTTTCAGCATACTGGCTCACCAAGGAATTAGGATAAAGATAAACTGATCTGAGCTTTCAAATATTACATTTTGTGACTCCTGTCCTGCAAATTAAAGCATGACTTAAAAGATAAACTAAGCCTGTCTGTTTGTCTTTTAGCTAGGCTAGGTGTTGGCCCAGTGATGGACTGGCAACCTGTCCAGTGTGCACCCGAGCGACCCTAAATGACCCTGAATTGGACAAAGCAGTTTAGAAAATAAATGATTCAGTATTGACATTTTCCCTTAAAGATGGTTAGAAGAAGCCCAGCGAAGCTTTGCAGTAAAAAATGGCTGATTTCGGCTGGCCAAAGCGGCAAAAGCAGACAGCTTCAATCACAACCATTTTATTTGTGACATACTGCATTTTACGTCAGTAACAGCTGACTCAAACAGCTGATTTTATGTTTATTAATGTTTCTGTAAATATCCTAACACATTTTCATTGACACAGTGACCTAAACCCAAACATTGTTCATGTTTAAGCAACTTATTTTTAACAGAAGAAACTGACGAGGCCTGTTTTGTTTCTTCTAACAGACACAACACGAGAGAAGTACAGACGAATAAATAAAGGACCTGTGATCTGAAACAACTCAGTGACTGGACATCTATTTTTTTTTCCAATTTGTTATTTCCAGTGGCTTGTTGGCAGATTGTGAAGACTGCTAAATGTGTCCCGGAGCAACTTTGAATGTTTCATTTATCTTTTTTTTTTTTTTTTTTTTTTTAAAAAGTCGTCTCAGTTTTACAATTGTGATTAACAGATTTGTTTATTGAACGGTTGTTTGATTTAGCAATGGTTAATTAGTTATTGATCTTAATGAACTTATTTTGCTGAATATCTACTTAAAGAAAACAGCATTTGGATGAATCAACCTTGAATTATTCTGTGAAAATTCAACTTTAATATCCTTCAGAATCAACCTTGACTATCTCATAGTTGTATTGTGATTGTGTGGAAGTTGTGTTTTAGGGGTGACTGTTGATTGTAGGTGTGAACAGGTGACAGGTTCAAGCTCTCTTTCTGGAGCCACAGCCTTGAGCTTGTCAGTTTTGTGACTTTGGCACTTAGATAGTTAATGCTTTTGCTATTTGATAAAAAAAATGCATACATCCTTCACTTTAGCCTTAACCTTCTTGTTTGTTCCTGAATGTTCTAGGCTCTATAATTGTCTGGAGTGTGATGATAAACATTTCTAAGTAGCCAAAAGAGTGTTGTGTTAGAAAACTGTGTTTATCTTGACTTTGGTCACTATGTGCTGAAGACATTCTTTAGAAATCTGTGGTTCACACAGATAATCAGCCCTTAAGTCAAAGATATTGGCTGCCATGGCATCGCAGTGTGTGTGATATTTTCATTTTCTAAAGGAAAATCTAAACGAATAACAGAACTCATTCACTGACAATGTTTGACTGAAGTTTAAATGAAAAGTGCTGCAAGGTGCAGGAGAATAAACTTTTAATGAAATAAAGTTGACCCGAATGTCAACACAGAAAGTTTAGTGTTATAAAGTGTGATAAAACATTTATTATTCCACTTTCTATTGCACATTGTTTAGCCTCTTGTCTCCTGGCTTCATTTCTTTTTCTTTATTTCACCAGCTTTCTTTTAATTCAATCACGTTTACACTTCTTTTGCAATAATTACAGAAAATTGGTTCCATTTTATGTCAATATACAAATCCTTTAATAGTTACGTTATGACTGTCAACTGAAGCTGGACATACTATGATTTTTTATATTTTAATCTATAAAAATGTGTACTTTATTTGGCTTTTAATGAGCCCTGAAACCACTAAAGCCTCTGAATCAGAGGCCATGGTTTGTAACTGGGGTTGGGTGGGTGCTCCCTGTTGGTCAGGGGTAATGTTCTGCCTCTACTGGAGAAGTTTTAGGAACTCATGATCCTGTTTCATGTTTTAATGTTCTGCAGCTGATGCAACAACCAGAACTGAAGGACACTTTCTGTACATGTCAGGGTTGCTCCATACCTTAACAAAAAAGGGGTACTGAAATACAGGGATTGATGTTGGCTTGGGAATTAAGCCATCCATCCATCCCGCAACTCCATTTTTTCCCACGAATGAAATCTAAAAACTGTAGCACACTGCAGGACCTTTCTTCCTCTCCCAGCCTGTTGATCCTTGTAAGGTCCTCGGTCTCTTAGCATATTTCAAAGTCAAGCTGCTGGCTGGTTTTCTCCTCTCTCGCTTTGCTTTTCATTGAGCGGGAATCAAAGTACAACCTCTTAAACATGTGGAGATTCCTTGTCTAATGCTTGTGCACAAATTTGACCTGCTACTATCTGTGTAGCCCTCAGAGATTAGAAGCTGATCCTCCATCTATGAATTATACATTGTGAGGCATGTGTGGTGTCAGAGGTTATTCGTGAGTTTAAGTGAAGAACATCCACTGACCTACCACAGACATCCCCAACAGAGAGAACAACGCTTTCTATTCAACTTACATCCAGTCAGCTGAGACTGTTCCATTCCAAGCACACAGAGGACTAATAATTCTTGTACATACAGTACATTAAGTCAAAGCTCACCTATCTATCAATAGTGGTCACTATAGTGACGCCAATGTACAAGATTTTTTCTTGCATATTCATCAGTGAGGATGGTATATAGTTAAATAAACCATTTCATTGGATGTTAGTGAGTCATCCAACACATCACCACTCACTGAGGAATAAATTAATATATGATATAAATGAACACAAATGCATGCATTGGAATTACGCAAATTTTTGATAAACAGGTAAAGGAAATTATATTTTCAAACTATATTTTGTAGAATATTTACATCATATATGTCATGATATGATATTTTGTGTTTCTCCTTAGTTCTGGTTTCCTGTTTTGGTTTGTAGTTTTCCTCATTTAGTTCTCTCATGTTTAGGTTCCTGTTCATTAGTTCACCTGGTTTGATTTTCTGATTTGTTTCACCTGATCTAGTTTCTTCTTCTGTGTATTTATACCCCTTGGTTTGCATTGTCAGTGGCTGGTTCATTTTGTTACTTTTGCCCTCGCTTTTGTTCATGGAATTAAATTACGTCTACTTTCTGCATCCTGGCTTCCCATCTCCTGCATTTGGGTCCTCATCTCCACACCATCCGTGACAATATAATTATGATTAAATATTATGTTATAAATATTTTAACGAATACATTGAAATAAATAAAATGAATTAAAAATACCACAAATAAACAAAAACAGCATCATTGCATAGGTCTGTAGAGGTAAAATACTGTTTTGTTTTGTTTTGTTTTTTTAAATGTGGCATTATTTTTTATTATTAATGTATGCATGAAATGGATATAAATTATGAATGCGATTAGAAAGCTATGATTGGAACAAAGACTTTAACGTAAACTGTGACACAGTAAACCAAAGCTTTACAACAAACTCATGAATTATAAACAGGATGGAAAACTAATAACATTTAAGCAGCCGGGAAGGCTCAGCCAACAGGTTTAGACACCAGATTAACAGGCTTAATGTTAAACATACCTGATACATTTGGGAGAAACACGATGACTCAAGCTATTTATTGATCGTAAACAATGCTACTAGTCTGAATTAGGCTAGCAAGTGAACATTGCTCCAACAACAGTAACTGAGATCCAGGACTGATTTTTCTCATCATGTCACTTTACCTGTTTCCTTTTCTTATTTCCTTTTCCTGGTGGTTGGATGTCCATCAGACTCCAGGTGTGAAGATCACATTGGGTCAGATTCAGACAATCCTCGCACCCAAGCCTCAAAGAGGACAGGTAGAGAGCAGTGAAGCAGCTAGCTATCCAGAAACATGCCTCTCCATTTTTTGGCTCTAATACACTATTAATATGAAGTGATGTTAGTGTGGGTTTCTGTTAAGTTTTGAATTATTTGTAGGAATAACATTGATTTAACTTTTTCTTCTACTACATATATCGGCGATACAGTTTTGTCTCCCAGGTTGTTGCTCCCCACCCCAGCCCATGTATAGCGTGTTTGATGTGTATAAGACTAATATAAACTATCACAACTTCCTTTGTGCCGATAAACCTTATGCCAAGGGCTGACTCTGAAATGACCACCCTCATCGGCCTCACGTCCGATGGTGACAAGTCAGTCTCAGGGAGTGAGACGGAGCGCCTGGTGTCCTGGTGTAGCATGAACAACCTAAAAAGCTGTCAAGACAGTGGAGACAAAAGTGGACTTCAGGAGGAACCCGCCCCTTTCTACCTCTGTCATGCCCTGCAACACTCCAGTAATCTCCGTGGAGTCCTTCAGTACATCCACTCTGCTGAAAAGGTGATTAGCTTTCAGTCCCTCATCCTGGACACAGATTTTTTTCAATCTCTCCTCTGGTAAAAAAGTACCGCTCCATCAGGACCAGGACCTCTTACCATTAGTTTTTTTTCTCTCCCATCTTCTCCCAACTGACCCCCTCCTCTTGTAGCGTCACAGTAAACTATTTGAATCCATATGCATACACACCGACAGCCTGCAGCCGTCACCAAAACATCTGTGTATTTCCAGCTTTAACATATAAAATTTCTCCACTTGATGGGATTTATTTGAGAAGACATTTGCTCGCTTCTTCTTTTTTTTTTCTTTCAGCCATCCACTAAAAGGTAGTTGGGTAGTTTTAATTACATACGGAATTGAGACTCATTAAGCAACAATTCCTTTATGTGTCCTCATTTACATAGTTTGGGGCTTCTGTTGGAACTCGTCCATTAGTGGGAAAATCCTCCCCCTCCAGTTATCACTGCTCTTTAGAAACTCCCTGTGAGCCCACCAGTCCCAGACAACAGGAAGAAGCAACTGGAATGATAATAAGAGACGGACTGGGAAGAAAACACTGGCTGTTCAGAGAGAGGAAATGTCCATTAACTGCAGGGTTAATTGCTTTGAGCTATTCACATGAACATCACGCAGGAGAGGATGGAGGTAATACGCTCGCACCTGATCCTTCCTCATTATGACCACATGCTCCCAGGGATTTCTTTCCTAGTACAAACATAAAATATGTCAGGAATTATAGGCTCTAACTACACAGCTTTTTCACATGAGGCCAATCTGAAAATTATGTCTCTGGTCTCCCTGCGCAAAATGAACGTTTGCTTTAATTACATCTTCTTCCTTTTAATTCCCCTAATTTAAAAAATAGTCTGTGAGCTCCATTTAGTGAGCCTTTATTAAAAATAATTACCAAATAAAAAAAGGGGTAATGAAAGACATAAGATGAATCCGCAAAGTTCACAAGAATAAATTGTCAGTATGAAGCTGCATATTTTTAATATAGAAAGAAGAAAAGGTAGATCAATAACATTAAGGTGGATGTGTTGAAATACCGATCTAATAATGAGTTTATTATTGCATTGCACATAATGTTCCATCCATCCAACTGTAGGTAGAGATGGTTACGAGAGGGCCAGAACGAACTGAACTACCATTCATTTCTTTTACAAAAAGACTGAAAACCGTCTTTACAAAGGGATATGTCTTTTAAGGATGCTCGCTAATGATGAATTCATCTAGCAGTTAATGGAAAAATACTAAAAGTCACAACATCATGTGATGGACTGGCAGCTGTCCAGGGTGTACCCTGCGACCCTGAATCGGACAAAGCGGTTTGGATAATGAATGAATGAATGAAAACTATATATGCAAAGCCACATGTTGGGAGAAGTGGAAAGAGTTGGAAACTTTGCTATATTGGTGAATGAAACAAAGAGCAATGGGTACATGTTAGGTTAATAAGTGATGGTAGATAGAAATCACATGGTTTATGAATGATCACAGGCTTCTAACCTGAAGTTTTTCAAAGACAAGATAGTTGTAAAATTGGTACTGAAGGAGTCTGAGCTGCCCTGTGCCACATTTCTTTTGTTTTATAACATTGTTGGTGTTTTTCTTTTTATTATAGACTGAAGCAAAAAAAAAGAAAAATATCACTGATGGTTGCAAAACACTGGCTCCAATATGTTTCTAGTTTTCATCACATCCAATAAAAACTGGTCAACTTGTCTCATAAAATATTAAGTCAATGTGTTTTTCCAGCAAATCATAATTCTTTTAACTAAAGTCGTTTTGATCAGGGTTCTGGTGGTTTACATGTTTTGGCAGACACCTTGTCTTGTCTGCCTCTTTTAGCTTAAATTAATGCCACATGCACATCTCTATTGATGTATTAAATATTATATTAAATGTGTGAGAAAACCTCAAAGTTTAGTAGCAACAAACCTAATCTAAGCTCTGATCCCTTCAAGGCTCCTTTTTATCCATAGTTTATAAAACAAAACAAGTTTGGTTCTTGTCTTATCATTGGCTCTTCTTTTTTGAAAAGTTTATTGATTTTTGTCCTTTTTTTCCCATTGTTTTTATAAGTTGGAAGAAAATGTTTAAATCTGGATTATAGAGCAGCTGTTATTAGTATGAAATTGTATGAGAATTGCGGTTTTTAGCAAGGTAGCTATGTAGCGTGATTTCAAGGTTTTCTACCCACTCCAGAAGATTTGCCGTGGCTTTTTTTAAGCCCATCTCTCTTATTTCCCTTCCTAATCCATTGTACAAC
Organism: Telmatherina bonti; assembly: GCF_933228915.1. Taxonomy (NCBI): domain Eukaryota; kingdom Metazoa; phylum Chordata; class Actinopteri; order Atheriniformes; family Telmatherinidae; genus Telmatherina; species Telmatherina bonti. The sequence goes on along the minus strand of NC_136622.1, from coordinate 11,439,289 downwards.
TCTGCGTTTTTGCTGCTGGTTGCTCCATACCGTGTCATCTTTATCGGAAGAGGTCACATGACCTGACGTCACATCCGAGACTGTGTAAATGCACTTTTGCGATCTACTTCTACATCGAAACGTCTGAAAAAGCGCCTCATAAGACCGCAAAGACTTTTTCGTAATATTTGAATTTTTTCAAAATCTAGCTGTTGCCATTAGCGTTTTTTTTATTGCAAAATTTTGGTTTTGCGTGATTCTAGGTGAAATGGAAATGCAGCTATAGATTTCCATCCACATGCACCCTGACAAAACAAGAATGGTGTTTCACGTCTCTTATGCTTTCTGCCATCTTTTTTCAGAAATGCACTTATTTAAAAACCCTTATTTAAAACATCCATATAAAAACATAGAAATAAATTGTCTTTATACTATTCTCAGGTAGAAATGTTCTTAGAATAAACTCAGTTGTGTGACAGGTGCATTATGCTTATGTATATTTTTTCATAGTAACCCAACTTTTGTGGAAACAGAGTTTTAAATATGTACACATATAATTTTGCACACTTACTCACTTGGCAATGGAGACATTTCCGTGCGAACCACAGATAGCCCTGAGGCAAACCATCGCCCACTCTGTGCTGCCAGCTTGTGCTGATGCTGTGAGTAAAGTGTCTCTCATTAACAACAGGTAAAGAAATTGCAGATGAGCTAAGGCAGCACCTTTACCTCCGAGACTTTGGAGAAGGTAAGCCATGTGTGTAGACGCAAGTTCTCTGGAGCGTGTTGGCATTTGTGTTTGTGACAGCCATTGGACTGCAAGCGGCTGAACTCACAGAACAGCAAAGGGATCTGACAGCTCAGTTTTAGCTGAGATTTCTGGACCCCTGTGAGGAGAAGTCTTTGTTAGCTTGCATGGGAATCCCAGTTTGTGTTTGTGTGTCCGGACTAATGTCCTTGTGCAGTTAATTAGCTCCACAAGGAGGACAGCACCTGCTAACTCTTATAGTGATCACCCTTTGTGCATGTTAAATATGTGTTTGTGCCTATGTGTGCATGTATGTGGTGGTCACCTACAATCTGTTAAAATATCAGATGGTTACATGGTGTATATGATTAGGTCCATAAAAGTCAGTGTGATGCAGTGAATATAATAAAGTTGAAAGCACAACATATTGCTGATGAATTAATTTAATATTCCATCTTGCAAGGTGTGAAAAACTGCACAAGACTGAGGTTTTTGTGCTTCAGGTAGGCACTGGGCTCTAGTTTTGATTCAAGTGTGCAGATATTTTATCACGCTGTCGGACGTGCACCAAACTTGACATGATAAAGCGAACCAGGGAGCTCATCCATCATACCTGATGACACACAACTATCTAGTCTGTTTGCTGACAATGGCCCATTTTTCACAACAGCACACTTCATTTTGCAGAAACCCAACCAAATGTCATTTTTCAACGTTTTCCATTCCGCTCAAAAGCAATGTTCGTAACGCATTCGAGGCTGCACAGTATGAGAGTTGTATTTGCCACTTGTTTTAGCTTTTCCTGTCTAAATGAAGTATGAGCCAGATTTAACATTGTCAGCTGTGCTTCTTATTAAAAAGATGGCTCATTTTAATACCACATAAAAAAATTATGTCAGCCTTCAGATCATGCATGTGTATCGGGCCGTTTGCTGAAAATACAACTTTAATCATTTGGATATGAAATGTGAATGTGGCTGTGATCAGCAATCAGAGCAGCAATTTTCATGCAATTCAGAGAGCACTGCCTGTGGTTCCTACAGAGAGACCTTTCCCTGAAACCTTTTCCTTTTCCTTTAAAGATAACCTGCTTGTGTTGCTGGTGTGGTCAGACTGGTTTTGATGAAAGTGAGTGAAGGGTGCTGATGGGGAATGAGAGCTGAAGAATGAGATGATGACCAGAAGGGAATGGGAAACAGCCATGTTGAAAGGAGAAGGGAAGATGACCAACGTTCAAAGCTGATGTTAAAATAAAGAAAAGAACTGGCATGTGTATGTTAGCGTCTGCATGTGTGTCCAATGAGGAAGGGAGGTGGGTGGGTAACAATCAGTCCAAGGGTAAACGCGTGTGAAATATGAGCAGGGAGGGGTTAGGTCTGCTGTTTAATAAAGGATGAAAACAATTTATGGTCATTTTGCTGTCATACAGATGAAGATATAATCAGTGCTTCACTTTCGTCCCTCAATGGGAAGACGTCCCAGGAAGCAAGACCAGGACCAGGTTCCTCTACTCTAAAACAAAAACAAAGTTTCTCACAGTGAACTGATTCTAAATGTTCACACCAAGCCAGACCAAAGGTTGTCATTCTGCAGGTGGTTTATCAAAATGAGCGCATGGAGAGGAGGAGGGATCCTGAGTTGAATAAAGCTCTTATTTGGCTGCCAGAAGTACCAAGGAGAAAAACCATTAGAAGCTGAGACCAAAATATACCAGTATGTGCTCATCAGCATGCAAAGTTTGTCCACATAAGGTTTAAACTTCCTCTTGCTCTCAGTTTTGTGCTGCCTTAGATCTCTCTTCAACACATCTGGATTTGGGATCTATTTTACACACAATTTGAGTTTCGGAAGAGTAACATCAGCAGCAAAATGTCCCCCTGGCACAGTGAAGTGTCACAAGTGCCAGCAGAGGAGATGCAATCCCTAGATTTTTATTCAATTAATAGAGTTTTTAAGGAAATAAAAGCTCATTTATAAACATCAAAAAGATGCAGAAAATCCATTAGGGGTTTTGTAAAGCCAACAAAGGATCATTTTATTGGTGCTGTTTCTGGAGTGTCACATTCTAATAAGTACTTCCTCAATGTCAAGGATCCTTAAAATGGCTTCCATTCTATGATAATCAAGGATGCCTCTGTGAATCATTAGCATTCTCAAAACATCCTTTCATATGTTAAAGATGCTCACACCCAAGATGAATCAAGATGAATCAATGAATCCATCTTGTTTTCTGCTTAAAAGGTGGTACAAACAAGAGATTCATAATTAAATGTGTGGTAGAGCTGAACTGGATCTTGATGGAAAGCCAGAAAGAGGAGAGTGATTGGGGAACCTTAGAATTCCTTATCAGCTTTTTGCAGATGATATGGTTCTCTTTGTCCTTGTCAAATGACAACCTTCAGAGTGCACTTAAGTGGTTTGCAGCTGCATGAGAGGCAGCTGGGATGAAAACGCCCCCTTCAAATCCATGGTCATATAGTTTTCAAGAGCGAGCTGAAGTGATGAGAGCAACAGATTGGGAAGCCTTCTGGTTGCCTTCCTGCAGAGTTTTTTGTGTACGTCCACTTGGGAGGCGACCTCTGGGCTTGATAGACTTGAGGGATTGTGTGTCCTTTTTTTGGGAAGGGAGCACCTTCCTTTGGGACACAAGCTTAGATAAGCATAACTAGATGGATGGTTGGATGGATGGTTGGATGGATGGGTGAATGGATTGATGGATGGATGGATGGATGGATGGATGGATGGATGGACAGATGGATGGATGGATGGATGGATGGATGGACGGGTGGATGGATGGATGGATGGACGGATAGATGGACGGGTGGATGGATAGGTGGATGGATGGATGGATGGACGGATGGATGGATAGATGGACGGATGGATGGGTGGATGGATGGATGGAGGATGGATGGATGGAAATTTGTTTTCACTATATTTTCCTTCACCTAAACTCAAAATATAAATTGAAATCATAAATGCTTGTTAGGTAGAAGACAGCAGCTATTTCACAGTATTTTTTTTTCATTAGCCACATGTTATTCTAAATTATGTCGACCTTGGTTTTCTAAAAAACCAGTTAGAAAATGAGGATTTCATTTTCTTTCTTGTGTATAGCTGCTCATTTTTGGGTTGCGCTTTCTGCCTCCTGTTACTGTCCTTTGGATTTAAAAAGTAAAAAGAGCATGTAGCATATGTAGCTGCCGCTGTCAGAACGGTATACCTACCCCATTGTCACGCAAAGGTGCCATTCAGTGAGTGAAACAAATCTAAACTGATGGGGATTTGATGGTTTGGGCCAGACAATCCAGAGAACTGTGCAGATTCTGTGCGTAGTAGAATTTTGTCAAAGCGGACCATAACAGAGTTAAATGCACCATGTCTGGATGCAAACTTGGCTGCGATGTGGGAAGTGGTGTTATAAATGGTATACAGTTTCTCCTCAAAGACATTTGCTGCAACTCGTAAAGCTGCTTGAACGAATAAAAAGACTTTTAAAGTTAAAGAACATTTAACTCTCCAGCTCATCTCGACCCTCTTTGTAACATTCACACTAACTGGGTCATTTTCCAATCATCTGTCTGAGAATAAATCTAAAATACAGAATGTCTTCTTTTGTTTCCTAACCTTTGTGCTCCAATCCTTCAGATTTTATTTAGAGAACATGCTGTACTCTGGCACTGTTTTTAACATCTGTACAAAAAAGATGCCTTGCTTTTCTACTGATCTTTCATTTCTGTAATCTCCTCAACGAGAACTCTTTGCCACATTTGTGTGTTTTTAAGATATGTAAAAACATTTTCCCTTATGATCCAGTTTTACACAGTTTCCATGAGATTAACATTTCTTGGGAACATCATGTACAGTTAGCATTACAAGCAAAACAGAATAACAGCAAAAGTAACCGCTGGTTTCACTTTTGACAGATATTTTGACTTCGGTGCACAAAAATGCACATTGTTATCTTTCTAGGTATCTCGTGTCTCTCAGGAATCCTTTTTTGTTGACAAGGCACTGTGTTGTGTGCTGTTCAGATGAGACAGATGAAGCTTTTAGCTTTTTATAGGCTTTTCCTATATGATCTCTACCAATGTGAAAGTGTAAATTAAACCACATTAAATAAGCCTGTATAATATTTCATTTCCTGAATTATCATGAAATTGTTCCTTTAAGGTCAGATGTTAACTAATGCTGGATGCAAACTGAAGTGTAACGCCGTGTTTCTCTACAATCGTCATGTGTATGTGTGTGTTCCCTTGCATGTGATTTGTGTTCTTCTACATGAGAAGTGTCACTCTAATTGAGACCTTTAAGTGTCACATGACATTTTATGTGTGAAATAAAACCCGGAGATGGTGTTTGAATTTGATTGGCTGAGCTTGACTGGTGTTAAATGATTACATCCTACCTGATATACACCAGAACACCTGTCAGGGTGATTGCTTGCGGCTTCTGACATATAGAGACACACACACATGCACGAACCAGTTTCCCTCAATCTGGGTGTGAACGAGCGATCACTCAAAGGATAATATTGTGGCTGAATTAAATCTATGGAGCTGTCAGAATGGGGGAGACCATCCATAGCAGTGGATCAACTGGGGCGTGGCGCTGAGCTTTGGTGGTGTTTTCCTGTGGGTGGAGCTCGGGAGCTCTGAGCGTTCATCACGTCTACTCAGCGGTTTGAGCTGCACTCCCTCCCATCCCCAACCCTCAGGCGTGGCGAGGCGATAAATCACATGACTAACAGAGCGAAAAACCCTGTTGGCTGAGAGAAGATGGCCTTTTATGAATATATATGGAAAGAGCATGTGGATCTTCACCGTCTCTCCGCTTCAGGTCTGCGCTTCCTGACATGACTGAAGATTGAGGGATTTTGCGGTGCTGCTGGTGGCACACCTGCTGTTTGATTGCGGATGGGCACATACACACGTACTGCAGGGATACACACTTCACATGCATAAATTGGAGACGATGTGTGAGGATTCTGGAAGCAGAGATCAGCCTTAAATGACACACTCAGCAGTTCTTACTCACACTTGCCATCCGGCCGCTGTCTGGTCACCGCTATCCATCTTTCATCAGATCAGAGGGGGTAACAGATTACTCTTCGGACTGCTGACCACAGAGCAGTGGGTGCCAGTTATCCAATCACAGCAGGAGTGTACTGAAGAAAACAGCTGACCCCTCAAGACCACAACACACACCTTACGTTCAAGTTTTCCTCCTTTTCACTGCTGTCTAGACCGATGTGGGTGGACCAGTGGTGGAAAGTCTTTCGGTCTTATTCTGTTTCAAAGCTCCAGAATGAGTTTTGTCTTGCCTTGAAAACTAAAGAAATACAGCAGCTGGAGCCATTTATGGAACTTGCTGATACAAATGAAAATCTAGTGTATTAGGTAGGGATGTTCGATATTTATTTATTTATTTTTCCAATATCCAATATACTGATTTTGTCCAACTCTTGATCTCCGACACCGATGTCGACTGATACTGATATTTTTGGTGCAAGTTATGGTAAACTCACAAAAATATCTGGGAAACTGTGCATGGCACGTCTTATATTTTGTCATTTTGAGTTAGAGGAGACTTAGCTGAAGAGTTTGATATATAATATGTGCATGTTGTGTCATTAAAAAAGAAAAAGTGATACTGATAATTTCCAATATTGCATTTCAGTGTCAACATTGGCCAGTGGTATGCTGATAATATTGAACATCTCTGGTATAGGGCAAAAATATCATTATAATTATGATAATAATTTTTATAATGTAATAATATTTTTATACATAATTATAATGTATAATTCTGTCGAGCTTAAAAGTCAGTATTTGGTATTTCGAACATAGCTTGAACCGTCTCAGACAAGCTTTCTTGTCATTTCCTTAATAAATCTTCAGGAATAGTTGTGTGAGCTGCACGGTCTCCAGGTACTCCGACTTCCTCCCACCATCCAAAGAAATGCATGTTAGGTTGATTGGTTACTCTTAATTGCCCATAAGCATGAGTGGTTGTTTGTCTCTGTGCAGACTGGCGAGCTGTCCAGGACGTACCCTGCCTTTGCCCAAAGACTGCTAGGATAGGCTCCAGCTTCTCAGTGACCCTTCATTGGACAAAGCAGTTAGGAGAATGAATGAATGTTTGAGCTTCTGGGAAAACCTTCTTCTTGGGATGTTGCCTGCAATTGTTCTGTCCTGTGAAGATGATTCCAAGGTGAATCAATAATATTGAGGTCTGGGTACTGATGAAGATTCATCCCTCCAAGGGCCCCTGAATTTCAGTCTAGTTCTTGTGACAGTTGCCATAGTTCTGCCTTTTTCTCTCTCCTTCCTTAGAAATGGTTTCTTTACAGACACCCACAGCCACAGATACTAAACCATCATTCAAAAGAAAAAGACTTCTACAGCAAATATAGAGGGTTCTGCTCAAGATGCAAGTTATCAACAAGTCTAAGAACAGAAATGGGAGGTTAAAATTGGAGCGTGACATCTTAAAGAGCTGCAACTTTATTCTTTTAAAGGAGAAAATTAAAATAAGCCTGAACCAAAAAGCTAATAGAAAAATAAAATGAAAGCTTTGATATGAGTCGTGATCTGAGCTAGTCATCGCAGAGGTAGCAGGATGTAATGGGCATGAAGTGGTCTCCAGCGGCATGGGTTATTTGTGTTTATTAATGATGTGACAGAACACAGAAGCAGCCATCTGAATCTGAATTTTACAGGGATTAACTGTCTGCTTGGGGTCACCCAAATGCATGAAATTCACTTCAATAGTACGTCACAACACAAATGGACAAAAGCTCAAAAGAGAGTCTGAAAACAACACCAGAATTTTCTATAAGTTAAATAATTTCAACAGTAAAAACTTCCCCTGTTATCTCATTGTATGCTTTCTCTATGCAGGACCAAACAACGTCTAAATGCGCGAGAACTCTATTAGTGTGATATAATCACAGCTAAACTGGGAAAAGATTGTGCTGCTTTGCATAAAATAAACGAACGGTTATCATTTGATAACCGTTCGACATTCAGCAGCGACTGCTTGGTTGCAAAGCCTCTGCAGATTCTGCAGACCATGTTTTTTTTTTTTTTTTTTTTTTTTTTTAAAGCAATTTGCAAGAAAAGATGGAAATATTTAAAGCGAGATAACAATGAACTTCCACTGCATTATCATTCAGTCAGGATCCCACCTCACAACTCCAGCGACAATAAAACCTCTCACCCAGTTATCTCTCCATCTTCTCCACCTCACCCAGTCCGCCCATTTCCTATCAAACACACATTTTTCTGTTTATTAAAAGCTTCCTCTTCTTTTTCTTTTCTTCTTATCATCTCTGATCGTTTTTTTTATTTCCATCCAAGTTTATCTGTTCTCTGATCCTCTCTTTACTCTTTCTTCGTTATTGCTTCATATCTCTTAAATCCCTTTATTGATTTTTCTCTCTCTTCTCTTCTTCCCATCCACTCGCACCGCTTTATTCCTCTGTCCATCCACCTATTACATCCCTCTGCAGGTGCTCTTCCTCTCCCTGCTTTGCCTCTTTGCGATGACTTTCATCATCATCAATCAAACAGTTATCTCTCCGTTCCTGATTCTCTCCTTCCAACCATTATCCCAGCAAGTTTTTCCTCTCCTCTTCTTCTTTTTTCCCTCTCCCAGTCTTTAGACTTTTTTCCCATTCTCTGCCATCTTTCTCTCCCTGAGTGCAGTCCCTTATCACACCACCATCATCATCATCATCATCATTGGCCAACCCAAGTCTTTTTCCACGGTGACAATGGTGTATTCTGGTCACCATGGCAACGAGTCAAACACTACTGCTGCACTGCAAAAACTCAGCCTTAAAAAACAAGAAAAAAATATACAAAAATTACGTTGGTTACCCCAAATTATGTTGCTTAAAATAAGATAAATTATCTGCCAATGGAACAAGAAAATTAGGCTTGTCAAGACTTCCCAAAACAAGTAAAAATACTCTTAAAACAAGAACATACTGGCATAAAAACAAAGAATTATCTTACTTTTAAAAAATAAGCATGTGTACTCAATTTAAGATTTTTAATCTTACTTAGATTTCAGTTTTTTCAGTGCGATGTTGTATCTGTTATTTCCACTGTGTTTCGAAACACAATGCACCGCCATTCTTCTTACACACACAGCAACGAAGTTTGTGTTTACTTGTGATGAAGCGTGAAAGGCTGCAGAACCAACAAGGTCATGAGTCGTTCCACACGAAACAAATAAAAAACATCTTAGACATCATCATCTTAGAGGATCTACAAATAACTAGCATTTAGCTCAACTTCGATTTTAATAAGACTAATTGATTATCTTTAGCAGAAATGTGAATTTCTAAGGACACAGTTGTAGGTGTTCAAAACATAATTCTTGTTAAAGGACATTTTGGGATTGTGTGAAGTAGGCTGGAGAGCGGGGCCATATTTAGGGATAATGACAAAACTTGCACAACCGATTTCAGCAGAGTTGAGTAAGATTGCAGAGTGGTCGGCAGAATCTAGTCCACCTCAGCAGCTGACTAATTTTGGGGTAAAGATGGAGCATCAGTAAGTTTAGCTTTTATAGGGAATATGTACATAACTACAGGGAAATTGAAGGTAACTGGCAAAGTCAAATATTAAAAAGATTTAATGCTCAGAAAACTAATTTGATCATTTCCAAGTATTTTTTTTTTTTTTTTTTTTTTTGTGTTGTAGAATAAAAATAGATTCCCTTTTTCACAGTGCCGCACACACACTTTCTGCTTTCTGAAGGTTTACAAAGACGTCCTTTAGACAGTTTCTCTTTTGCTGTGCCAGGCCATATTCAATTGATTTGTGTGTGTGTGTGTGTGTATTAAGTCATTCAATACTATAAATAGAAAAATACACCTAAAATGAAGAATGAACCGCTGTCATTTCTCCGTTTAACAGACTACTTACAAAAGATCCATGTTGTTTTTCTGACGTTAAATAAAGGAGGAGTGCCTCGAGACATCTCAGCTTTACTGTAATTATTAAAGACTGTGCCACACATATTCATACAGTTTGATTAATATTCTGTTTTCTATAAATGGTAGCCTAACATCTCCATTTCATTATTAATAGAGTGAAAACATGAGTACAAAGACAGTCAGAGGAGAGAGTTGTGATCACAGATCAGACCTTCACAAATGCCATAAATCATCTTTTCTTTAACTTTTATCATTTGTTTTAAGTCCAAATGCAGAATTTATGTATTTTTCTTGTGCACCATGGCAACACTAAAACCATGTAGGCCTCCACATGCCAAAGCCCAGTTTAACCCGTGATGACAGTTCTTTTTCCTCTGCTTCACTGCAGAAGCTCTGCAGGTTTTCCCCCGAAGACCACAAGGGACCAAAACTGCCGATGTTACGGGAAATGGGTGGTAGTTGTAGAAAAAAAAAAAAAGGTGTGGGGTTTACACATGCACACAGATGAACACTCAAATCAATGTATGTTAAAGTGTGTATGTGCGGATGCACACTCACACTCACACAACTCCCTGGTGTGCGATGCTTGTGTAGTGTGTGATTGCTTGTGATTGCTGAGGGGCTTGCTGCACCCCTCTGGCTAAGCTTTGACGCTGTAAAGATGTTTTATGTTCTTAGGGTATTTGCTCATGCAAATGTTGAGATTTATTCAAATAAGCTCCTTCATATCCTGATCTGGGACATCTCTTAGCGTTTGTAATAAATACTGCCCGCTCTCGTGGAACTAAGCGAGCGTGAAGCAGAGCATTGAGGGGAATAGGGTCTAGTTTCTAACCTCAGAAAACATGGATTGCACTCTCTTGAAAGATAAATGACCATTATGCGCATACATATTTGTCTTTTTTCAAATAGATTTTAAGGGTTTTCACAAAATTTGACTTTTATTTTAGTATATTTGATTTGACTGAACTTAAATTATATACTTTTTTATTTCCCAGTAAAACTTTTTTCTTTTTTTTCCCCTGGATGTTGTTTAGTTAAATATGTTTTGGTTTGTTTATGTGTTTTTTCTTCTATTTTTTCTCTGTTGCAGCTTCTTATCCTCCGAGGATTAATGTGCTGTTTGAAAATTCAGCATCTTTATTAGATTCCAGTCCTAACCAGGCAAATGATTTATGTTTCTCCAGGGATTTTGATCTATGTGTGAGGGTGTGCATGCATCATCACATGGCATACCCCAGATCACATGCAGAATAACCAAAGAAGACATGCTGAGCTTATTTGTCAAACTGGTGCCCGCACAAAAACAACGCTGTCGACAGAAAATTGAGGCCTGCATGAAGTCGTCTTGTTTGCAGCTAATTGTTGATGTGCTTCTGTCCAGATGTGTGTTTTGATTACTGATTTTTCTTTTTGTTTGCAGGTTAAAACTGAGGAAATCTGTAAACTTGTGTTTCAGAACTGTTTGGTGGAAAGAGTGCCAGTATGTGGTAAATACATGGCAATGGCTCATGCTAGGTTAGCTGTCCTAGCCTCCAGGGAGCTCAGAGCAGGTTTCACATCAGCAGTTTTTCTAAATCAAAGACAAAAGAAAAATACTGAACCACTCTTTAACGTTTAGTGATGGAGTTAGCACACTTCACACACAACTGGAGTTTAATGGGATTTTTATCTTATCTGCAGTCACATTCATCTGAACGAACAACACTGAAACCACAACCTCCAAATATGGGAGTTTTTTTCTCCCTCCATGTGAGCTCCTCCTCGAACAAGAATGATTTCCAAGAAAATCAGCTGAACACTTTTTACAAAGACAGATGCTGGTGTAAATAGAACTGGAAGTGGTGTTTATACACAGTGCATGACGGGGCGGTTATGTGCATTTGAAAGTGAAAGGGGAAAGATGTTGGGAGGGGTGCACCAGTAACTCTTGTCTTGTCCAGCGGTGGTCTTATCTACCTTGCACAGGCAGATTTCACTACCTATTTCTCGTTCTCTTTACAAGACTGTGTGCACACATGACTGTGCTTATCTCTTTGGCCACTCAGCTGGAAGGCACATCATCACATGCACAACACAACACAGAGGAAACACCACATCGGCTGCCTGGAAGCGCTTCTGCTCGATGCTTGGATGATCTGAATTTAGCCAGCTGTTACAGCTAAGGAGGTTAGCGGAGTTTGATTTTCTCATGGCTCATGGCTTTCTGCAGAACTGTGCTGAATAAGGAGAGGGACATCTGTTGGCTGGTTTGTTCCGCAGTAGTAAACAGCAGCATTCAGCTGGTTTTTCTGAGGCCCCCAAATTCCACTGAAAGGCCCAAAGACAGCTGGTGCTTGGAAAGTAATTACAAAAGTTTCTGTGTACTAACAAGTTGCAATCCCACCCCCCAACCCTTCCCCAGGTGTTAATAGAGTTCATAGAGTTTGTGGATGTGTAGAGCACCACAATGCTTTGGAAAGTCCACATTCTGAACATATAGAGCAAAAATAACTAAATCCAGTGAATGATGATGAGCCTGATGGCTAAACTTATAAGCCTACTATGTGAGTCCAACTTTATGTATAAAAATATGGCAAACATTCACAGTCTCACTCTTGGATATGAATAAGTGATGAAGTTGTGTTAATGCAGATGGATGAGGCCTTTGCAGATCATCTAAAAAGGCCAGGGTCAGGAGGACAGTTATTTGATATTCAGCCATGGCATTTTCTCTGCTGTATTCAGTCACACACACACACACACACACACACACACACACACACACACACACACACACACACACAGTTGAGAAGAATGGCCATATGCTGAATGATTAATGCTCCGGTCTCTTCCTATAATGGAAAAACCAGGGGGAGCGGTTGACATGAAACTACCTATAAATAGGCCATTCTCTTCTTGCAGAGTCTCTTTTGGTGTCTCCTGCCAAATTCATGTAAAGATTGATGGAGATTTTGACACAAAAGCTTTATAAATTTACTTTCAATCACTGGCGAACAATGCCGAAAAGTGTGAGTCACATCACAGCCTAACGCTGACGTAAAAGTCCCATATTACGGAGATGAGTGGGAAATAATTCTCACCAGCGGTTCAGGCAGCCTTTATCTGGTCTATCCGATGTGAAAGCTCAGATGCTGAGCAAACAGTTTGACTGTAATAACATTTCATCCCCTGAGATACACAGCAATCAATCTGCACATTATAATTTGATGCTCCTGTTCACCAGTGGATCACTTCGGGCTTTTTTCTGACGGTGCCTTCAGAGAATATTTTAGACAGTTTCCACTAAATGCAATGCATCTTTTCATGGATTTAGGGTTTTATGTAATATGGAAGTCTGTTTAAGAGTCTTAGGGCACATTCACATCAGGATAGTCCGCTAGACTCGGTCCGATTGGGACTTGGCTCAGTTGCAGTGGGGGTGCATCCATTCAGACTGAGATTGCATTAATGCTGCACTTTGGTCAAAAACACAAAACCTTAACAATAATATAGCCTCATTCCCACCAAAGGTGGCGCTGCACTAGTATATAGCAAATTTGAGGGCAAGAGCGCATGAAGAAGAAAATTCTGCTGCAAGGTAAACATAGAGCACCAAACTATCACTGTTTTGGGTTTTTTTTATATTGTCTTATCCAAGTATACTGCAGAAATACACTGCAACAACGGACGCAGTGTGAACAACAGACGAGGCAGAGGACCCTTAACGTGATATCTATGTATTTACCCACAATGCAATGCTACTTCAAATGCAAGACTTTTTTTTGTAGTCCGCTTTTTGTATTTGGTCCACTTGAAACAGACCGAGACCTGCGCTTGTAGGCGGACATAGTCCACTTCTTTGGACATCAGAATTTATTTGGCGCTTTCACATTTCCCCAAATGAAGCAGACTTTCTGAGCAAACGGACGCAGATTTGAATAAAAAAGGCTGTGAATGTGCCTTTAATGGAGACCACAGACATCCATTTAAATAGTCATGGAAATAAAAGTAATTTTGACACGTAATGAGACACCCCTGTGACCTGCACTTGATTAAGTGGGTGGAGAATAGATGGTGACTGGTTACACTGGTGGATAAAAATATTTCACAAAGCAATGTGATTATTTACGCTGCAACTTCAACCATTTCTGAACAAAGTGTAAATTATAAAAGTAACTAATAGTTTTTTTTAATTAAACCAAAAGCAAAATGAAGGTGACAAAAATATAGTCTTTGATTGTTTCTAGATTTATATTTTTAAAAAAGAAGTTTTTCCCCATTTTATCCAGAAAGAGCCCTAAAAGAGGTCCAACTGGGTCGGTCACCATTATTATATACAAACTGCGTGTGCTGCCCCTATGTGTGGTAGAAAACCTACATTTATTGATAAATACTGCACAGATGTTCGCGGGAAGATGTGTTTGTGCAGCAAATCTGGATCACTAGTGTGGTGTGACAAAAAGCAAAGTGGGATTTTACATACAAACTGGTTTTGCTTATTTTATTTGTTACAACTATAGTATGTTGATGTTTACAGCTTTGCAGCATATGGGTACCGTAGTATTAGCGGACTGTGCCAGAAGATGTGAAGGTATGTCAATAGAGCCACCGCGCTGATGACTCGCTCTCATATTGACTCACATTCATGTTTTATGGGCATAAAAGCAGTTTTTCATTCACTCTGTAATAAAATGTCTCAAACTTGCAACACCTTTTTTATTATCTGCGTTTTTAAGGATTGAAAAAAAAAAACGTCGATTTCATCGATACTGAACAACAATTTATTTTTAAATTCTACATCATATTATTTATCTCCCTACAACGAGGATATATCTGGACCCAAAAAAAAAGTGACAAAACTACGCTAGTTGCAACATCTGACTGCGTTGCTCTTCATCTACTTCATTGTATATCCGAAACAATAGATGTTCCCAGTCGCAGCTGAGCTAATACAGTACGAGCTAGCTTTGATGTGTCCAGACAAATGTTCATCTGCCCCTTGATGTTCTCGCCGCCTGTCTGTCAGAACACCTGAAACAACAAATGACCGCACCAGCAGCTGCCCGGTGCTTAACCCCCTCTGCTATTTGTATGTGGACATGTGCTTATATTCACACACGCTTGCCAATTGTGTCATTGCTATAAAAGTAGCGGCAGACCTCACATTTATGAGCAAAGATGTGAGGTATGGTGGAGCAAACTAAAAACAGATGGCAGACTATTGCAGAGAAGAAAACTCAACACTGGAGAAAGGTTAAATTAGAACTTCTGTGTTTGTTATCTGACATTTCGGCTTCATATCAGGCTGCGTTCCTGCTGCTCCACCAAAGGCAACATGATGCCGGTGTGTGTCCTAATGTATTGAGTGAATGGATTAAACAGGATTAGCTGGTTACCATTAGCATTACCATCACTATGTTTGCATGCAGTCTGGATGTATCCTGGTTACAGCTCTTCAACACACACAAACACACACTCATGGTTACCTGAACTCTCTCTGCTTCACTATATATAGAGCTGCCCTATCAGCTTGCCTGAGTGAGTTAAAAATAGCTCTGCTCCATGCTGTCACACTGTGTCTTTCTTTCTTTCAGATGGACAAAACAGTCTTCCGAAGCTCCCTCTGTGGACGGGAGACATGCCTCATGGTCAGACGTGGAAGACTTTGGTTCTTGGACTCTGATCAGCCAGACCAGTGATGCAGTGTTGGGCCTTCTTGCCTCTGGTTGAGAGCGAAAGGACTGATTTGTTGCAGAAGTGCAGCGTTAACTTTAATCTTTAAAGAATTATTTGTTTTTGTTGCATTGCAAGGAAATAAACAAATGAAAGAAAAAACATTTTTCACAGGCATGTCAGGTGTACACGGTAACATGATCACAAACGTCATGCTCAGCAGGCGGCGATAGTCAGGTGGACGTAGCAGCAGCAGTCTGTTGCAAAATCCTCATCATGGTTGTTATGTTCACTTAATTGTTTGCCTGTCAGTTGCTGAACTACGCCACCTAGTGGTTGTTTTATGTTTAGATGTTGAAAGACAGTAGAAGAAGAAACTAACAGGAAGTCACTGTGAAAAACGTGGCAGCTCCACTCTTCCCTTTTGTCTTGCTTTTCCGTTGTTCATGCATCGTCTGTAAGTATTACAGTAGTGTTAATAATAAGATACTCTGTATACTTGGCCATTTTTAGGACATTTGTATGATTATTTCTTTGTGGTATATGTAAATTCATAAGCTACCTTTCACTGTGGCTAAGCTAATAACATTAGCTCGTTGTTCATGGACATTATAGCTGTAACCTGCATTAAGGACAGACATTTATTTGTATTTTTCTCTGTTTTATTTGTTGCAGTTTCACAAAATTAGATTCAGTAAAGACACACCGATCATCCTCCAGGTCCTGGTGTTTCTGAGTCTTCTTGTTTAGCTGTTTGGATAGCTAGTGGGCTGCTAGCAAGGCCAATTACAATGGTGACTAAAGAGGTTGGCAAGTTGTCTGCCAGTTTGTTTGAGCCAGAAAACTCCTGGAAGGACAACTACGGGGAAATAAGGACGCACATGGGTTCAGGACATGTTCTTCTACCTCCCTCCATGAATCCTTCCTTCTAAATGAACACAATCCATGATCATTTTCTGAGCAGAATCTAAATAGACATGAATGGTTGTTTATTCTGTCTGTGTTGGCTCTGTGATGGACTGGTATCCTCTCCAGGTTGTAGCCAGTTTCCCCGTAACCGTGAACGGTACTATGTAGTATAGAAAAGAATTTAGCAAAATAAAAAAAATAAAAAACTTGCACATTCTGACTTTTTAAGGACAGACATTTATTTGTATTTTTCTCTGTTTTATTTGTTGCAGTTTCACAAAATTAGATTCAGTAAAGACACACCGATCATCCTCCAGGTCCTGGTGTTTCTGAGTCTTCTTGTTTAGCTGTTTGGATAGCTAGTGGGCTGCTAGCAAGGCCAATTACAGTGAAAAGACGGCACCACGCCAAGCAGCAAAGCTACAGAAGCCAACAGTGGAGCCACTGCCATCTCAACGAGCTAAGTGGAGCGCAAACAAGCGACAGAAGCTCCAGCATCAACTTAACTCTGCTACAAATGAGACATACCAACTCAAAATGTCTGAAAATAAATCCTTCTCACGAAAAACATCGCGTGCAGGCTCAACAGCTAGCATTGAACTACTAAGAGCTAAAGCAAAGACTGAAGCAGCTCAAACCAGAGCCTCCTATGCACAGAAAGAAATAGAAATCAAAGTTGAACAAGCACGTTTACAAGCTACTCTAGACGCCCTTAGGGCAGAACAAGAAAAAGACGCTGCCATTGCAGAAGCTAACACTTTAGAAGCTGGACTACTAGAACTGAACCTTTAAACACGCAGTGAAACTAATGCGTCGTCTCTTGCTGAAGACCAAAAACAACGCACTGCTCAGTACGTTTTAGATCAAGCAGCAGAGCAGCAGCCCATTCTAACTGAGACTGAAAATATTGCTCCTTCATCTCAGTTTCCGCCTGTTATTAAGCAAGAAAGCAAACCAAACTATATATCAAACTATGCTGCTTCTGACAATGACCTTGACAGAACCCTGTCAGCCAGCTTTAAACCACTCACACCTGTAGTCCAAACTGTCCCCAAAACATACAATGCTCACAGTAACTATGTTCCAACACAGCCCACCTACGATCTTGCCAAGTACCTCGCACGCAGTCAACTCATAACTACGGGCCTTTCTACCTTTGATGACCAGCCTATGAACTACTGGGCGTGGAAATCATCCTTCAAAAGTGCCATAGCAGGTTTGGATTTATCTGCAGGAGAAGAGCTTGATTTGCTAGTACGGTATCTTGGTAAGAGCTCAGCCAAACAAGCCAAACAAATGAAAGCAGTTAACATTAGGTGTCCTGAAGCTGGTTTAATGATGGCTTGGGAGAGACTCGAGCAAACATACGGCTCTACAGAGGCCATAGAGCAAGCCCTCTTTCAAAAAGTAGAAAGCTTTCCCAAAATCACTGCAAGAGAACCTCTTAAACTCCGTGACCTCGCCGACCTACTACTAGAGCTAGAAGCTGCCAAGCTCGACGGCTATTTACCTGGCCTGTCTTACTTAGACACATCAAGGGGAATCCAACCTATTGTTGATAAATTACCTTACAACATACAGGAGAAGTGGATGACCTTTGGCTCAAAGTACAAACGTGAACATGGTTCCAGCTTTCCACCCTTTACTGTTTTCGCCAACTTTATACGTACTGAAGCCAAAACAAGAACTGACCCCAGTTTTAACGTGCACAGCTCTATGCAGCCTGCACCAGAGAGGAAACAAGGTCCTGAAAGATTTCCTAAAGTGCCCATATCTGTTCACAAAACTCAAGTGTCTTCACCGGACAAATCGGAGGGAGAAAAGATGAAAACTCCAGCTAACCCAAACAAACAATGTCTGATTCACAATAAACCCCACCCTCTAAAGCGATGCAGAGGATTCAGAGAGAAACCTCTGGAGGAGCGCAAGCAGATTCTCAAAAAGTACAACATCTGTTTCCGTTGCTGCTCATCCACTGATCACCTCGCAAAGAATTGCACCACAGAAACTGTATGCACAGAGTGTGACAGCAAAACTCACATTTCTGCTCTCCATCCAGGTGCAGCCCCCTGGGAGTCTAAATCGCCGCCTCCCCTCGCACAGCAAGGCGGGGAGGATGACAAAGCAGACACCCAAGAAGTAACTTCAAGCTGCACTGAAGTTTGTGGAGAAGGGGTGAGTGCCAGAGAATGCTCAAAGATAATGTTGGTGAATGTCTACCCTGCTGGCCACAAAGAGCAAACAAAGAAAATTTACGCAATCTTGGATGAACAGAGCAACCGCTCACTTGCTCGCTCTCAGTTCTTCGACCTGTTTCAGATCCAAGGAACAACCTACCCCTACACGCTAAAGACATGTGCTGGACTCACAGGAGCAACAGGAAGGAGAGCATGTGACTTCATGGTGGAGTCAGTAAACGAAAAGCTTAGCCTTCCTCTGCCAACACTCCTTGAATGCAACGACATTCCCAATAACCGCTCAGAGATCCCTACACCAGAAGCTGCTCGTCACCACGCCCATCTGCGACGGATCGCTGAAATGATCCCACCACTAGATCCCGCGGCTGACATACTGCTTCTGCTAGGCAGAGATGTTCTAAGGGTTCATAAGGTCAGAGAGCAAATCAACGGTCCAGGCAACACACCATTTGCTCAGAGACTTGATTTGGGATGGGTGGTGGTAGGTGACGTCTGTCTAGATGGAGTTCACAGACCCCCACAAGTTAACACCTACAAAACCTTCATTCTGGAGAATGGCCGCACAACCTACTTTCAGCCATGCAACAGCCAAATCAAGGTCAAAGAAAAATTTACAAAGATTACTGAATTCTGTCACAACCATGAGCAAACCTCTGCAAGCATTTGTGAGTCAGGATGTAAGGTGGACAGCATTGGCCAACAAGTTTTTGCACGCACGGCGGACGACCATAAAGTTGCTCCTTCAGTAGAGGACACGCAGTTTCTCCAAATAATGGACTCTCAGTTTTATCAAGACAGTGACAATAGCTGGGTGGGCCCTCTGCCTTTCAAGTCGCCACGGCAACGGCTACCCAACAACAGGCAAGTGGCTTATGACCGTCTCATGTCGCTCAGACGCACTCTGGAAAAACGACCAGAAATGAAAGCGCATTTTCTGGAGTTCATAGAAAACATGCTAAACAGAGGACATGCCGAAGTTGCGCCACCTCTTGGTCAGAATCAAGAATGCTGGTACTTGCCTCTGTTCGGGGTTTATCACCCAAGAAAACCAAACAAAATCAGAGTTGTGTTCGACTCAAGTGCTCCATACGAGGGCGTCTCACTCAATGATGTGCTACTTACAGGCCCCGACCTTAACAATAGTCTAGTGGGTGTGCTAATGAGATTTAGAAAGGAGCAAGTCGCAATAACTGCAGATATCGAGCATATGTTTCATTGTTTCGTTGTCAAAGCAAGCCACAGAGACTTTCTCCGCTTCTTATGGTACAAAAACAATGACATGTCCTCTGAAATTGTTGAGTACCGCATGCGTGTGCACATTTTTGGGAACAGTCCCTCGCCTTCTGTCGCCATGTATGGCCTAAAAAGAGCTGCAGCGTCTGATGAACTGGATTTTGGAAGTGATGTACGGCAGTTTATCGAAAGAGACTTCTACGTTGATGACGCTCTAAAGTCCTTTCCTACAGAGGAAGAGGCAGTTCACGTTCTCAGACAAGCGCAACATGCTCTTGCATCTTCAAACCTTAGACTACACAAAGTCACCTCCAACCGTCCTGCTGTCTTAGAGGGCTTTCCCCCAGAGGACAGAGCAAAGGACATTGAGAACTTAGACTTGTGTGCACAAGATTTACCAGTACAACGCAGTCTAGGGTTGTTATGGAATATCAGTATAGACTCTTTCACATTCCAAGTTGGTGAGGATCAGAAACCTTTCACACGTAGAGGCGTCCTCTCTACAGTTAATAGCCTCTATGACCCGCTCGGGTTTCTCGCTCCTATCACAATCCAAGGCAGGTTCATCCTAAGAGAACTCACCACCACTACAGTCGACTGGGACGCACCCCTTCCAGACCACATGAAAGCAGAGTGGAGTAAATGGAAAGACTCGCTTCAAGGTTTGCAAAACCTCCAAATACCACGTCCATATACATCCCTCTCTACAACAAAGGCTCAAAGGAAAGAACTTTGCGTATTTGCCGACGCATCAGTAAAGGCCATTGCCGCCGTTGCCTACATAAAAGTTTCCTCTCCAGACAACTCAGAAGTGGGCCTTGTATTCGGAAAGGCAAAGTTGGCTCCTCAAGCAGGCCTCACAATCCCAAGACTAGAGCTGTGCGCCGCAGTTCTCGCAGTTGAAGTTGCAGAGCTGGTAGTGGTAGAAATGGACATTACCTTTGACAACATTGAGTATTACACTGACAGTAAAGTTGTACTAGGGTACATATACAATCAGTCTCGAAGGTTCTACGTGTATGTGCATAACAGAGTACAACGCATCATCCAGTCAACACGTCCCAGCCAGTGGAAATACATTCCATCCGAGCTCAACCCAGCAGACTATGGGTCTCGATCTGTAACAGCAGCACAGCTGAACAACACAACCTGGTTAGAAGGACCAGCCTTTCTTGTCAACTCATCTGTGCAGTTTTCATCTCCAGACAAATATGATCTTGTTGATCCTGCTTTCGACACAGAAGTACGTCCTCTGGTGACAACAAGCATCACTCAGGTGACAAAAACCACATTAAGTCCAACACGCTTTGAAAAGTTCTCAAAGTACAGTATTCTTATCAGGGCAGTAGCTTGTTTGATTCATATTGCCTGTTCCTTTGCCCACTCCAACCAAACTTCCAGCTGTCGTGGCTGGCACCTTTGTCAGCCTACAGAAGAGGAGTTGACTAAGGCAAAGATTTGTGTTGTGAAAAGTGTTCAAAGTAAGTACTACAAAGAGGAACCGAAATGTATACAGGAGAAGACCAAGATACCCCCCTCAAGTAGCCTTTGGAAGCTGCACCCTATACTTGACGAGGATGGACTCTTAAGAGTTGGGGGCCGTATCACACAGTCTGAACTAGGCACTGACATCACCAATCCTCTTATCCTTCCTGCTCGAAACCACCTTGCGGTGCTTCTAATCCGCCACTACCACGAGGCTGTGAAACATCAGGGCAGACATTTCACAGAGGGCGCGATTAGAGCAGCGGGATTCTGGCTAGTCGGAGCCAAGCGAAGCATCAGCTCAGTCCTTTGCAAGTGCGTCACCTGCAGGAAATTACGAGGAAAAACAGAATGTCAACAAATGGGAAACTTACCACCAGAACGAATGCAAGTAGCACCCCCCTTCACATACGTGGGTGTTGATGTTTTTGGTCCGTGGGACGTAACAACATTGAAGGCTACCTGATCGAACAGAATTGCTCCTGGATCTTCAATCCGCCTCACGCATCACATATGGGCGGTGCCTGGGAGCGAATGATTGGAATTGCCAGACGCATTCTCAACACCATGCTCCAAGACACTAAAAGGCAACTAACCCATGAACTGTTGTCAACATGTATGGCCGAAGTATGTGCAATCATGAACGCTCGCCCTCTCATTCCTGTCTCAACCGACCCTGAGTCGCCACTCATCCTCACACCATCAATGCTGCTCACTTTGAAGACAGGGTCAGCGCCACCACCTCCTGGAAACTTCGAAAAAGGAATGCTCCTGAAAGAACAGTGGAAAAGAGTACAAAGTCTCGCCGACGTGTTCTGGTCCAAGTGGAGACGGGAGTACCTACAAACACTTCAGTTGCGCCACAAATGGCAGGACAAGAGACCAAGTCTCAAAGAAGGAGATGTCGTTTTACTTAAAGACTCTCAGGTGAAACGGAATGAGTGGCCCATGTCAGTCATTACAAAGACTTTTCCAAGCCAAGATGGACTGGTTAGGAAAGTCGAAGTAACTACTTCCCATGCGGGCAACAAAAAGACTTTCTGCCGCCCTGTAACAGAACTGGTTTTACTGTTATCTCCAGAGTAAAGTAATTTAGTTGTCTGTTTAAATGTGGGATCATTATGACCCCAGGCGGGGAGTGTTATGTTCACTTAATTGTTTGCCTTTCATTAGTTGCTGAACTACGCCACCTAGTGGTTGTTTTATGTTAAGATGTTGAAAGACAGTAGAAGAAGAAACTAACAGGAAGTCACTGTGAAAAACGTGGCAGCTCCACTCTTCCCTTTTGTCTTGCTTTTCCGTTGTTCATGCATCGTCTGTAAGTATTACAGTAGTGTTAATAATAAGATACTCTGTATACTTGGCCATTTTTAGGACATTTGTATGATTATTTCTTTGTGGTATATGTAAATTCATAAGCTACCTTTCACTGTGGCTAAGCTAATAACATTAGCTCGTTGTTCATGGACATTATAGCTGTAACCTGCATTAAGGACAGACATTTATTTGTATTTTTCTCTGTTTTATTTGTTGCAGTTTCACAAAATTAGATTCAGTAAAGACACACCGATCATCCTCCAGGTCCTGGTGTTTCTGAGTCTTCTTGTTTAGCTGTTTGGATAGCTAGTGGGCTGCTAGCAAGGCCAATTACAATGGTGACTAAAGAGGTTGGCAAGTTGTCTGCCGGTTTGTTTGAGCCAGAAAACTCCTGGAAGGACAACTACGGGGAAATAAGGACGCACATGGGTTCAGGACATGTTCTTCTACCTCCCTCCATGAATCCTTTCTTCTAAATGAACACAATCCATGATCATTTTCTGAGCAGAATCTAAATAGACATGAATGGTTGTTTATTCTGTCTGTGTTGGCTCTGTGATGGACTGGTATCCTCTCCAGGTTGTAGCCAGTTTCCCCGTAACCGTGAACGGTACTATGTAGTATAGAAAAGAATTTAGCAAAATAAAAAAAATAAAAAACTTGCACATTCTGACTTTTTCTGCTTTTGGGCTTGTTCTGGCACTGGGACTGTCTGCTTATGGACAGGTCACGTGGCTCGTCTTGTCTTTTTGCAGTCGGTCATACCCAAATTATAACCTTTTGTTTACCGTTGATGGTGGCGAACAGTGGAGGCATCCGATTGCCGGCGGTCAGTTGATATCTTCCATTTAGCAATAGCAAGTAGCAAAAGTTCTCCTGCCTTGTTCTTGTCACACGTTTGCAAATTTGGGGCATAAAAGGGTTATTACATAGTAGAGATAAAAAGTAATAATATAGTGAAATCAAATTTTAAACAGTAATCAAAATTCCTTTTAGTCACTGAAAAAGGACCATAAGAGATTCTAGTGAATAAACTAGTTCCCATTTGCTGTTCAGTACACAGGGAACTGCTTCTGGTTGTAATTTATTTGATAATAAAGTTTCCTAGCCTAAATCTAAACACAAGGAACTGCAAAAAAAAAAAAAAAAAAAGAAAAAAAAAAAAAAGAGGATACTGCAGTGGACAACTACAAAAATGTAAAATGGAATGAATTACTTCCATCTCTGGAAATACCTGCGATGCTATGCTATACTATGATATCTGGGAAAATGCAATTCAGTGTTAGGAGTAGGAATTATGAGTCGGTCTGAAACTGGAAACGGCTGATAAGTGACTCCATCTTTCATTATAAGGCCATCATTTGTAAAACTGTGTGTTGTTCTAATGAGACTCAAACCTTCTTCAACACAGGTAAAATTCACTTCAAACAAGTAATTTTTTACTGTTACTTTTTGTGCATTTGAACTTATTTTATTACCTTCCTATAAATCTGGACCAGAACTGGGAACAAAAAAACATCTTTAGAGCGACTGTAGCTGCGAGGAGCGTTATTAGTAAAAGTGATCCACGCCTGAATGCTGCAACATTGGTACAGTTACATGATGTTTTTTAATTCGGAATAAATAATTCGGAATAAAATAATTCAGAATTAAGGTACTCTCCTACGAGTTTACATGAAGATAATAATTCCGAATGAACGTTTACATGAAACACGTCCTCACTTAATTCCTCTTTAGAGCGGCGGGTTGGGAAGGGTTCTGATTGGACAGAGGGTGCACGTGATGTATGATGTATTCCGGAAATAAACAAAGTTTATTCCTTGCTTCTCGTCTTTTCAGTCGTAACTTGTAAAAACTACATAATAAGTACCAGTTTTGCCGCTATTTCTATTATAATTTTAAAGGTACCAGCTCAACATGAGCATACTACTTCACTTTTTGCAGCAACTGAGAAGGAGAATAAAGATAGACCACCGAACACGGGAGGTAAAACAACGCGCGTCATCGGGACAGGACAAATTAACGAGCATGCTCAGAACAACCGGAATTAACTTAGAGCAAATTAAAGTTTACATGACAGAGGAATTAAATAGATCGGAATTAAAATGTGAATAAACCAGACACTTACATTGGAATTAAGTTTAATTCCAAATAGAAATTTGCGTAAGGAAGTGTTTTAATACATTATTGTGAAGTTCTTCTATGTATATATGTATATTTTCTTTTATTGTTGCTCTTATTTCTTACTGCTTCTTAAGGTTATTCATCTTCTGGTTTTAACTCCAGTGGTTTCCTTATGGGGATCCAGCACGCTGGGGTCCCTGCCTGTTTGGTCTGGGGGCTGTTGTCATGACGACCGCTGCTGTTTGGGTGGCGCGGGGTCCACCACTGCAGCTTCACGGCTGCGGGGTGGCCCCGTTGCTGCCTGGGAGTTGTGCGGTTGCTGTGGCAGCGGCCCCTATGAGCATGCGGGGGACTGGCTCCTGGTGTGGATGGATACCGAGGTATTGTTTCCTCACATCAGCACCAAGTCAGAATTTTTATCACTTACTTAATGTTTTTAGTTGTTTTATTAACCAGAATTCAGTTAAAGAGACAGTATTCAGGGAATGATGTTTTTCGGGGAATGTGGGTGGGTGTGTGTAGGGTTCTTTGCTCTATGTCCTTGTGTGTGTGAGTGTGTGAGTGTGTGGAAAGAGCTTGTGTCTATTAGTTTTAAATGCCTTTTTATCCACTGTTTGTTTAAATCCTTATGACTTGATTTTATCCTGTAAAGCACTTTGTGTTGCCTGAGGCATGAAAAGTGCTCAAGAAATAAAGTTTGATTTGATTTGATTTACATGGTCGTTTTTAATCATTTTAAAGTGGAATTAACTTTTATTCAGAATTAAACAGAAATTAAAACTCCCATGTAAATGTATCAAATGTTACATAAGTCATTTCTGAAAAAGGCTTGGTTCAGTTCCCCGTTTACATATGTTTACACTCCCACTAAATACCCCCTCCCCCTTCTGCTGCTCCGCCAACTGAGTTCACAGCTCAGTGAGAGGAAGATGAAGATGAAGGATCGTCTTCTGCCTCATCTGTTGTTCGTACTGCGTTCATTGTTGCAGTGTGTTTCTGCAGTACTTGCATAAGACAAAGAACCCAAACAGCGATAGTTTCATGCTCCATGTTTCACTGACAAATCCCCCATGTGACAGAGGTGTCATGAGTCTGAATGCAGATTCTGTGCTTTCATACTGAATTTAAGAATTGGATTATGTAAGGGTTTTTTTTTTTTTGGTTTTTTTATTTATCATTTTCAGTTTTGTTAAAATTAGTTTAAAGACCTTTCAGTACTTTTAAAGCTTTTCACAAACTACAAAACCGTAAACTCAATTACTTCTTATTTGCTTTATAAGTGTGTCAGTAGATGTTGGCAAGGTGACGTTATGGGTGTGTTGTATGTGTATCGTTAAGCATCCTTGAGTTTTTGGGTTTATGAACTTACTAGCATGAAAAAGTTGGACAAATGATCTAAACATGCATTAAAATTTGATGCCTTCTGCATTTTTAAAGAGACACGACTACAATCCAAAACTTGGGCCAAAGACCCCTAAAGATGGCTGATTCAGCATCCATGTTGTTTCCCAACTGGACTTTGAGTTTCACTGTCTCCAGAAAGTAAAAGTTACTCCTGTGTTAACTCTTCTCTTATCTGTTCCTCTGCTGCTTTCTCTTCTTCTCCCTCTCTTCCTCTGGATAAATCATCTTGCATTTCTTGGCAGCATCAGCCACCTTCAAAGCAGCCGGCGTGTTCTGGTTCCAGTTGTCAAGAGCAGTTTCTCAGCCTGGGGACAGTTTCAGAAATGTGCATGATAAATGTCACTGTGCCATCAGATGAGTCAGGAACCTTGCATTTTAAGGTTGGAAAGTTACATATTCCGTCTTTGACTTCAACTGAGAATACAAGTTTGTGTCACAGCTGTCACATGCACATCTTATGAAGAACTGAGAGCAAGAATCAAATGCAAAAAGAGCAGACACTTTCAATTTTGCATGATTTCTAATAGGCTTTGTGGTTATCTTTGGAGGTTTCCTTCCATAAACAGCATGTGGTTACAACTGTATTGCAACTGGGTCGAGGGTTTTGCACACTCACCTGCATGTATGCAGACTGTTCTCATGGCACTGCTTTCCATTAGCAGTTATTGACAAGAAGCTAAATGTCAGGATCTGAATTCTCTTTTTCTCCTCTCTGCAGAAAAAGAAGAGAGGTAGCCAATCTTTTTTGCTGTGTGCACAGTGGCAGAACTGGGCTTTTCTTCACCTACTTTGTTATTTTTTAGTGAAGACAAACCTTTTTTTTCTCTCTTTACAAAAGGTCATCCACCATCTGCAAATTAGCTTTGCAGCAACAACCGTGTTGCAGCTTCTGTGAAAGGAGGTCGAGATATGAATGATTGATTATTGGATGCAGATTTTGCACAGGCAAAGGTACAATTTTTTCTTATATTGCAGAAATAAATACACACATCGGGACGGATGCGAATGAACGACATGAAATTGCAAATAATTAGGAGGTAAACATTTTAAAGCAAACTCGCAAAGTGGATTCGACATCAAGCCACGACAAAGGTGTGCTGAAGCTGTAAATGAATAGAGGCGCCGGGTTTATCCTGTTCCAGAGAAGAGAGGAGAACTTGGGAAGTTTTTTTTGTTTAATCAAGAAGCTGAAGCTGGATGACGACCGCTTCAGGACGGACTTTAAGATGCCTGTGGGACAGTTCAGGGATCTGCTTCAGCGGCGAGACACTTGATGTAAGAAAGAGAGAAGAAACAATCAGGACATGATCATACAAAGTCTGAATGAAGTGAGTAAAAGTGACACCTTATAGCTCCCAACCGGTGATCTATTAGTCAACATGTCTTCTCTGATTGGTCGATTATATATCTATCAGATGCCAAAATAAAAAAATGACCTCAGTTAAAAAAAAAAAAAAAAATGTTTGCAAAATTTTGCTCCTGATGTGAATATTTACATTAACTTCACACTGATCCACTAAAAAAAACATTAGAAAGTGCATTAGAAGCACACTAGAGGTAGCTTACTCGCTTTTGGATCAGGCACCTCAGTGAGAATGTAAAAATATTACCTGGCAAATTATTCGGCGGAAATGTTCAGTGTAGTTGCAGTTAATTTTTGACTTAAAGTTATAAATAAATGTGACTGAAATTTTGTTCCGTATCATTAAATGTGTTAGCAGGTGTTGTGAGTCAAAGCTACAGAGAATCAGACTCCAGAGCTTTTCTGCTCATCAGACGAAGCAGTCTGCTTTAGTTTCTGTTAACGTGCAGAAGGAAGTGCTGCAGAACGCATGCTGTTAGAAAAACATGTTGTGGAAGCGGAGCTGCTGTGTTTTGTTGTGAATGTGGCTCTGAGGTTAAAAGTTCCTCCTGCGGACATTGTCTCTCTGTGTCCGCAGGAAAACGGCCAGTCGCTGTCACATCCTGGACGCTGGAGGGAAACCTGAGCAGCGTTGGTAAATTTGAACTCGACAAATTTACCAACAACTTGTTGACTTAGTAGGAAGGAAGGAAGGCTCACTCGCATACGTGTGAGTGTTTGTTCATGTGCAAACATCTGTGTGTGCCTGCGTGGACGTACGTCCACCTGTTCATGTGTGCGCTTGGACGCACACACACGAGCGCTTACGCATGTTAGTGCATTTTTTTTTGTCATGTTTGTTGACATACTCTCACATCCACACCAGGAAGCACTTGACGGGGGGGAGATCCAGGCCGAAAACTGGAAAAAACACATCCGGCTTCCTCATTCTTCCTGCTGCTAAGTGTGTTCATTACATAAGCAGGTGAGAATGAACAAACACTGCTGAACAAACAACCAATCATCTTCCTAGTTCCTAATAGGAAGCGTCTAATATGTAACTACGTGGTGAAAGGAATGGAAAACGTTCTACATTCACTCTTTTCACACTGATCTCATCAATAAAACTTCACACTTCTTCACACATTTCTATGCAGCTCTGTGCAAAGTTACTGAATTAATGGACTAAATTAATGGAAGAGGCCTCATTTTACAGCCACAGAGCATCA
This sequence comes from Telmatherina bonti, assembly GCF_933228915.1. Classification (NCBI taxonomy): domain Eukaryota; kingdom Metazoa; phylum Chordata; class Actinopteri; order Atheriniformes; family Telmatherinidae; genus Telmatherina; species Telmatherina bonti. The sequence continues at coordinate 11,410,719 of NC_136622.1, read as the reverse complement.
ACTTGAAAAATCAGCCAGTTTTTTAAACTATAATTTATTTTTCACACCCTGGTACCAGATTTTCAGTAGCAGCCCTTACTGAGAGGCAAACTGGACTAAATAACATGCTATCTATCCTGGATGGAGTGGTTTTCATCTCCTTTTCCTATTTTTGAAAGAGAGCCCCAGTTTTAAAGCAGCAGTCATCATCATCATCTTAATGATGACGGATAAAAGACAAATCAAATAAACTGTTGTGATTGTTTCACTTGAGCGATTTCTGCTTTCTATTATTAGCTCTCAGGCTCACAGCAAGACGATGCTTCAAAGAGGAAGCACCATGTTATTTTTACTTTTCCTCGGTATGGGTTAAAAACCAGATTAATCCTGGAATGAAATTAATCATAGAAGTGCTTATCAGTGTTGTTAGTACTAAATCACACCTGCGCAATTCTTATGATACACATGAGCTGAGCTTAAACAAAATTACTCTCACTATATTAACACCTGAAGGGACATTTTACATTATTATTATATTACAATCCCTTACATGGAAATATTAATTCACTCTTCCTGACTCAATGTTGAATATCTTTTATAATTTTGTATTTTAAAAGTTTTTTGGATGATTTGAATCTTTTTCCAAACTTATTTTAATTGGGGCAGAACACCATTAAAACACTGCTTTTATTCCCAAACTTCCATATATAGATTATTTGGAGCAAATTAACCCATTCAGACCTGCAACATATGTATGCATTCCATCTTAAAGCCCATACATTGTAGATTATATATAAGGCTTGTCATCATGTTGAAGAATTTTTGTTTTAGTATTTAAAATATTAATTAAAAAAGATGTGGTTAAGGTAAATAATTCCTAATTCAGACCAAAAGCTTTATTTTTTCAAAATGTTTTTATTTTAATGCTTCCAGTTTCTTTAAAGGCTGAAAAATTAAAAGGATTTAATGCAGATTTTTAGTTTCAGAGGAAATTGTCAGGCTATGGAAGGTTTTCTGAGTCCTGTCTCTAGTCTGAACAGGTTAACATTACGGGGAAGTTGAGGGATAAAATATTCCCTTGTCATGTAAACTATTCAGCTCAAGGCTTTTTCTTCCTCCTCCCCTTTTGAAGAAAATATCCCCAGACTCTTCAGACACTTTGGGAAATGACAATATATAAGATTCTTTGTCCCCAACAAAAGAAAATATTTTTGGAAAAATGGCAAAAAACTTACAACTTATGATGCTCTCAAGTGGAACTCATGAGCTCACATTTTGTCTTAGGCAAGGCAAGTTTAATGTATATCACCTTTCATGTACAAGACAATTCAAAGTGCTTTACATGAAACATTGAAAGCATTACAGATGGTGTAAAAACAGACAAAAAGAAGCATAAAAGAAAACACAAATAGCAAAATCACAATAAAATCTGAGATTATATTAAAATAATTAAAAGCAGAATGAATTAAAAGTTACACAGTGCATTAACTCTTCAGGAAATGTAAACACTGGACAAGATAATATAAAGATGGTCATGTGGAATCATCATCTGAACTCTGTGAAAATGAATCCAATTTTAAGTCTGTATTAATGTCAGCGTTGTATATATTAATAAGTGATGCTGATAAATGTTCAAGTTTAAAAAAACAACATTATATGAATTTCCAGCAGCGTGTAAATAGAAGCTGCATTTGTTAGAATCACCACACTGTGTGATTGTTATTGTTAGATTTGTGTTTTGCTTTTGACATTTTCATGTTTGCTGTTTGATTAGATTTTGACAATGAAAGTGTTTGTTTTAACAGGATCTCCCCCCGGGGTGTTTTTAAGGTTTTGGCTTGAAAACGACACACACAAACAGGATTGTATATCTCTCTGTTATTACAAATTCTACCTAAACCTTCTTGGTATCAAATTAAAGCAAACACCACAGATTTGATCTACAGGGATTTTGAAGAAAGATAAAATGAAAACAATAAAATTTTAATATTTTCTTTCCTCTCCTAAGTATTTTTTTTTTGTATTTCATAATATATAAAAGCTTTAAAAATTGCTTTGTGGCCTAAAACACCCAGCAAACCATGCTTCAACACGAGGACAGTACTGATGCAAAGTTTCATGGAGCCGAAGTGAAGCACTACAAAGTTACAGGGGTTTTAGTGAAGAGGTCGCCAGGCGCTTTTCTGTTCGGCACAATTTGGCACCATGTGTGGAAAATGAGATATTTTTAAGGACTGAAAGGCAGAAAACTTCATTTACAGGTCTGAAAAAGTTGGTTTCTAAATGTTTTTAAACAAATAATTATTCTATCACCTTATTCACATAAAACCAGAAGAAACAAAGACGTTTGATTCATGACGAGAAACATGTTTACTAGAAAACACTACTTACAGTTTGTTGTAAACATTTTGTGTGATGACAAACAGTTTTCAATCCGTCTGGGCCGACTGGGGACACAACCCAGTTTCCCCAGTCGGCCTGGAGAAGGTCTCGTCATCAGACGTGGAATCTTGCAACCACAACTGGATCCCACTGACTTTAAATAATTTCCAGGACTTTTCCTACAGGCAGCGGTGTCAAACTGCAGTCCCAGAGTTCTTCTGGAGTCCCGTTGTTGTATTGTTTATTTGTTTATTATCTTTTTAAAATAAAAGTGTAAAAAGCAGACACTGACTTCCACAGTGGGTGTGTACCAACATGGGGGTCCAGTAAATTGTTTACGTATTTCTGGGGACTTTGTTTGCTTGGTGTTTTAGTTGTTTCATTGTCCTAACTGTGTTTGGTGGTTATGATAATGCGTTTTATGAGCTTTTAGCTAGGAGTCTGGACATGTTGTGGATGCCACACGTAACGTTTTTTTATTGCTCACACAAAGTTACACCCGTGAAAACGGGATGTTTACTCCTGCAGCCCCGGTACCGGGGGTGTGGGGTGGAAACACTGTTTACAAATAAAATGGCCAACTACTTCCTCAAGCGAGCTTCTCCTTCTTTTTTCTAGGTTACCATAGTGACACATCCAATGGCATGGCACCAGTGGTAACCACCCTGTCATTTAATTCAGCATAGAAACTCCTCCTCTCCTTTGGGCTTTTCCCTCCTTTCAAGGGGTTGCCACAGCAAATCAGCTTCCGGTGTGGAAGTCTTATTCACGTGTTGTCATTGGCACGTTTTACACCGGATGCCCTTCCTGACGCAATCGCTGCATTCATCCAAGCTCGAGACCCCAGAGAACACTGGCTAGTGTCCCCATCGGGGGCTGTTTGGTGGGGGATCAAGACTCAAACCACCTTTATGCCAATGGCCAACCAGCTGTACCTCCTGAACAACTCCTATCCCAGCAATAAAACTACTTTTATAAAGATGACTGAACTACACCTAACAGTTGAGTTTAACTATGAAAGGAAAATAACTAAAAGCATTTGGCTCCGACCAAGTATGTGTTCATGATGGGGTCAGTTGGGTTGACATGTAAGATCCCTTCACCTCCCTCTAGGGAAATAAAACCTTTCCAGCTTGTCCTTACATGACAATCCCACGATAATGATTGAGATATGTAGCTGTAACTTACTGATATGTATGCAACTCACGATCACATGAGTCGAGCTGTGTGCCCAGACAACAATGCAACGGTATAAATAAAACTCGCTGCTTAGTGTTATCTTAATGTGGCACATCAGGGCAGCGTTTTTAAGTAAAATGTATTTTAAAAGGCAGAACAAATGCTGTGATTGTTAAAAAAAAAAGCTTTTCACTACAGTACTACAGCATCAAGCAGAGCCTGAGGGCATCGAGCTTTTGCATTTTAAAGCTTTACAACAGGAGATGAGTGGGCAGAGAGGACCAACACAGGGCAGTAGAAAGCAAATATTCATTGCTAGTAAAATAGTTCTTTCATCTGCTTGTGGAAATAGGTTTATTTATTTTTATTTCATTCAAACAGTTTAATTAAAAACACTTTAGGTTTTTTTTTTTTTTTTTTTTTTTGTCGCTGGGTTTTGTTTTGCTGCAGCTTCTCTGCCGAAAAGGAAGTGGGGAGCTGTAGGGCATCGGGCTGTGAACGGAAGAAAGATGCAGATCTGTGTAAACAGCTCGTGCAGGATGTAAACTGGAGGGAAGGACGGTGTTTTCAGCTTAGACGCGCCTCTTAGGCACGTCTTCTTCCTCTGCATGCAAGCTATCCATGCCTGCTGTTAAAGCAGCTTAAATGGTGACAAGAAAAAGCTTTTTTTGAAAGTATGTCTATGAAGATGGGAAATAGTATCTGAATAATTTGTTGCCTCGTGGGACTCGTGCCAGGGGAGTGGGAAAGTGATCAAGGCAGCTCCATGTCAGAGTATCGGATATGGTACATAACAGACGGAGCTGAGATCTCATGCAGAGTGAGGAACAGCAGGATGCAGCGATTAACTTACAAAATCTTACAGAATAAATTCATGACTCAGATATAGTTGTAAAGGATGCCGTATGTGTGCAGCACTGTGTTGTAAAAATACATACTTGGATACTAATCAATACTAAAATGGAGTATGTGGTATGTATTTAGAAATGTACCACTATATCCAAAACAATAAATCCTATCCAATTGGATGTTGATACTTAAATACCGCTTTAGGATGGCACTGCAGCAGGGATCCCCTGTTTCCTCAGCAGCTACCTGGTGGACGCATTAGCTGTGTTTCTATTACACCTAGAATAGAGCAAAAACAAAGCAGCAACCTCCGACGGTTAAAAGTGAAGCCTGTGCATAAAACTGCAGTTCCCCCCTCATCCACTAGGGGCTGGCTGCGAAACAGAGCAAATCCCCATAGACTCCCATGTTAAAAAGGCCAACTTCATGGCAGAAATAAACATGTTTACAGCCTGGTTTAAAAATCTATTTTAGGTTTAATAGATCAGGTTTACCTTCATGACAACTGTGGGGGGAGTGAATTTTTTCTAACTCGCCCGATTTAAAGAAATTTAATTTAATATTTAGGGGCGTGTCCTTTTGATTAACAGGTACCAATCTCCGGTAGGTAGAAGGGTAGGTAGAATGGGAAGGGGTGTTTTGTGGTGGGCAGGGGGGTGAGTGGGATGTAGGGTTTTGGAGGTGGACTAAACTTTTGGTCCTGTATCTGTTAGAATGGGTGTGTATGTGTACAGATGTATGTGTGGGTCTGTAGGTGTGTCTGTGTGTAGATGTGTGTGTATACCAGGCTGATGGTGAGGGGGTGTGAATGTGTTGGTGTGTAAAGGAGGAGGGAATGCAACGTGTCTCTGGGTGGGGGCGTCTCCTGGGGGTGTGGGGGCGGTGGGCCCTTGGTCTGTCTCTCCTTCTGCCGCTCCTCCTCTTCCTTGCCCCCCCCCCCCACTTTTGCATGTGGTTCGTTGGTGCCTTCTGGGGCCGGTGGCGGCTCCTTTATTGGGGTTGCTGAGGGCCCTGGTTGTTGGGGCAGCTGCCCTTGGCCTGTCCTGGCCTTCGGGGGCCCCGGGAATGGGGGACGTGCCTCATGCCGCAGGTGGCTCAACTTCTTGAGGGAGGCGCGCTTCCCTCGGGACCTAAATCCCCGGACCCCCCTCCTTCCCTTCTTCCACCACACACAGGCAGGGCGTTGGGAGGTGGACACGTTGATCTGGATGGTGAGAGAGGCCATCAAGGTGGTTTCGATCGCTGCACCCAGCATCGGTTCACCTCCCAGTTCTAATTACACTTAGTCAACATAACACAAAAAACACACACTGACAACACATGGACATATTTTGGGGGGCGGGCCATGCAGTGTGCGGTGGTGGTCCCGCGCCAAACATGATGTGGTTACTTCTTCCCAATTTTAATTGCAAACAACACACACTTCACAATCATTCATAAGCTGGGAGGGAGGGGGTGACAATGGGGTCCTGCCACGCCCCTATTTCCGGGGCTGTGCCGGAAATAGGGGCGTGGCATATGTGTATATGTATACATCTGTAGGTTGTTTTTTTCTTTTTGTTTTTGGGTTATTTTTTTGTTTTTTTTCTCTCCCTTTTCTCTCCCTTTATCTCTTTCACTTTTCTTATGAGGTGTTTTTTTTTCTTCTTTCTCTTTCTGTTTTTCGTCTGTCCTCTCTGGTCCAGCAGTACAAACTCTACAATTCAAACAATAATACAAAATAAATATAGAAATAAAATAAAAATTCAGAAAGTCAAGGGGATCATTATATCATTATATCTATAAAGCTTCCCTTGGCAGAGAAAATTTGCTCAGCAGAACACAGCATCCAGACCATCATTCCGCTTGCCTAAATGCCTAAAATGCCTAAAAAAAAAAAAAAAAAAAAAAAAAAGAACGTAGAACAACCGCGGTTTTTAGCCGGTTAACAAGGTGACTTAGCTTTAGCCTGCTTACCTCCATTAGCTGGTTAGCTCCTGTTATCGCCGGGTTAGTTCGGTTAGCTTTTAGCTACAGAAAGCACGGAGTTCGCTTGATGTCAATCATCCACCATGACACTCACAGCCCCCCTGTTATGGCTGGTCGCCGGATACAGGAACGGATCCAAACGCAGGACTCACATTAACTGATTTTATTCCTTGACAAGGAGAACCAAAAAAAGCTGTGGCAGAAAGCCGCAGAAGATTGTAAGGAAAAAACAAGACACTAGCTAATAATTTCCGAGGATCTGCAACCGCAGGTAGAGTCCAGAGCTGAGTGAAGAGAGGAGAAACTGAAGAGCTTGCACCAGCAGTGAGCAGGTAGGAGGTTTAAATGCAGGTGTTCAACGAGGGAATGAGCTGCAGGTGAGGCATATGACACAGGTGAATAATCAGCTCTGGAGTCAGCCAGCAGCTGCAGAGGCCAGAGCGTGTCTAAAAGAAAAGAAATACAAACACATCCGTATCTCATGTAAAGAAAAAGACCACTTCATAACACCCCCTCTCAGCTCCACCTCTTTGCCCATATATGTATATTCTGGGTGAGACGACGCGCATGACGCTGCCAACATGGCGACGATAGGAACCGCCCACCGAGCTTCAATTCAGCTCTTCGGAAACCTTTTGGGTGACGTCACAGAGGCTACGTCCATCTCTTTGTATACAATCTATGGCAAAAACTAAATATCGCAATAAAAAAGTACTAATGGAAACACCTACATTTGAAAAAGTCTCAAATATCGCTAAAAGGTTTTTACGCTTATATGAGGTGGGTTTTTTTTAAGACGTTTAGATGGAAACATATCAGAAAGTGTAAGGGAAACAGTTTTTTTGCATTTACTCGTCCCGGGGTGTGACGTGGGCGGTCGTGACCAGTTTATTTCTGGTGAAGATTGCACAGTGTGGAACAAACAACAAGGATTTTTAAAGTTTTAAAAACAAAAATGATGGACAAAAGCTTCGAACAGCCGTGGCCAAGCAGCAAAGCAGAAAGTAGAAAAGCCCCAAAATAATAAGTGGCTACTTTGCTTAAGCCGCAGTTGAGATTTTGAGGCTAATTTGCTAAACACCGTTCATAGGAAACACCCGCAAATAGCAACTGTTATTTGTCAAAACTGACCGATATGGCTTCTATTTTGTGGAAAAATGTAACAGATATGCCGCTATCGTTCACGTTAGAGACGCATTTTCAACCTGGCAGAGGACAAAGCAGCTTGTGCCGGTAGAAATACTGAAAATAAGATGGTTGTTTGGGCTTTGAAGCGATGTGTATTATCAAAAAAACTGCTGAGTGCCAAACACCATCCTTAGTGTTGATGTTACGTAAAGCGCTTTGAGCTGCTTTTAGCGGCTGAATAAATAAAGTTTTATTTAATTTGATTTGATATTGAGTTTGACATTTTATTATGGTTCCATCTGGACTATATATGATAATATATGATATATGACAGCTGTTTTCTTTTTCTTCCATCATCATCTATGTGTTATAATTCGATTTAATCTTCACAGAAAGTTTCTCAGTAAAACTGCAGATCAGAGCGTGGTCCTCGGCCTGTAAAGGGGTGTAAGACACACAGTCTAATGAAAACATTACAGACAAGGTATGTCATAAAAATCAGCTGCAGCCATTTTATTCCAATGCACTTTGGTTGCTACTGACACCAGATGTATAATTGATGAAGGGAAATTTTTTGGTCCATCATATTCTACAGACATAAGACAAATGCCTTTGCTACAGGTTTTCCACAAAAATAAAACCACAATTATTAAAATGTTTTTTTTTTAAAAATCAAATCAGCATCATGATCTAGAAATCATAATTGTGTTTCACATATTTTTTTAGAAATCTTGCAGCTCTGCTGAGTGACATTGCCAGTAGAATGCCTAAAGTTACTTTTTATTTTAAGTGTGAGTAAACTCAGGTGATGTTGGTGAAATAGTCCTGTCTGTCTGTCTGTCTGTCTGTGATTCCATTGTGTAGCACATCGGGGCCACTTTGCTGCAGGGAAACAGGTTTGAGATGTAAAAGGATCAATTTCCTGAGGATAAAGAGGAGCAAACTGGAGCGAAGGCTCAGTCTCATCTGCAGCAAGGAGTCCAACACCTGCCAGGCTGCAGGCGTTGGATCTATTTCAACTGCTTATGATGAATAATTGTGAAGAAATGTTTAAAACTGTCCGTCTGCTGAAGGTTGTTGTCAACAAATCAATGGCTTAGAGATGCTTTTTAACCTTGAAAAGAATAAAAATGTTTCTCAGACACACCATGACCCAGATGAGGAAGAATGTAAATTTTGTTTAGTATTTTTTTTATTTTTTTGGAGAAATTGATGTTAGAAGTGTGTTATTTTTCACCCGTGCTTTACACACACACACACACACACACAAAGAAATGTATTCTGTTTTTGTTTTATCACCAGCAGCAGGCTACCCCGGTATGAATGGGCCCTCATTTTCAGGTACACAATCCTGTCTAGAATGAATACACACTGTTTTTAGCAGCTCAGTTTACATGAAAAGGTTTTGTAATTTTACATTTCTGGCTGGTATTTAATGCAAAGCTTTGTGTTTTTGCAAAACCCGACGACGTGAGGTTAACTTAACTAACCTCAAACGTCAATTCTCATGTGCATCCAGCGGTAGATGAATTACTGTAATACTTCCACACATGTAACAGGCAAACAGGCAAACTGCCTCAAGGTGCTCTTCCAAAGCAATGGAAGTGGGGAAAATGAGTTTTTAGATTTGTTTGTTTTGCATCCAGGCAAAAATACGGCTGCAACCAGATGAAAGCAGTTTTTACCCGCTGCACACGAGGCAGATGTTGCTTCCATGTACGCTCCAGCCTGCCTGCAGTCAACACGCCAGAAAAACTTCAGTCTAACTGCATGTTTTCACCTCTGTGCAACCTGCTTTTCTTTTATTTAGTTTTTTTTTGTTCCTGCAACGAGCATTTTAATTTCCAAACGTAGCCAAGTAGCTTTGGTGCATGTGTGAAACCACAGAACAAAACACAGGTCTCAGGGTTTACCGCAGCTTGAGAAAGTGGTGCTCATCGTGAGAGTTGAGGAAACATTTCCTGTTATGAGTCTAATGTCTAATGCATAAGTTAGATCCATCCTTCCCCTCAGCCTTCATCAACTCCGTTTAAAACTAATAAGTTTAAGAAGAATAGCTTGAAGTGTTGGTGTGAAAACATGCACGATGTCTTTACAAGTGACTTCATTGTCAGCCTTTTAGAAAACATCAAGTCATTTTTAGTCTTACTTTTAGTGACGCTTTGACTTGATGCAAACAAAAACTCTCCTGTCCATCACCTGAAATGTGACTCTTAACTTTCGCAGTGAAGAACAACTTCTTTCCCATGCGATAAATGATGCGTTCACTGGTGCAACCACCAAATGAAGTTGTGCTCAGTTCAGGTATCTCTGTGAAAATCCAACTGTTGCAGGCGGATGCTGAACCTTGCCTTTTACCTACCCAGAAAATGTTAATCCTCAAACACCTCGGCGCCCCTGAGTAAGGATAGATGAAAACATCCTCTCTCTGAGCACACATGTTGACTAGTAAGGTCTGAAAGAAAATGTAATTGGTCCCAGCAAAGACTGATGTCAAAGGACACATGCACACGGTGTGTTTTCCGTATTCTGTCAGTCAAACAGATGAGCAGGAAGAGGGTCATCGATGGTGGTAATGATCCTGCTATGAATAAACTAGTTTGAGGAAGTAGGGCTCCCATTAGGCTTTCCTCCTCAGGCTATTAATAACCAAAGAACTAATACCTCCTCCACAATCAATACACCCACCCACCAGGACACGGTTAAAGACACACTTAAGTGTGTGATCTGAGAGTACCGAGGGGAGGAGGGGATTCATTCTCTGATGACCATCTGTGGTCGCTTGTTACTGTTTCAAAACCCATTTTAGGGACACGATTGCATTTCTTCTTTGCATAAGTAAGTAAAGGTTTATTTATATAACACCTTTCTAGATAAAAATCACAAAGCAATTCACAATAAAACACAAAACATTAAAAAAAAACATATAAAAAAGCAAATTGTCGCGAAAAAAACATAAAAACAAATAAAACTAAGTAAAAGCGAGACTAAAAGGATCTGTCTTGAGCTGCTTTTTATACTGATTTATACATGCTATAAGGTTTGACAGCATTTAAGGGTCTGTGCCAACTTTCATGCCAATTCTTCTTTCACCTGTTTTTCTCTCTACTCAAAAAATGCTACATAGTTATGTATTGATTATTTATGGAAAGCAGAGCTGTTTTTGATCGGTTAAGAACAGGCGAATCTGCAGCCAACATTACAGCCCTGCAGCAAGCGAGGAGACATTTCAGACCTGGCAACCTCCAAGTTGCTTCAACAGCCTGAGAAGTTGAGGCAAAGCTTGGAAGATTATGGTCATCGTGTTGTTTATCAGACCCAGCATCACTTTGGTGTCTGAAGATCCTTGTTTGATCGAGTTCTAGTTGTGCATACCAATCTGCACTGACAAAAACACACGACAGCAGGAGAAAAGGTTTAAGTTAAAGGGGTGCTATTATGGTATTTCAAGTTTTCTGACCTTTCTACAGTGTTACAGTGTTGAATCCTCATCAGACATGTGAACGGCACTGTTTTTTTATCACCTAAACGCATGTTTGAGTTTGAGTTTGAGTTTCAGCACTCTCTCCATTCGGTTTCCATGGCGACGAAGTCGTTTTAGAGAGTTTTTTTCTACTTGGAAATCCTTGTGACGTCCCGGGGGAGAAGGTTCGGTGATTGGTTACCTTCTACTGGTTAACAAGGGCATGTACAAATACATCAGGCGGGTGGAAAACGTGGGATAAAGTTATTTCCAACGATGGCTGGTGAGTTTACCAAAGAGAGACATCCTGCTGCATTCGTTGCTGTGGGTTGCTGTTTTCCACTTCGTTTTCAGGGTCTGATTCAGGTTCCAACATGTAGGGCTGTATGCTATGTGTTGACATTGTATTTTGTTTTTTATTGAGTTCATATGAGCCTTATCCTTCTGTTTATGAGATGTTACAATGACGGCGAAAGCAGGTGCGGTGCGTGCTGCCGATGTAGTGCAGTGGCGGGAGGCGGGGCTTAATGCGGAAGAGTCTCAATCCACTCGTTTTGCCCGCAGGCTGATCTGACAGCCTACGGAGAGGGTCGGTCTGAAGTAAATAAAGCGATTTGTGACAATAACTCGATCAATCCCAGCCTTTCTGGTCTCAGAAATAAAAATAAATTTGCCTCAAATGCACATAATAATTCCACTTTAAATGAATTAGTTACACTGGTAAAAAAAAAAAGTCATTAAAATTTGTTGTTTTGAGGCAGATTTGTTAAAGTCATTAAGTCATCAGTTTTATGGAAAATAAAGTTTAAACATTCAAGTTGCTTTAAAATATATGACCGATCCCAAAGCTTTACGGTTGCATTTTCATGACGATGTAAAAACAGAATATATAAATCTGTTCATCAACATAAAGTTCCTACAACAGAGGTAGTGAGCTGGAATATAATGACTGAAATGTTGACATCGGAACTCCTTCAACGTATTCATTTCTGTTTTTAAAATGAGCCAATTACAGATGTTGGTGGGCGTCACTCCTCTACCGCCCTTCACATTGTTGGTACCAACTTTTACATTGAAACAGAACAAAAACATCCAAGCAACACTTTCTAAATGTAAACACAACATATGCAGAAAAGCACATGACCCAAATCTATATGATAACAAACACAAAAGAATACATTCCTCTTCAGTTATTTACATTTCCCATGAGCCTTTGCAGCCTTTGCACAATTGCCACTAAATGATTAGAGTAGGTCTTGGTGTGGAGTTTAACTAACTTCATAACTTAGATAAACTTAATTCATCAGCTGGTTGCAAATGGAAACAATTCAGGTGGTTTAACAACACTCAACAGCTTTCAAGTTAGCTAAATGAACCAAAATACAATGTGTTTTAGGTTAACTCCATCCTGAAAAACTGGATTATCTTTCACCTTTAAGGCTCAGTTGCATCACTGGCAAATGTTTTTTAGGTCTAAATGTATCCCAGAGGTCATTAGATTGGCCTATCTTGTGGTTGTGGCACATATTATATGGAACAGACATGGCCAAATGTCCCAAGGTGGCTCCGGTTGTCGTTAGAGCCAAGTCTGGTGCAACGGTCGACACAAAATGCATATCTGAGCCACATGCAATAGAGATGTGGTAGCGTTAAGACAGCCAACCACTGGCCTCAGAAGAGTTTATTCTACATCCGCCATGATCTGCATCCCATAGGTTTTTTTTATGCACAGGAGTGGAAAAGAACAGTACAGATGTGAGCAAATGACAGAAAAATCTGTATCAGACTCCTAAAATAAATCATGGCTGATAGTTCAGCTGTTATAACAGGTTATAGATATTTTGTCATCTCATGGGTGTGAGACTTCCAGGAGTTGAACATGTTGTGATTTATGGTTGAAAAGGAGAGAAAAAGATCATCTCCTGTCATTTTGATTTATTTACTTGAAAGTACAATCATGATAAAAGAAGATGAGCAGTGCATGATGTCCACTCAGCTTATGGAAGCTTTAAAAGTAAAATAGCAAAAAGTTCCTTTTTACTCAGGGAAATAAAGTGCATTGGGGATCAAACCTTATCCGTGGCAATGATGACGACTTTTTTGCACATATATGTCTTCAACAAAGCTGCATGTCTAAAGTTTAGTGGTTGTGTTCAGTGAAATGCAGCTCAGCAAACTTTTACTGGCTTGTTGGCAGAAGTGGCTTGCAGTACTCTGGTTCCTGTCCATTCTCACTCGAAGACGCCCTCAGGGCTGAGCTGTTTCTACAAATCACAGCTTGTCAGAAAGTAAGAAATAAATAAAGCAACTGATATTTGGATCGATACAAGAGCAAACAACCAAATAGAATTTCTTGTCATCAAGGGAAGGAGCCTTTTTGTCACTGTGTGTGTGCAGATGCAGGCAGGCTGCACGGACATGCCTCAGATCATAAAAATAGTACAACTCTTAAAGGTAGTGATCTCCATCACCAAGATGTGACATTGTGGTGGATGTGTTGTGTTTATTAGTGTTTGGGTTTCATGTCTAGCGAGAGTGACACACACTGAATCCATCTATTCATTGTTGTTTTATCACAACATCCTCAAACTTCATTTTCTCTATTGTTTTCACAGACACACACGCGCACACACTCACACGTCTGTTACCTTTTACACTGATATTCAGTGTCGATTCAAAGCTGTTTGATAATGAGACAGCGACTGTCAGCGGCCCAGCACTCCATCCATTTAATGAGTGTGTGCACATCCAGGCAGTGCATCCATTATCAGCCCATCAGCACATCAGAGAGAAGAGGATGAAGAGGGAGGGATGCCAAAGCTCATCAAGTCCGAAAACAGACCGACAGTTGTGGATATAATGAGACACAAAGAAATATTTCCACTGACCACATTTCCACTGACATTAAATTAGATTCAAGCTGCTGTTCAAATAATCTGTTATTCCGTGTGTTTACATGGGAGTTTTAATTCCTGTTTAATTCTGAATAAAAGTTATTTATGCTTTAAATTAATGAAAAACGACCATGTATACACTTTATTCCTAATGCTAATTTCTATACAGGATTAAACTTAATTCTGATGTAAGTGTCTGGTTTATTTGCATTTTAATTCCGATCTATTTAATTCCTCTGTCATGTAAACCTTCATTCTGCTCTAAGTTAATTCCAGTCGTTCTGAGCATGCTCGTTACCTTGTCCTGTCCTGATGACGCACGTTGTTTTATCTCCCGTGTTCGCTGGTCTGTCTTTCTTCTCCTTCTCAGTTGCTGCAAAAAGTGAAGTAGTATGCTCCTGTTGAGCTGCTACTTCACATTTATTATAAAACTAGCTGTGAAACTGTTTCTTATGATGTAGGTTTTACAAGTTAAGGCTGAAAAGACGAGAAGCAGGGAGCCAACTTTGTTTATTCCCGGTATACGTCATACGTCACGTGCACCCTCTGTCCAATCAGAACCCTTCCCAACCCACCGCTCTAAAGAGGAATTAAGTGAGGACGTGTTTCATGTAAACCTTCATTTGGAATGATTATTTTCATGTAAACTTGTTGGAGGATACCAATTACTAATTATTTAATTCCAAATTATTTATTCAGAATTTAAAAAAACATCATGTAACCGTAGCCAGTGTTTTATTTGGGAATTTTTCATAGTTCTTTACATTTAAAGCAACCTTGTTTTGTTTTTTTTAATGTTTTTTTTTTCAAAAATAAATAATACATTTAAAAAGAAACGAGTTTATTCTGTATTATTAATAACTGCATCACACTACCACTGAAAAAAATAAAAAAAAAACAAAACAAAAAAAAAATAAAAACAACAAAAAACAAACAAACTTTTTTTTCAACAAAATGATTCATTTATTCATGCATTTTCTTAACCGCTTAGTTCAATTCAGGGTAGCTGAAACCAATACAAGCAATCATTGGGCAAGGACCAGGATACCCCCCAGACAGGTCGCCAGCCCACCAAAGCAAAATGATTAATAATTTATTTAAATATTAAGTTTGAACAAAACATTTCACAATTTAACACCTGGCCAATATGTTAGATTAAAAAGTATCTACGCAACAAGAAGAGAATATATCTTTTCTTTTTAACCCTCTGCAGACTGAATTTTCTGTGTCATATTTATATATGAAGCTGCAGAACTCATCTAAACCACACACACACACACACACACACACACACACACACACACACACACACACACACACACACACACACACACACAATGCATATGCTACCTGACCTGTAAATGAGGGATCAGTTTGTCATCCTAAGCCTCTCAGCTCCTCCCTTTTCATGCTTTGGACAATCACAGCAACAGCTTTCCTGTTAGTGTAGAACATAAAGAGAGAGGTGAAAGCAGCTATGAAATGATTTTTTAGTTGGTCTCAGTTCAATATATTTGTGTTTGTGTGTGCGTGTGTGTGTGTGTGTGTGTGTGTGTGTGTGTGTGTGTGTGTGTGTGTGCAGGCTGGTTGGGGGTGGGGGTTACTGTGATGGCTGACTGGGGCAGTTTGATCCAGAATTGATCTCACCTGATGTTATGTAGCCGGTGGCAAAGAAAGACAGCTACTGTCTGCCTTGAATGTCACGTCATATTCACACACCGCTCAGAGAGTAGTCACACCCTTCACAGGAGAAGAACTAATGAAAACTCCACTGGTCACACTTGGTCCCAAACCAATAGAGAGGGAGATTAAGAAACAGCAAAATACCCCAGGGTCCATTCATACCGGTCCTTTTCAGAGTTGTATACAGTGTCTGTCAGAGGCCTCATACTTTCCCCTAATAGGAAAACTGATAAAAATACAATACGATTAAAGCCTCCTTAAAGTAAATGAATAAAAAGGAAAAGATTATTTTCTCCAGCCCTCCTGAAGCCGGAGGAACGATGAAGTTAAATAGAAATGGAAGTTCAGCCTGTGAGTTTAATTTCCAGTGTCCTATAACCTCTTTCTAATTTTAGTGTCATTCCAAGTCGATGATTTATATAATCAATAAAAGTAGACGTTGTTTATTATGTTTATGACAGTGTGACCTAAAACAAAGACCTTCATCTGTTCAACTAAGACTTCAAAAAGATAATTTTAAAACAAAAGAATGGAGGCAGTCAATATGTTCAGGTAAAAATTTGAGAAATAACGCTTCTGTCTGGACATGAGCTGTACACAGACATAACCTCCTACATGTACTAATCTAAATCCAGAAACATGTTTATTTGCTTTCATAGGACACCAGTATGTCAAATGTTGAGGTTATGTTGTGCACTGGGATGTTGGCTGGCAGTAAGAGAAGCCATGAGTCATGAATAAAAGAGATGAAGCAATTTTTTCTTTTTGTTTTGAACAAAAGAAAATTAAAACAAAGTAAATATTTATTACAATAAACAAAACAAAGTAAGCTTTCAAAGTTTGAAAGAGGTTTTGTCAAAATTTAAGCACTTATCTAAAACCCTTTTAACAATAATAACTTAAATAATAACATTTTCAGTGTCTGAATAATTTAACACATCAGGTCCTATCACAATATGACTAACAAAATTAACTGATGAGTTGATAGTTAAAATTATTTGCTATAGCTGACGTGTAGAGCAAGGCTATTCAGGGCCTCAGCAAACTAAGTAGCTGCTTGGGGCCTCCGCTCCAACTTGTATTAAATATCTTTAAAAAAAATTAAATAGTAATAATGACAAAAATGTAATCAAATAATATGGAGTGAATCAATAAAAAGGATGTGGTGTGTTTTCACTGCAGCCTGACAGCAGGAAGGTTGCTGGTTCGAGCCTCGACTGAAGAGGGCTTTGAACAGTAGTCTTTATGAGTGGAATTCGCATGTTCTCTCTGCAAATGCTTTGGTTCTCGGCGGGTAATTCTGCTTCCTCTCATGGCCTGAAGAAGCCCAGGTCAGGTTAATAGGTCACTCTAAATTCTCCCTGGGAGGGAAAGTGAGTGTATGTAGTCGTTTGTCTCCCTGTGTTGGACCAGTAATGGACTGGTGACCTGTCCAGGGTGAACCCAGCCTCCAGCTAACTGCTGGGACAGGCTGCAGCGCCCCCTGTGATCCTAAATGAACGAATCAAAGGTTAAATATGTAAAAAAAAAAGATAATACTCACAAAAAACTTGACTTTATATGAAATGCCTCAGAACTGGTGTTGCTGAGGTAATGTAGACGCAGGGTGACTTCATTAGCTTTGAAAAATCCATCAAGGACAACAATTGTTTAGTGTGTTTCACAAATACAAAAATATACAATGCCCTTGTGATTTCAGCGAGCCGCTATCAGCAGTATTAACACAAACCATAAATGACCGCACATCCTTGCCTCAGGCATTCTTCTTTTTTTTCTTCCTCTATACTGTTTCATTCTTTATTCAGACACTTCCCTCTATGCGTCCGTCCCTCCTGTCAGTGGAACATCCACCGTCCCCAATGACCGCCTATTACACAGTGAAGTATCCTTTATTTGCCCTCTTTGCTCAGTAGGAATTGTGTATGTGTGTGTATTTCTGAGGCACTGTGGATGTACTGGCCTTCAGTTGAGCCGATATATACTCTGTCAGTTAAACCCAGCATCGTCTGATAGTCTGATTCTCCCATTTTATTCAGAACTTCTCTTTATTTCCCTTGAGGAATTTCATCAGAGCTTCAAGAAATTAAGTCCATAAATAAATGAATTACTGTCACTTCATTCACTCATTATTCCAAACAGCTTGAAATGCTGAAGTTCTGCATTGACTATTACATGAGGGACGGACAGGTAATGCTGCATGCACCTGCATGAGCACCTGCATGAGCACCTGCATGAGCACCTGCATGAGCACATGCATGAGCACCTGCATGAGCACCTGAATGAGCACCTGCATGAGCACCTGCATGAGCACCTGCATGAGCACCTGCATGAGCACCTGCATGAGCACATGCATGAGCACCTGCATGAGCACCTGAATGAGCACCTGCATGAGCACATGCATGAGCACCTGCATGAGCACATGCATGAGCACCTGCATGAGCACATGCATGAGCACATGCATGAGCAATGGCTGCACGTGAGGGCGAGAGCATCATGGCAGCTGATGTGGTTGCAACATAGGCTTTCTTTGCTTGCAGCTTTAATTGTCCTCATTTCCACATTTTTAATCTGTAAATATTTCCTCATTAAGATGTTCTTATGCAAATGTGCCCTCCTTTGTCACCTTCTTACCAGCTTTGAGATGTCATATGCTAATCTGAATTAAATTAAGTTGAATTGAGTTGAACTGCGCTGAATTGAATTTCATCCACCACTGCCCCCACATTTCTCCTCTTACCACGAACATCACTTCCTTTCTCTACGATGGTCCAGCTCTGATGGATGCTCTAGAGTCACAGAGCCTTTTCCCTTAATCCTTTTTTAAATCCTCTCTTACTTCATTTAATTTGACACTCATCATCTTACGAAGCCCACTGACACTCACACTCACTACTGTAACCTGTTCCTTAAATCCACTGGTTCATTTTTCTTACCTTTAAACTAACCTCAACTTTTTTCTTTAACCCTTTAACCAGTGGGGCCCACTCTGGGCTGTTTTTATGTATTTTTTAAGATAAAATCTTGTACAATCTGTTAGATGTTTCATATTTCCTGACGGTCCGTCATGTGTCTGCTCACCCATCAGTAGTTTTGAAACATGTTATCAATGCAATGCTATGTTATCAGTAAAGGTCTTAATGCTTTTCTGATCAAATAATTATAAATGTATCTGTTCATTCTCTACTAGGGCTGTCAGAGACCTCTCCTCTGGGCCTTTAATACACACACACACACACACACAAATAAACCCGACTTTTTTGCATCATCATCATTGAAAGGGCCCAGGAGCGGGCCCCGACGGTTAAGAAGGGGGATGAGATGTTTGTGTTTTTTGGTATTTATGTTGAGCAGAAGTCACTTTGGAAAAACATTTCTGTTAGAAACAAAGTCATGTTGTGTTAAAGTTTCATTCATTCCTTCAGAATCAAAGTTGTTTTATTGTATTTTTTTTCCTCACATCCGGTTTTTATTCCTCATTCATTATTTATTCAAAAGGCCAGGACAGAGGACTGTCTTTTGTGACCTCTGTTGTCTCAAGGGAGCCCGGGGCATGCTGGGAAAATCCTGTAAGCATGACCAGAGCAGCAGCTTTATCTTCCTGTCTCAGGCTGGTGTGTTAACTGGTCCCATTGAGGGGCTATTTGCACACGAGACACACAAAGCCATCCGTGTCTTGTCTGATCTGTGCAAGTCATGCTCGTGGTCTGCAGCTCCTGTATGCCACACATTGTGCAGCACTGACTCACGCAGCAAACCTTAATGTGATAAGCTTTCAGTGCTTTCAATGCAGAGCTGACAAGGTTGCAGGGGAGGAGCAACAACATGTGTTCACTTCATCTGTGAGTCAGTGTCCTCAGATGCGAACCATCATGATTCATCTCATGACATTGATTAGGATCGGTAAGTGAAGAGAGAAATCAGTTCCATGTGACCAGCCTGGGTAAAATCTTACCTCACTGTTTTTCAAATGGTTGCAGGCATGTGTTTTTTTTTCTGATGGATGGATTAAAGTCATAAAAGATATGTGAAGAAATATGTTGCCCACCCTTGAAATAATCAGCAGTGAGGTGTCTTCTTTTTTTGTTTTTTATTTTAAGCTTCAATGTTAAATTACAAAGAAATGGGAGGTCCCACGGCTTCTACGATACGAGTCAGTCAAGAAGTTACCATCAGCAATAGATTGAGGGCTCATTCACATCAGCCTTTTTGATTCGAATCCGAGTCCGTTTGCTCAGAAAGTCCGCCGGTTGGTGTTTTTTTTTCCGTCCAGTCTGTTCCACAGGCGACTAAATATTTGTATTTTTGTGTTTGAGCAATTAATTCATTGGCAACACTTCACAGATGTCTAATTTGGGATCGATCTTGCATCCTACCTGACCTGTTAGCTCTCTCCAGCCAGTAGAACACAATCTTACAATGACTTTAATGACTTTAATCTTCTTGGTTTTCTTTGCTGAATCAGAGACGTTGCGTTTTCAGAACAACAAGTTCTCTATTTCACTGTGAAGAAAAGTCACATAGCATCCCGATGTAAAAGTTCTAAAGCACGGTTTTCAGCCTCGAGGTGCTACCGGGTAGCAGCAGCGGCTCCAGAAATACACATAATAGATGTCACTGTGTCATCAAACAAGTCCAGAACGCGGAGTTTTAAAATCAGAAAGTTACATAATGCATCCTTAATATCTCAGTATTAACAAAAGAATTCTATGTCCTTGTACATATCCTATATACTTACCTCTATTAAAGAAAAATGATCCTTTTTTACATGTTGGTGAAGAAAAGCTGTTTTAACTGTTGACCAGTACGTCGTTGATGTGACTGAAAGGATGTGTTCACCTTATTGGATCATTAAGTTCCCTTTGCTTACATGAGGATGAGAATTTAACCCATCTTTCCTGACTGTTGAAGTTTGGGACAAGAAGGTAAAGCACAGCCTCCACCCACTAGTGTTCAGAAGGAGAACATTACAATGAAAAGCTGTTGCTCAAAGCGAATGAGATAGCGGTACGTTCTGTACAAATGACAGGACAACTTTAAAACCAAGTGTCTTGCTAGAGGACGCTGGGGGACGTGCTCTATCCCTAAGACACGCACACCTCAACATACTACACACATTTCACTGAAAACATAATAAATACCAATCTACAAAAATCACAAAATGTTTTGTCTTTATCATTGTAATACAATTATCTGCACACACACGAGCAACAGGATTCACCAGCAACCTACTTATGCTGGTGTGCAGGTTATTTGTAGATTGATAGAACTTTATTCTTCCCTGAAATTTGAACCTCTGAGGTCTAAATTAACTTGGACCTTTTTTATTTCATCCCAAAAAACCTTGTCAGAGTTGTCAGTAGACCTAAAGAAAATAGGGACAAGTAAAAACAGTGAAATGCATTTTGATGATCACATAAAGCTGTTTCCATGTTGCAGGATACGTGATGGGGGGAGGGGACGTTGCTCCAATGCACTCATGTGCAAAATGTGTCCATTCCAGTGTGTCAAAACCAGCGCTCACTGCCGTTGCCGAAGGCTCAGTACTTACAACAGCAGCAATTGAGCTACCAATGATGACGAGAGGCTGGGATTGTGTGTTTGTGTGTGTGTGTGTGTGTGTGTGTGTGTGTGTGTGTGTGCGTGTACTTATTCACTACGGCTGATTACGCAGGAGAGAGGCTGCGCTGACGTCAGAGAGTGTAACGCTGATGCAAATGCTGAACAGCCAGTTGGTAAAAACGGCAGTTTATCCCCGGAGCATCCTTCCTCGCTTCATGCCCCTTGTTTTTTTTTTTTTGTTTTTTTTTTTTTTTCGTGGTGACGTCGGCTGGAGACTGGAGAGCGTGAATCACAGCAAAAGGCTGGAGCAAGGTAGAATGTTGTGGAAAACGAGGGAGGGAGGGGTGCAGATGTAGTTGTGAAGCTGCTGCAGACTTTGAGGGGCGCTGATGACGCAGACACCACCCTCCTCTGCCTCCAGTCTGTGTGAATGTGCTTATCATTCAGATCCAAGGCTCTGCGTGAGTCAGAAAAGACTCTGCAGTGAGAAAAGGTAGAAACAAAGGCATTGGAACGAGCAGCTGTACGGTGCTGTGCAGAAGTCTTAAGCCTCCCCTCTTCTTCATAAGTACGGTAGTCATTCTTATTCCAAACTTGAACAATAGTTCTTCCAGTTTCTGAAGCTCGTTCAAAAGTTTTTTCCATTTTCAGGTCAGAACTTAAACCTTTTTTCCCCTTATCTTTGTTTTTTTGTTGGTCATTGTTTAGTGGTTTTAATTCAGTCATTCAGAGATAAATAAAAGGTGCAAACTTAGGATCAACTGTTTGTTTACATGACAGGCAAATTTCAAATTGTATCAGTGATATGTTGCCAAGCCACAGATTTATTCCCCATTTCTTTGGCATGTATAAAAGTGCCAGGGATCACAGAATTTGACTGCTGTAAAATCATTCTAATATTCTTAGACCAACATTTCCAGTTATTAGTTAAACTTGGCAGACCACAGCTAAATGTCCTGGGTGTCCTGTTAAAAAATGAGGAAGAAAGAAACACAAAGAAGACGTGCAGACCTTAAACAGGGTTGTCCAAAGAGGTCAGCTGTCCTGCATGTTTTTGATGTGTCCCTGTTCCAACTCACCTGACTTCCAATGAAAGGATCCAGCAGCCTTTGAAGTTATGCATAATGACTGATTCATTTGAACCAGGTGTGTTGGAGCAGGGATACATGGGAACCTGCAGGATTGTGGCCATTGAGGACGGGAGCTGGACACCCCTGGCATTAAAGGAACTATGCAGCAGAAGATCAAAATCTGAAAGTGATGTTGCTAAGAAACAAACAAACAAAAAATAAGCAAATACCAGACACAATAGCTCAGCTGGACCTTCATATCATCCATCTACCGTCCACTGAAGCCTCGTCTGACATGATCTCCGTGTAAGGGTGACAATGAGGAAGCCAAGAAGAAAAATCTGAGGTATGCAAATGTGACACAAGAACTGGACTGACAGTCAGTGACAGGTATTATGAAGAGCAAAACCCAGCAAACATCCCAAAACAGAGCTTTAAGAGGGCGGTACAGCTACTCCTGAAGACTACTAGGAGGAATTACAAGAGGACCTTTGTAAGCTGGTTTCAGCTGGTTTAGGCTAGAAATGAGCAAACTGTTTGTATTCATGCCTCACATTTAGAAATTGCTTCAGCTTTTTTGTGTTATCCTGGAATCATATAAAGAAATGCCTGGAGGTTTTAGACTGTTTGACTAGAAGGTTTACCGGTATTTTACGAATAATAAACCTTTTGCTTTTGTCACCAGTTAACCTCATGATATTACTGCAGATTCGCAGGGATCTCTACACACAGATACTCCCTCTGTAACTCTGGATTCATGACAGTTTCTAATAGCCCCATTAATAAATCATTACAGGCTGACATCGACGTATGGCATCCATCGAGGCAGGGTCACAGAGTTCTTTCCCCATACATATCCTGCCCAGCAACCCCCTCCTGATAGGACACCAATCTGCTTCGGAATGCTTTCCTGCTACATTATATCCCTTACCCTGTTTCCAGCCATATTCTGTGGCCAGAGAGAGTCATGGAATCAGAGCATGGATAGAGATTGGCCCAGCGGCCATGAAGCCTTCTGACCCACTTCCAGTCACCCCAGGCCTGCAACATCGCTTTCAGCTCACAACAGTCACATAACCCACATTCTGGGCAAAGTGGGCCTAAATTGCCTCAATACACCCATTTATCAGTAGTCAAGCTTTGACATATTGTTGCCGCCAGTGTCCAATAAATTCTTTTCATATTTGATGATTTTACACGACAACTATCGAGTAAGCATCACAGTTGGGCGCTTATTTGCCTTATCTGTCAATACAAACTTATCATCCTCAACATGGTATCTGCCCAGGAGATAGTTTTACTCTCATTACTGTGGTTCCAGTAGAGTACAACAGAAGACAAAACTCATAACTCGACACCTTTAGATGCATCCTGATATCAATTAAAGAGACTCCTCTTCCAGCCTAAAATGTGTGGTTTTGTTTTTTCTGTTTCCTTGTTCGTTATCACCGTACTCCACAGAAAAGCAGGACTTCAGCTTAAAAGCAGGAATTTAATGGACACAAACAGCTTTGATTCTTTAAATCACAGATACACTTGTTTGACAACATTGATGCAAGATCTGCACCCATAATAAAAAAAAATTAAAGGATTTTACGCAGACAAAATCCAGGAAATTCCAGGAATACCGCATCTTCACGCCATTTTGTTTCTCTCTGAAAACTCTTCTTCAGACCTTTTTAAAATACAAAAATGTTTTGAGAAAGCACAAGACAGGAGTATCTTTCAAATAGCCGCTTTACAGGTCACCAGGATGACCTCCACCCTTCACCCCTGATCCCAAACTGCCTGTGGACACGTCCATATTTCTCCCCACATTTATTTAATTCTCTGAATCTGTTTCTGATGGAGTTAATGATTTCATTGTAGAGTGATCCCTCCCCAAATCCCAGTGACTTTCACACACGCACACACACACACACACACAGAACCACACATGCACAGAGTCCTGGTCTCTGGAGACCAAGTCAAGTGGCAGAGTCCAGCAGGTCTGGGATTCACTGATTATCTCCAGATTTCCCAGAGGGCACATAGATCAACAATGACACAGACATGAGACTAAAATAAAAATTTTCTTTCCTCATGTCAATGTTGTGTATAAAGGACATGTACTTCGTTTGGGGGTTTTTTTTGTGGGAAATTGCTTTTGACTTTTGATTTTTGTTTGGATTAATCGAAGGAGCGGAAATGGATGGGAAGATGTCAGCATCATTTAAAAGTTGGAGATCAGAACAACTCACGTTTAAACTTTGGGAAAATGATCTTACTTTTCTTGTGGGGATTATTGGGTGTTCACCACGTAAATTCTGCAATGAATTATGTGTGTATGCAAGAGATTGCTTTTGTTGCATTGCATTTCAATAGCTGCAAGTTAGAATGGCTTGTGATGGTTCTGCATCCTCAAGAGTTCTGTCTTTTGATTTGGATCTGGAAAATTACAAGATTCACATGTGTACAATGACTTCAAGAACACCATTAGAGTTCATCACAACCACAAGCATCTTACTTTATTTGTGTTTCATGCTGAAACGGTAAAACAATTTGGAGAAAGTTGCACGTCTGTCAAACAAAGCCAGGACTGTGGTAAACAGTTACCTAAATAAAGTGACAGAGCTGTTGTGTTCAGTCCGGAGTTGCCCTTGACTGTAGGTGTTTTTTCAGTCACAAGGTCTTTCTAATGTGTGTATTGGGTTTCAGCGAACATTTTTAATCTGCATTTTCATGAAAATGAGTGAATGAAAATTAGTTGTTTGCTCCTAATTAAACATAAACAAATCCTGGCTTCTTTATATTTAGTTTTTATCACATGGAGAAAAAAGCATCAATAGACACAACAGACAAGCAAAAACCAGTTTCCATGGTGGCTTACTTGTGTTTATATGGGTTACAAGTTGGTTCTGACTAGGTTTCAGCTGGGGGCCCAACTTGGGCTCCATTTAGCCACCCCACAGGAGCTCCCTATGTTTGTTCATGGGCCCCACATGTATATACCGGCTGGGATATGGGGCCTAAATGGGTCTTGTGAAACTTACCAAGCTGGGCCCCAGCTGAAACCCAGTCATAACCAACTTGAAACCAATGCAAATACAGATGAGGTTGGTCACCATGGAATCTGTAGACAAGCCCAAGTGGGACCCTTATCTGCAGCTCAAATTGAATCATTATGGGCCCTACATTGGCATGCTGGCAAGGGTTTAAGCATTGAAGAACATGGTTAGGTTTAGTTATATCACACCTCGGTTAGCACTAGGAGCATACCATGAATGTTTTAAACGTACTCTAATGGGAATCGAAACTCTTAAGTTTTATTTTTGAGCCTGCTGACAGCATCTGAAAAAGGCGCAAAAACAATAGACTGGAACACTAAAATCTCCCACGAATTACAGTGAAACATTCACAACATGCTTCCATTTGTACAAATCAAATGCTAACCATGTGCATTACCCATGTGTGTGCGGTGATTTGCTTTGCTGTTTTTTTGCATGATTCTAGTGTGTCGAACACAACAGGACATTTTGTTTGTAGGGCTCTTGGTCCAGATGGAAGAGACTACTCTGATTGTGAGGAGAAACTCTGGGCTTTGAAGTGGCTATATGCAAACTAAACACCAATGCTACAGTCATCTCAGATTGTTGGGGTGCGATATTAGTGGGTCAGATCTCATCCATTTTTTTAACTTTGACTACTTTCTAATTTTACAAAAACATTTGAAAATGGATTATTAATGTCATCTTTCAGAGGTCGACTTGTATTACTGGACCTTACACTCTGCCTCCCTACAGGTGGAAAGGAGCATTGTTTTATGCAATACTTTTATTAAGGCTAACCAAAGTTAGAAAGTTAAAGTCTGTGAAGCAGGTGCAATCCAACTTGCACTTCATACTTCTGACAGAACAAAAGCTCTGTTGTGCTCACTCTTCGTGATCTGTGGCAGATGAATGAACCTGCATGTCAGAACAAATGTAGATCTTTATTCTGAAAAGTTTCCACACTGATGACGTTTGCATGAATTAGTGTCAGAAAAGTTGACGATGCATCGCCATGCACAGGACATAAACCGTGTCATTAGACTAATTGACCATTCAAAGCTGATTAAGCTGAAAACTGATTGACTCAATTGATGATAGATGTGCACATCTCTAATACCATGACAGTAATTAGTTCAGAGCCTCACATGCAACTTTTCAGACCTATCTAATGACATGGATGTGATGTCCTTGAAATCTTTCTCAGGACTGATCCTGAATCAGATTGGAGTTCAGCTGTAAAGGGAAACAGAATGTCTGCACATTTCTTCAGTATTTCCTCATCTCATTTCTGACTATTTTTCCATTTTCCATCTCGTGTCGAGGAGGTACAAATCATTTAAGTCAGTCAAAATGTTACAAACACGGCATCGCTTATTCCCACAACATGGCTCAGGAACAGAGAAATGTAGATTTTCTGAAGCGTTTTGCCCACATTTACTCACACATACACCTACGCCCATCACTGCGGGCAAACTCCATCCTCAGCATGGCTTTCCCTATCATTCTCCCCTCTTCTCTAGCAGTGATATGATTGGCTGCCGCATGGGTGAGGCTCACTGCAGAGGGAAAAACGAGGGGAGGGGGACTTCCCCCGCTTAGCACGACTCGAACACTTACAAAACCAACCACCTACACACACACACACACAAACACAGGGAATCCCTCCTTTTTTCTCTTCAACACATGCCCCGTTTTTGGTTACACGGTGCTCCTAAATTATTCACAGCTCGACCAGGTTTAGATGTTGAGCATGCCAGGCATGGTGAGGCGATCTGAGTCATCTCTGCAGTAGCGCCGCTTTTATTTATTTATTATTATATTTCACCTCATTTTACCTTTCCAGAGAGGAGATTGGTATATGCAGCCTGCCAAAAATGAGATTCCCATCACAGTGTTATTAATAGGGAATAGAAGGTTCAGGTTTTGCTCACATGCATAGTTATGCCTTCACAGTGGGTTACAGCTGTCGAGTGCAAACCTTAAAGGTCGAGTTTCACTACTTATGTATCCGTATTTGTGTGTGACAGCAGCAAAACTGGCACGAGGGAGCCCCCAGCGGACTGAGAGAGGCTTATTGGGAAGCGTCTCTTACAATGTTTCCCTGTCACTGTGTGTGTGTGTGTGTGGGGAGGGGGGGGGGGGGGGGGGGGGTTATACACAGTGATAGAGGCCAAAAAGGGCAGAATGACCTTTCATGTGTCATGTGTCGAAACCAGCAAAAGAATGGTGCGCTGAGCACATTCCACAACTGAAGGTCATTGATCATACTGTTATCACAATGATATGGGAAGTGAAGGACAATCGCAGGGTGGGACAGAGGTGACCCAATGAGGAAACAGGGAATTTATGGAGCAAAAACGTTAACAATAAAAGAATAATGTGTTGATATTTCTTTTTGTTCATTTGGATTTGATTTCTAAACATAAAACTAACAGTTTGAAGATAATATTTTCTGTTCCTGAACTGGTAATCCAACATGGAGTGCAACCTTTCTAATAATAACTGAGCTGTAACATGACTGAGGACACCCGTATATGGAGAAGGAGCCACAGAGGCTGGGAACTGTGGAGTTATCTCATACCCAACAGTTACAGATGACATCAGTGTCAGGCTGTCCCTCCACCAAAAAGGCCAGGACGCTCTCACTCACAGTTTGTACATTTAATGACACCCCCACCCCCCTTCTTGGCCCTCAGAGGCTCCATGCATGCGGTGCATGCCAGGCTACATCACTTCCAAAGGTCTGACTGTCAGCAGCTCTCAGAGAGAGAGAGAGAGAGAGAGAGAGAGAGAGAGGGAGTCACAAGACCGGCAGTATGGGTGGGAGCTAGATGGTCCGGCCAGCTCTCCATGGCACCAAAGAGAGCCCTCAGCACAGCCTGGCTGCAAATGTTACGGTGAAGAATCTGAGGAATGCTAGAAAGCAGTGTGTTAGACTCGTGGATCCTGTCAGCTCTGATAAGATCATGTGAGACATTGTGGCTCCAAGTATCTTGTTTTAGGTCTGATGATTACAGTGATTTGTGTGTATGTGTGTGTGTGTGTGTGTGTGTGTGTGTGTGTGTGTGTGGTAATGGTGTCTTCCCATCAGCTGACAGTGGCCAGACCATCAATAAGATTATGTGCAACAATCAGCTGATTTGTTAGCAGCTATTTTGGGACAGCAGGCTGTGTGGACACAGTTTCATTCAGCACTCTGACAAGCCTTTCACTGAGGATGAAACTGAAAGATTTACTCTCACTATAATCTATTCTACCTTGGGGAAAAAAGACGAGGGCAGGTATTAAAAGCTCAATATTGCTGTGTCATTGAGTTGTATTGCCTGCAAACTAAAAGGAAAGATCTAACTTCTGTGGCTGTTATGACAGCAGTGTGACAACACCTAAAGTATAATCAGGTTCTATATTTATAAAAACAAAATGAAATAAAGTTGTATTGACATACAGTGAGATAAATGCTGTAATGCTGATGTTTAGCTCATTCACCATGGTTAACATTTTAAGCTCAATGCTCATATGTCTCTGTTTGAACCAAAGTGGTAAAGCAGAGATATGTTGCGGTATCCTGCACCAAGAAATCAGTAGCAGGCAGGGGCGCCACCAGGAATTTTGGGTCCCATGAAAGACAATGGCATAGACCCCACAACTTGATCGCAAATTTTAGATTTTTGTTTTTGCTTCAAGCTGTTAAAAAAACAAACAAAAAGCTTTTCATGGGAACAATAATGATCAAATGTAACAACAGAATGGAGGTCTTGGTTCATACCAGAAGGACAATTTAGGTTAAAATTTCTCATTTGAAGGCATTTCATTGAGTACCCTATAAAGGGTTGAATCACAGTGCATACATGTAACTAGGTTATTTTAATATAAAAAGTTTATCATTTTATAATACAGCTATATTTTATTACAACCTTTGAAAAAAGTCTTTATTATTTTTAATGAAGGTTTAGGGATTTTCTTATATAGTTTATACATCTTTTTGGGGCCCTATCAAGTCGTGATAGAATCTTGCTAACTTTTCCCCCCAATATGGCGCCTCTGGTTGCAGGCGGGACCTTACTGGATCATTCATTCATTAACTTTCAGTGTGGGGTGTAGGAAGTGTGTGGTGGTTTATATGTGGGGGGTTTATGGGGAGTGTAGTGGAGCATGAGTTTGTAGGGGGTAGGGTTGTGTGTAAGGGGGAGTGTGTTAGGGCATGTAGGTGTGGGGGTGGAGGTTTTGGGGCGTGTGATAGTACATGATTGTGTGGGGGGTTGGGGTTGTGAATGAGGGAGTGGGTGTGTGTGTGTGTGTGTGTGTGTGTATGGGAAGGGGTAAGGGCTTGTGTGTGGATAATCTGGTGTTAAATGCATGGGAGATAGGGGTGTGTATATAGAGGAGTATTGAGATGCATGTGTATGGGGGGTAGTGGCCCGTGTGTAGGGGGGAGTGGGGGGGTGCATGTGTATGTAGGTGTATAGGGGGGTGAAGGGTCATGATTATGAAGGGGGTAGGACTTCAGTGAGAGAAGTGGGGAGTTGTAGTGGTTTGTTCTAGGGTAGGTAGAATGAGAAGGGGTGTTTTGTGATGGGCAGGGAGGTGAGTGGGATGTAGGGTTTTGGAGGTGGACTAATCTTTTGGCCGTGTATCTGTTAGAATGGGTGTGTATGTGTATAGATGTATGTGTGGGTCTGTAGGTGTGTGTGTGTAGATGTGTGTGTATACCAGGCTGATGGTGAGGGGGTGTGAATGTGTTGGTGTGTAAAGGAGAAGGGAATGCAACGTGTCTCTGGGTGGGGGCGTCTCCTAGGGGTGTGGGGGCGGTGGGCCCTTGGTCTGTCTCTCCTTCTCCCGCCCCTCCTCTTCTTTGCCCCCCCCCCCCCCGCCCCCCCACTTTTGCATGTGGTTCGTTGGTGCCTTCTGGGGCCGGTGGCGGCTCCTTTATTGGGGTTGCTGAGGGCCCTGGTTGTTGGGGCAGCTGCCCTTGGCCTGTCCTGGCCTTCGGGGGCCCCAGGAATGAGGGAAGTGCCTCGTGCCGCAGGTGGCTCATCTTCTTGAGGGAGGCGCGCTTCCCTCGGGACCTAAATCCCCGGACTCCCCTCCTTCCCTTCTTCCACCACACACAGGCAGGGCGTTGGGAGGTGGACACGTTGATCTGGATGGTGAGAGAGGCCATCAAGGTGGTTTCGATCGCTGCACCCAGCATCGGTTCACCTCCCAGTTTTAATTACACTTAGTCAACATAACACAAAAAACACACACTGACAACACATGGACATACTTTGGGGGGCGGGCCATGCAGTGTGCGGTGGGCGGGGCTGCTTTGGTGGTCCCGCTCCCAACATGATGTGGTTACTTCTTCCCAATTTTAATTGCAAACAACACACACTTCACAATCATTCATAAGCTGGGAGGGAGGGGGTGACAATGGGGTCCTGCCACGCCCCTATTTCTGGGGCTGTGCCGGAGGAGTTTGGGCGGGGGAGTGGTGCTGTTCAGGGGGCCTGGGTCTGGGCTGGCCTGGCAGGGGTGGGACTGCTGCTGGCCCTGGGTGGTGCTGGATCGGCTGCATGTGTGGAGTGGTGGGGGGGCATTGACAGGGGTGGGGGGTAGTTGTGGGGCCCTGATCGGGGCCCTCCTATCCCCTGCTCCCCCGGGGGTATCTCACAGGGGACACGTTGGGAAAGAAAGGTGAGGGCGTGCATGAGCCAATGGATGAAGTGGTGACTGAATGTTAGGGTAGAGGGGGGGTGGGGGGATCAGGGTGAAAGAATTTAGGAAAGTGGATGGCTGCTGGGATAGGAGGAAGGGGGGGTGTATGCAGATGGGTGGGGGTGCGTATGTGGGGTTATGTTGGTGGTACAGGGAAGTGATGGGGTGGGTGTACAATGAGGACTGTGAATGTGGATAGAGGGGTGTAGGGAGGTATGGGTGTGTGTAGAGTGGGGTATGCGTGTATGGAAGAATGGGTGATTATAGAGGGAGCAGGGATGTGTGTGTGAGGGGGTGTGTGTATAAAGAACGGGGGTAGGAGAGTGTGAGTTTGAGCGTGTGTAAGAGAATGGGTGTATAGGGTGTGTTTAAGGAGGAAGTGTGGATGCGTGTGGGTGTGGGTGGGGGTAGGTGGGTGGGTGCATGTGTGTGTGTGTGTGTGTGTGTGTGTGTGCGTGTGTGTGTGTGTGTGCACATGTGTGTGCGTGTGTGCGTATGTGTGTGTGTTTGTGTGCGTGGGTGCGTGGAGGGTCTTGGTGCTCGGGGAGCGCTGCTGGTGCGCTGCTGGTGCGCTGGGGTGCGGCCTGGCTGCCGCTCGGTGGCGGTCTGGGGATCCCGGCCCTCCGTCGGTGTGGGCTGGGCCCTCTGCCTGCGGGGGTGGGGGGTTGCTTCTGGGCTCTTGGGGCCGTGGGGCCCGCGCTCTGTCTGCCCTGGGTGGCCGGTGCCCGGCGGGGCCGGTCCTCGCTGGTCCGGGTCTGCTGGGGCCTGTTCCCCCTGACTGTGGGGGACTCTGGCTGGGACCCCCCTCTGCCTCCTCCTGGGTCGGTGCATGGCTGGCTCCGGGGTGGGGGGGTTGGGGTCTGCGCCTGGGGATGGCTGCCGATGGCCCTGGTCTCGGGGGTACTCCTGGCGTGCCTCTTGCCTTTGTGTGGGAAGGGTCACACTGACATGATCACCTTTTCCGGAACACGTTCCACTCTGCATGTTCTGCATGTGACACAGTCACCGAGTCGTCACGCAGTTTTATTCACTAATAGCAGCTAGTTTTCTCATTTCTGTTTGTTTCTCATTTATATTTAACTTTTTAGATTCATAGTTCAGTTACTATGATCTAAAGTTGGCTTGTATGTGTATGTATATGTGTTAATACTGGCAAGTGCGTATGTTTGTACGTATGTATGTGTGTGTATGTGTGTGCATAGAGGTGTGTGTGTAAATGTATGTATGTGTATATGTATATGTGTACATATGTATATATATGTGTGTATATATATATTATGTGTGTATACGTGTGTGTATATGTATGTGTATGTATGCGTGTGTATGTGTGTGTATATGTATGTGTGTGCCTGTATGTGTGTATGTATACATCTGTAGGTTGTTTTCTTTCTTTTTGTTTTTGGGTTATTTTTTAGTTGTTGTTTTTTTCTCTCCCTTTTCTCTCCCTTTATCTCTTTCACTTTTCTTATGAGGTGTTTCTTCTCCTTTCTCTTTCTGTCTTTTGTCTGTCCTCTCTGGTCCAGCAGTACAAACTCTACAATTCAAACAACAATACAAAATAAACATAGAAATAAAATAAAAATTCAGAAAGTCAAGGGGATCATTATATCTATAAAGCTTCCCTTGGCAGAGAAAATTTGCTCAGCAGAACACAGCATCCAGACCATCATTCTGCTTGCCTAAATGCTGGACAAGACAAAAAAAAAAAAAAACCTTTCAGATTAATCTGAATATGGGTCGCAGGGAAGCTGGGGCCTATCCCAGCGATCATTGGGTGAGAGGCAGTTAAACCCTGAACGGGTCACCAGTCCATCACAGGACCAACACAGCGAGACAAACCACCATTCACGCTCACACTCACTCCTAGGGACAATTTATAGTAACCAGTTAACATGCATGTCTTTGAACGGTGAGAGGAAGCTGGAGTACCCGGAGAGAACCCACACACATACGGGGAGAACATGCA
This sequence comes from Telmatherina bonti, assembly GCF_933228915.1. Lineage (NCBI taxonomy): Eukaryota > Metazoa > Chordata > Actinopteri > Atheriniformes > Telmatherinidae > Telmatherina > Telmatherina bonti. The sequence goes on along the minus strand of NC_136622.1, from coordinate 11,377,873 downwards.
AACTCCACACAGAAAGGCCAACCTTCTTGCTGTAAGGCCACAGCGCTAACCACTACACTTCACTGGATCAGTTCTATTTATTTCAGCACGTCTCACTGATGCTTGACTGGTTTGAGATTTGCCGAATGCTCAGGCAATGAAATGATGCAAATTCGTTGTGGTTGCAAAGGCTTTTGTTGAACCATCTCTTAAAGATAACAATTATTGAAAAGTGGTAAAGATGGGCATAGAAGTCATTTCAAATGTCAAGTCCGGTTGTGAGAGGATGGTGGCCACCACTGGTCAAAATTCATTGAGTTACTTCTTTGGCCTGCAGTCCAGCAATGACTTCAACACAGGTGCCTTTTAAGGCATCATTTATCCCAAACATGCTCTAGCGCCTATGGAATAGAGGTGGTACTGCAGTTTTAAATCTCAGAGGGTTTTTGCTTTACACACACAGTTGTTTGTCCATCCACCATATAAATGGCCCAGCCTAACAAAATTAAAATATCACAGATGCTTAGGAGCAATTAGATACCAATAGAACCACTGTTTTTTATAACATTTCACTTTTTTAGGGGGGGTTGATTTTGAGTAAGTCATATCTTTTGGTACATGAAGGCTTGTTTTTAGTTTTGTTTAATTGTTGATATTTGCTTTTTAATTTGTTATGTAATGCATTCTGTGCTACTCTTTGTAAGAAAAGCGCTAAAGAGCTACATCAATAAAGTTTTATTTGATTTTGAGTTTTCTTTGAATTTCTCAGACAGTGCTCCTTTAAGAGTGGCAGCGAGTTTCATCCTGCTGCCATGACGGAAAGAGGTTTTCATGAAGAAGTTTATCTGGTTAGTGGTAATGTTATATGTAAGTATCAAGCTGCCCAACCACTTTCCCTTACTCCCGTAGTGCATCCTGCTGCCGTGTACTCCCACTTGGCCATGCCGCCTTTCGCCATATTTCAGATGCTCATGTTTATTGTAGATACAACCAACGAGGGCAATGAACAGCAGGAGCATCCTGACCAGTCTGCAGTTCTGTAGCCCCCTTTGTAACAAACTGTGTTGTGTTGTGCGTTTCGACACACTGCTGTGAAACAGCATTAGCTTCTTTGGTAGTTTGAATTACAGTAACTCCTCTTTTGGATCCCTACATGTAGCAGGAACTCATGGCTGCCCCAGACACTGACTGTTGCTAGTTTGCCAATTTGCCTTATTTAGACCACCTCTGGTAGGTCCTGAGCACTGCAGACCAGAAACATCCCACAAGAAGCAACTCCAGTTTGGCTCTTTTTATAAGCTCACCTGCCAGTGGTCATCATGTTGTAGCTATACAATCTAAAAAGAAAGGACTGCTTCATGCATTGAGTTGATGTGTGTGTAAATGGTTTTTTGCATGCAACCTTGCATATGTGTTATGTAAATTTGCTCCAGGTAAGTCTGTTAGTCAGTTATATTGGAGACGTATGACATTTCAGTAAGTAGAATTGTGCTGTGTATGATTGCACTGGGACCCTGATAACACTTTTCTTGGGATTAAATGATCTCCGTACACATGTCATTTGATGACTAATGCATTTTGTAAATTGCACAGTGTCTTTCAGTGTGGAGCATCAATAAAGAAAAAGGTGGTAAATAAAAGATTCACTGTGGCAGCATGCAGAAGCAGGCTTGTAGTAAACTCATTTGACGGGAAATGTAAAACACGGAGGTCATAAAATAAGAAAATGACATTCATCTTATCATCATTCCTTTATTGAGTGAAATACATCAGTGGTTTTGTTTGATTGGGATCCTGTTAATGCATGCAAAGGGAGCGATCCATTTCCAGTTTGGTTCAGTGGTTTTCTAGGGACTGTATTAATCTGTCACATGCAAGGTAACATGAAGCAAATCATAGTTTAATATGCGAGAACTTCTTTAAAAAGAATTAATTTATTTTACGATAAATCATGAACAAATATCAGTTAATATCTTCTTCTTTTTGTCATAAGAAGGCAAATATATCATTCATATATAATTTGTAAATCTAAATAAACTTTATAGTCTTAATTGTGTTTGATGCAGCTGTTAGATCCAACATCCTTAATGGTCCCAGTCTGATCTGCTGCCTTTCCAGTACAGAATTAAGATGTCATTTTCAGCTTATTTCTTCATTTTCTTGTGCCCTCTCATTCTCCTTGACCTATGGTCTTTTTCTTCATGAGCAATTATCCCCTCTCTCTTTCACCATTTCAACTAAAATCCCAGGAACAGCAGTAGCAGAAAGACAAGGATGTGGTCTGCTACAAACTCTCAGTCTGAGCCTCTGAGATGTGGATGGGTGACTCGGTCGGAACCAGAGAGAAGGTCAAACATCAAACTTTCTTTTGTATTTATCAAATCAAAGTTCTCATTTCATACAAAAAAGCACCACAAAGTGTTTTTACATGATCATATTTAAAATATATATTTTTGCATATTAGAAACTCATCTTCACACACCAAGTCCTGCTTTTCCAGAGCCTTGCATCTGCAAGTGCTTGACTATACAAGCATGCACTCAGTAACTAAATAAGCCAGGGTAGACATGTGATGGCTGAGTCTGAAACATCTGACTTCTCTTGTTGGATTTAACTTTGATTTCTAGAGGAAAAAAATCTTTCCTTCTTTTTTATGTCCAGTTTTCAGAGCCTTTTCTTATTTGTTTCCCGCTGGCGACGGACAGGTTGACGGATGTGGTCAGACAGGAGCCTCTGCGGACTTTCATGTTTGGAGACAACAAGGTGATCTGCAGTGAGAGGAGGAGCAGAGTCCGAAAGGACAGAGTGGGAATTGAAGCAAGACAGAATACACCGCCGAGACAGGAGGCATTAATGCAGGTGGATTAGTGCATACTGTTAATATTTGTGCCTTCATATCACGATACGGGTCAGTTATGACTCCATGATTTGCCTCATGGTAAATTATTATTAGTTAGAATGTCTTTTGTTGCTTAAATAAATTAACCTTTATTAAATGTTTCAGAGAACAGCTTTTTTTTTAGTTTTTGCAGCACTGATTAATGAAGAAAAATACCATCTGTTAGACAGCATCATATTGTGATTGGGATAAAACATTAAATAATAAACGTCATAATGTTTAAAATGATTTTACCTAAATGTTAAATGGTTTGAACCTTCATATACAGAATTTATAATAACCATTTTAGTTTTAGACTATTAAACACTCTCTTCACTGTTATATCATAACAAATCATGATTTTCTCTCTTTTCTTGTTGCTCTTTTAAATTTTGGCTCTGGTTATGCTTATTTTTCAGTTAGTAGACAGACAAGGGAGAAGGGCGAGTCTATCAGAGAGCTGCTTGTCTTGGCTTCTTGTGTAACCTGAATATCAACATAAAGCAAGTTTTTATTTTCATTTACATAAACCTCTGCTTTGCTGCCTGCTCATCTCCATCAGGCTTTTTCTTTTATCAGATTTTCTTCCATGTTGTCTTCTCACCCTAAAAAATCCTCTAAATCACTATCAACCTGCTTCTATTGGAATATCTGTTGAACATTATGTCATAATAAAACAATATCAGTCACTAAGATGACAGCTTATACATTTTATGAATAAACATATAAAAGCAATGATGAGTTAGGTGTATTTAATAATTTAAATGTAAGTATTTAATTAACTTTAAAATGTTATGACACCCAACCCCATCATCCTGCCAACCTAAAATGATTCAGATTTGTCCATTTGTAGCTGCTTCATACATGATCGCTCCTCTGGTGTTTCACTGTTTTATGGTTCCCACCTCCCACTCCCACCCTCCCTTGACAGAGCATCAGGTGCATCAGGCATCTGTCTCGACTTGAACCCAGGGAAATATGGTGTGAACACAAAGTTCTTGTGACAGTGTCCAGGTCCCTTTGGACTCTGCCATCACTGTTTCATAAAAAAAAATTAAATGAAATTAAAATATAGTCGGTCCAGTTATACAGTTCCAGGGTCTCCAAAACCACATTTTCTTTTATTAAACTCACACTGACACATCTAAGATCCATATAAATGGGTCAAATCTACCTGAAAAGCATCAATGTGCACACATTTGTAGCAGCTATACAAAACCATCGCATTCTAAAATATGTTCATTTTCATAAATTGTGAGTCACTTTAGGAAATCAATCAAATAACAGGAAAAACAATATATTTTAAGCACATCTTTATTGCTGCCAAATGTCAAAGTGGAAGGGTTAAATTTGTGGGGACAGCTATCCAAAGCAACAGACTGCACAAATGAGTGTCAGGGTTGATTTGTGACAGAATGATAGCAGCGCCAGTCAAAAGGAGGGTCTACAAGATGTTTTGTGTGGTGTGAAGACAGAGGAGATGGGGGGGGGGGGAGCATGTGAACTGAAGAGGCCAAGATTTTCATTGGGGATGATGGATGGGGTCAGAGATGAGCTTAGCAGCGGGACAACTCAGGTTGAAGATGAAGTAAAGGGGAGAAAAAGGCTGATCTGGATTACATGTGTAAAAGAAGGAAAGTCGTTATATTGGACAACGGATGTTGAAGATGGAGCTATAACAGAGGAAGTTCATGGATTTACTGGCAGACGATACAGGTGGTTGGTGAGGCAGAAGATGCAGTGGGGTTGGATGACATGAAGGCAGACGATCACCTGTGGAGATCCTTAAAGGGTGGAGATGAAAGAAGAGTGATATAGACAACGATGATGCACAGCCACTTTGTTGGGTTTCACTCTAAATCTTCAGGTTTTAGAAAACTCCATAGCGAAGATGAGGAAACGACATACCTGGGAAGGTTTATTTAAAAAGAGCACACTTTGGCATAAATACAGGACATGAACTTTCCGTTCCACTAAAACTGTCACTTTGCATGTTGGTGAAGACGTCAGGCTCCTTTGGCTGTCAAGTTTGCAGTTGTGGTAAATGTGGTTTTGCTTTTTCTTTACACAAAGATATGAAATTATTGTCAGGATGTCGGGAAAAAAAAGTTAATTTTTGCAGTTTTACATTTTTCTTCTTTTCAACAATAAATGCTGCAAACGTGTGAGTCGGTGATGGAAATATTTGTCTTGTTGTGGAGCAGCTGGGTGCACATGCAGGTTTAGTTTTTTTTGTATTTTCTTCTGGAAGGTGCATTGAAAAACATTTGTGAAGCATATTCCCATTAAGAGAAAAAGCCTTCTACATCATTGTATTTAACATAATTTATACGGGTGCCTTCATACAGATGCTGTTGCTGCTGTATGATGCTGTATGAAAAACTGCTGTTTTTCATAAAGGCTGAAAAAAATTGTAAAATCTTTTCAGTTTTCCATTATACAGCATTTTGTTTTGGCATTAAACCACTGACTTTCCAACAACATCGTTAAAAAGTTTAAAAAATGCTAGATTAATCTAGAAAACTGGCCTTGTATGAGATGAAGAATTTATATTTGATGTGAGGATATTAAAGTCTCCAATAATCTGGTCCAGGATGGGTGTCTCTGGGAGGAGAAGATGGTTTGTGAAATCCAGAAAGGTAATAACTGACTGTTTCCAGAGGAAGTCCAGTAGTTGAGGAGAGGAGGTCCAGCTGTGGTGGGGAAAGTCCAAGATGGCAGGACAAGCAGGTGTGTTGCTGAGTGAACGGCTGTCGAGGAATTACCAGGTGCCAGGAAGACATGATGAAATACTGGAATCCAGGATTGGTAAGGTGGCACTAGAGTGCAGAAGAAAGAACAACGTGAGTTATCTGAAGAACAAAGAACATTATGGAAACCTGATTCACCACGGTAACTGTGAGATAGTCTGTTGGCCTACAAGTAGAGGTAACGGGGCTGCAGGAATGATTGATTAGCACTCCGGACTTGGTCCTGGAAGCCTGCTCAGCCAAAACCAAAAGACCAGCCAGAGCAAACTGCGACAGACACTGTTGGACATAAACTGTGCAACTACCAAAGATAGACCAATGTTCTCGAACTATTTCGCAGAAACTGAGCTAGCTCTAATCTGATGCTGCTGAGGCTTCTGTAAATGGTTTGATTTGGGAGTTCTATTGGAAGGGTATGCTTCTTCTTGACAGAATAGCCTTCCATTTTCTTTCTTAGGAGAATTATCATTGTGTACAGGACTGTACTGGTATGTGGTCACTGGAGCAGAGGTTAATTGAATACTTTGCATGATGTTAAAATGGAGAAGATTGTGTCCCATCTGGTAACATTATTGATGCTTAGAAATAACAAATTCCCATGATGAGATGAGGTCTCTTTTTGTTTTTTTTTTAACTTTCTTGTTACCTTAATGATGACCTCAGTATTTATTCCAGGTCTTGAATTTAAACCCCATCTGTCATTGTGGCTCAGTGGGCTGACAACAGATTTTAAAAACGATAATCCTCTGCTCATTTAAAAAGTATGATTAGGAAGCATGTTTGAGATTTGTTCAACAACTTCCTTCAGGCCAGAGGTCAGGGTTGGACACAAAACAAACTCTTCAGAGAGCCTAATGCTGCACATCATGAGAGTTAAAGCCTGCAACCTCATGTTGATGGACAATCACCTAAAAGCCATGACAAGCCATCCTCTTTGCTGAATATCCCCTAAAGCCCGCAAACACAGTTTTACATCATATGTTCTTTCACACGGGGCAACAGGAGGTGAAATGTGAGGACAGATTTGTCTAGTCTGTCAGCACTCGCTGAGAGCCATCCTTGTCACTGTTTCATTTCATGGTAATTCTGTCACGAATGCAACCACTAATTACCATCAGTTCATTAAGACAAGAATATTTGCCTCTAAAGTTCTGAGAAAGGTGTCAGGAAACGCACCACAGATGTAATATTTAGATGCATTTTAGATCCCTTCTCCACCAAATAGCAGTAGAACGCACCATGTGACAAAATTTAAATAATCGCTAACGTATGTGTTGAACATGTGAATGAGTTCTCTGTCCTCCAATGGCCTCCACAGTCTTCAGTTTTCAGTCTGATGGAGCGCCTTCGTCACGTGGTGCGACTCTCTCTCTGAAGCCACTGCGTGATGCTGTCATGTCAATAAGTATCAAGTACTTTATTAATACTGTGGGAGAAATGTTCCTATTAAAGCAGCAACCATTAGATTCAAATGAACAAAGAACAAAGATGTATTGGAGAATAAACTTATTAAAAAATAAACTGTATCAATATAGAGAAGCTCAAAACACACAAATGAAATATAATGAAATTGTTTTATACACAGACTATATGAAATAATGATCATGGATGGTTATGGGTTTAATGCAGGGTTACTGTAGAGGATTGTTGAGAAAGGAATGAATGATTTCCTGAAACTCTATTTATGACAGCATGGAAACGCCATGATGGAGACCATTTTGTTCAGAGATCTCCAGTTTCTCCAGGTTGTGTCCAATCATTTTGCCGGATGTGTGGACCAGTTTCTTGATCCTTCTGGAATCCGTGGAGCCAAACTTCCCCACCACACCAGAGTACACATAATAACACTGGTCACTACAGACTATATTTCTAGCAGTTTGCCGCTGACATTGAAGGATCTGAGCTTCCTCTGGAGGTCAGCTGCTCATCCCTTTTCTGTGCACGGCATTTGTGTTGATCCTCCACAAAGGACAAACTGTATTATGCTTATAAATTGTGCTTGCCAATATTAACAAGCGGGCAGATGCTTCATAAACACATGTATGCATCACTGATCCATTGATCCATTTAGAGAAGAGTTAAGTGGGTTTGTAATGTATGGATCAGGACAGCATGCAGCCAGTGTGTGTAAACACTGCTGTTCTGTTGGGCTTACATGATATGAAGTGTCACAGGTGAGTTACAGGAAGGGAATATAGAAGCACAAACAAAAGAAATAAAAACTTAGGTCCCCTCTGATTAAAATGTCTAATATTGCACAGCTTCAGAAAAGCCTTGAATTTTTCTTGCTTTGGTGACATGGAAAGGATACAACACTTTCAAACACACTAAGTTTATCAGAACTTAAACTAAGTTTCACAAGTTGTACAACAACCTCGACACCACTGATTAAACAACAGAGTATCTTCAGTCAGAGACTCCTTCAGTAGTGTTTATTCTTTAAGCAAAACTACAGTTGTCTCACGTGTTTCTTCTGTCTCAGTGCTGCCAGACTTCTCTGTATCCAATGATTTAAGACAGAGTCACATTTCACACTTTACTGAGGCAAAGGATCAAACCTAAATGTCTTGGATAGCCGTTGGTCTGCTATCACAAGGCCTGTATCATCCCAAATATTCAAAATTGGATGTGTTTTATAAATGTTACAACTGCAGGGCAGAAGAAGAACAAGCCTCGGCATATGTCTGAATCACCAGTTCCTTTACAACCGCGTGAACTTAAGAAGAAACAAGTCAAACCTTTCAGACCAGCACAGGGTGCTGTGGCTTTTCAGAGGCCTATGGCAATTTGTGAATTAGCAGGACTTCCAGTTACTTGAGTATGCATAGAAAGCTGTATTGTTGCACACACAATTTCCGCAGAATGTTCTTTTTTTTTTAATTCAATATGGAATTTTCTAAAACTTTGTGACCTTTCCCTGAAGCTCTGGTGCTATGTGATCAGTGGCCTATCTAAAGGTTGCCTTTGTTCGTTGATGTTGCCACAGCCTGTTGCCGATGAAATTACAGTTGTGTTCATTAAACTTGTATTAGTCACTCAACCAAAGCATTTTAAGCTTAAATAAGTCCTCGTCATATATTTCAAAACGTCATCATATGAGATGAGGGATGGTTTCTAAACTCCTTATCCTGGTCAGCATGTGTAAACCCTGAGCTTTTTTTTCCCCCAGTGCCTTTGAAAAAGGTTGAAATTAGGCACATAAACTCAGATATAAATATGTAGCATAAAGGTATAGAGGGCAAATTATTGAGAATCTGACATATTTAACCTACAAGAACCCAGTATGACATGTGTGATAAATCCAGTTTCTGAGACTTTTAGCATCACTTTATGGCGAAAACTTGGCTTAAAAATCCCATTGAATGCAATCGGATTCTTGTCTTCTGCCCCTTAATGGACACCTAAATCGATACCCAAAAAATAGGTGCATTTATTTTTTTTTACATTTTGTTAAAGGGACAAATAAAAACCTCATATTGAGAAAAAATTGAACTTATCTGAACATGTTTTCATGGGTTGGGTCTTTATGTGGTAAGTTGTACTTGAAAGGTTGTCTTCCAAAAATGTGTTTGAGGTGAAGGACAACCACACGAACTTTTAAAAAAAAAAAAAAAAGGGTTGGCTGCTCATGTGGCACTGCACTGTTGTGCCAGGATGCTGGTTCACTGACAATAAAAGCTTCTGCTTCTGCTAAACCAATACTGGAAAAACATAAGGAAGCATTGCATAATAGTGAAGTATAGCAGCAGGTTCCACCCTGAACAAGGTCCATGTACCATCATAGTGGCAGACATCCAGCAGAGAATCTCAGGTATTAAGAATTGCTCTGAAGACCTGGTCAGCACCTGACTCAGACATAAAAAGGTACACCGCTTTCTGATTCTGACTCACTCCATCAGCACCTAGCAGCACAAATTAACCAACTGCTGAGAAAGCCTTTCTTTCCACAACGTGGAAGTTCCTCTCAGGCATCATAGTGGCTATGATAAGTGTGGGCACACCAGTCAATGCATGACAGTCACAGAAAGGCATTGTTAAACTTACCAAAGGAGCCAAAGACCAGCTGCTGGTTGACAGAACTAGTTGTCCAAGACTGCAAAACCAGACAGACAAACTTGTGCACTGCCTGGAATGATTGGTAGAAAGTTTGACTCAATGTCACAGACATGGATACTGAAAATCCCAAAGCTGTACAAGGTTAACAACACTCCGAGAGGCTTTGTTACAAACTCAATGAGGCTGTGGCGGACCACCCTGGAGGCCAACTTTAAGTCAACTGGAAAAAGCAGGACTCCACATGCAGGATGTGCAAAAAGACCCCTGTAACAACCCAGGAAATCACAGCATGGTGCAAGGTACTGGCAGGCAACGAATACCTGGAATGCCATAACCAAAAAGCTGGCCAAGTGTGCAGAAATATATGTGCAGAATTTGGAACAGAGACCCCTAGATCACAATGGGAAGCAACTCCCAAGGTGGTGGAGAATGAAACGGTTACGATCCACATTAAGTGTATTAACTCCAGATAATTTAACCCATGCATTTATCAATTTGCTTAATTCCCACTTTTACATTATTCAAAGTTCAGAGTCCATCATAGCTGGTGAGGGTGCAGCACAGACAGGTCACCAGTCCAATGTAGTACTAACACAGAGATAAATGAGACAAACAGTCATACACAGTCACTTTTACTCCTAGGGTCTATGTAGAATCATTAATTAATCTATAATACTTGTTTATGGATTGTAGGTGGAAACCAGAGAGAATCCCACACAATCAAATTTTTCAGAGGCTCCAGATGAGACTGAAAGCTGAGTTAGGTAATGTTGGTGTGTGAAAGTGGCACCCTGTCTTGGTTCCTCCCCCTCTGGTTTTGCTCTTTGCATGATCCAAGGCTTTTTTCTTACCTCTGCCAAGGAGGTTATGTTTTTACCGGCTCTCCGAGAGCTTCTGTAGTTCACAGCAATGGGAGGAGGCAAATAAACCGAGCCGGGTCGGGAAATCCTTCCTGCATTTTCTCAGCCATGTTTGCCTTCTGAGTTTCTTCTTCACTACTTTGTATTTTCATCCTAAAACACTATTTATATGCAGGGTGTGGCTATCAGGTGTGTGCTGGGTGAGGGGGAGGAGGGGAGCCGGGAGAAGAAGCTTACAAAATATAAGAAATGAACAACTCCATTTCAGTCCGAATGTTTTGATTGATCAGAGTTTTGACAGATTTACAGTAAATTGAGGAGTCTAACTATATTTCTTACTGATCATGATTACAAAATGTAAAGACTACAATCAGGATGAGGAACCACTTCACCCAGAGTGAAGAATAAATGTCTCTGAGCAAGATTACCTACCCAAGCTTTAAACCAGGAAGCTTGTTTTGCTGTGATGTGACAAAAGCACCAAGCCACTGTGTAGTACCGAAGCAGACCCAGAAAACAACTAAGTGGTCCCATCAAGAAAGATCTTGCAGCTTATTTAACATTAAATTCACTGTTTGGTCTGCCTGTGATAAAAAAAATAAAAATGCCACAAAGTGTATTGAAGGACTGATGAAAGCAGTGGATTACAGATGTCTTAACCAGTGATTGAGAACAGCTTTGAAGAGAAGATCTTGTATGGACAAGACAATGAAAGAGAAATCAAACATCCAACAGCACAAAAGAAAACGAAAAATAAAATGATTTCTGGTTTTTAACCGACCAATAATTTACAACAGAAACAGAAAAGCGTCCTGAAAATCCTCCTTTAGAAAGAACTTCCAGAAATATTGTTAAACATACTGAGAAATGGGAGAATCAAAATGCTGTCTATAATTCTACTAACATTGCCCCGGTTTGTTTTTTTTTTTGTCCATTTTTGTATACGTTCTATATTTTTATCTCTCAATCTGCAAACAATTTATATTGATTATTTTACTGTTTTTGTCTGCATATCAGAAGTATTTCAATTCGCTCTTCATATTTTTTAGTCTAAATACCAACAATAGTGCAACTGGTTTCACATATACCAAAAACCCTTCTCCACTTCTCAAATATATTCTCTGTTTTACAAAATATTTAAAAACAAGTTGCTGAATAATCTACAGAAGCTGAAAAAAGCCTTTTTTCTCTCATATTTAACAGAACAACGTTTTTGGCTTTTGGGATTTTTTGTTTGTATTTGCCTAAAATAAGAAGACGTTAATTTCCCTCTTTGTTTCTGTCTCTGCTCACACACACATTAACACACACTAACACACACAAACACAGACACAAAGAGCCCGACATCTCAAATACCCCCTGGGTGATCTGCAGACACGGTCAGAGTCACTGAGAAGGCGGGCTTTGCACTCGCTCACGGGTTCAACGAGGACATGTGAGGGAGGGGCACGAGGGGGGTTGATTTGAGTGTTTTAGTGTCTGTGGGGGTTGGTCGTGCTGCAGTATAGCTGAGGAGGTATTCCTCAAGCGACCGAGACTGGGTGTGGGCAATTTAGTGCAGTGTGTGTCACCTGGTCATCAACTGCATCCTCTGAGCACGCTGACTTTCAGCAGCAGGGTCGGCACTTTGTCAAGCAAAGCCAAGCCAACCTGCACATAGTGCATATGTGCACGTGTGCTTTTCATTCATGCTTTTTTTCACCAGACTGGAGCTTACTTCCAGTTGGTGTAAAGGCAGGTTGTTCCCCCTCTCCATTACCTCTCCTCAGTCACACGCACACCTTCTCCTGCCCTTCCTCCACACCACTAATTCCCTATCTTCTATTCAACCTCCAAAGTCCAAAGATGCAAGATGCACACACACGTTCACCACACCCATGCACGCACATGGAGACAACCCCCACCACGCCATGCACATAAAAATCACATGCAGCGCTTCTATTTGATTACTCCATCCTTCAGCTTACAGCTTTATTTTAGGTTTGGAGGAGCAATGGATGGATAGCAGATTTGAGATCGACTGGTAAACTTAACCAGCACCACCATGATGGTCAGCAAAACAAAGATGGGGCAAACCTTAATCCACCAATAATCAATGAGTCACTAATCAATCCATGAATGAAGAGGAAAAAAAAGTGATGCTGACAGTAAGGTTATACTGGTTTATTATTAATGGTAGAATTGGATGTATTCTACATGGAGAGGTTGCCTTCCCACAAGGCAGTTTTTAGAAAATGCATCTTTAAATCTTATGGAAATTATTGTGCAAACTCAAAAAGCAATAAAAGAAAATAACTTAAGTCATTTATGTCGAAGGTAAAAAAAGAGAAATCTTTTAAATCACTGGGAAAGGAGTTTTCACTGGTTATTTAATTACAGAAATTAAATTAGAACATGTTTATCACTATGTATATCTATCTATCTATCTATCTATCTATCTCGATATATATATATATATATATATATATATATATATATATATATATATATATATATATATATATACATATATATATATATATATATATATATATATATATATATACATATATACATATATATATATATATATATATATATATATATATACATATATACATATATATATATATATATATATATATATATATATATATATATATATATATATATATATATATATATATATATATATGTGTTGGCTGTGACGATATGCATTTGTCCCGATTTGATTCGATTCTGAGTTTTTGGGTCCCGATTCGCTTTAAATTGCAATTTCTCACAATTCTTTGATATTGCTGTTTTTTTTAATAGATTAAAAACAAAAACAAATGTAAAAAACTTTTTTTGCTCATCATTTTTCTTGATTTCAATCAGGAAAAAAGAACACAGTAGCCAAACTATCATACCGCTGCTATAATGCCCAAGAAGACAAGTAAAAAGATCAATCAAAACAATGAAAAAGAGAAATTTTTTCATAATATATTATTTTTATTTTAAAAAAAATAATTTAAAATTGTGACAAGAAAAAAATCCCAATTTCTGATGATTTCAATTTGATTTTCCCTCTCCTAATATATATATATATATATTTATATATATATATATATATATATAGATAGATAGATAGATAGATAGATAGATAGACATATATATATATATATATATATATATATATATATATATATATATAGAGAGAGAGAGAGAGAGAGAGAGAGCGAGAGAGAGAGAGAGAGAGAGAGAGATCTGAACAGTGACAACAGGTCACAAGGGGCCACAACACCACCAACCCTCTTACGCAGGTTAAGCTAGATGTATGGCTTGACAGTATGAGACGAGGTTACAATGAGGCAGTCTGAGGAGGAGAGGACACAGGTGCTGCTGGGGACAAGACACACATCACTCTGAGTGATTTTTGTCACTGAGATCATCTCACATCAGCGCAATGGCTTCAGGTTTAGACAGATCCTGAGACAATAAAACAGGAATGCTTTGTTGTGTTCTGGGCTTTCGTTTACATGGTTACGAAGTTCTGAGTGGAAGACGTCGCAGAGATTTGACAATGGACTCCAGAATACAAGGCGAGTCCTGCCAGTGTAAACTTAAACTGGAAACTCTGGGTGATGATGGTTTTTTTGACATCACATTGATGGCCCTTCAAATGATGTTTGTGGCGCTGCATCTTTTTAAAGTATTTGATCTGGTGAAGCAAACACTGTTTTGTGTAGAGCATTTATGCCGTCAACGTAGCATACATGTGCCTGATAATTAGCAGTTAGCACACAATCCTTCTGTTGTTTTTTGTGTTTCCCGGTCTTAAAAGAAAGAGGCCTGGCATGTGCGCTACATGGTCTTATGTGCATTTTTCCCTGCATAGTATTTGTCACTGTCATTGAGACGATTTTTTTCTTTTTTTCAAATGCGCAAAGGAAAATATTTTGTGTTTTTCATATAAACGCAGTGTCAACAGTTGGTAAAGTTAGCTGCACAGTAGATTGTTATGGTGACTGGGTGTCTAAAACATTCATTATTGGGAAAAAGACAACTTTGTGGGTTTTAAGAAATAAAACTACAACTGAAAACTATTTAACAGATATTAGACAAATAAAAACAAAGTAATCTCATTTGTTTTATCTGATGGTTAACTGAATATTCTAAAATGTAGATATTAACAAACGCTGTTTTGTTGCATTTTTTTTTTTTATTTCAGTCATAGTCACAAAGCATTATTAAACATTGAGCGTATATAAAGTATAAGTACCTTTCCCCTCTGAGAACAGTGTTTTGAGAGTAATTTTCCAAATTTATTAAGTTTTGTAAAAGCTTTGTTATCAAACAACTATTGTTGATACCAGCCAGAAATTTGCCTGGTATGAAAGAAAATCAGTGAAATTGCACATAAACAGATCAAATGAGCCATGAATGTTAGGGGTCATTTACACCCAGATAGTCAAGGGGACTCGGTCCAGTTGGGTGGGGTCTTAAAACTGCACCCAATCTCTGACAGACTGATGGTGTGTTCAGACCAAACGCGTTTTGAGCGTCAAGAGCGGCAGGTTTCAATGTAAAGTCTATGGGGAGACGTGGCAAGGGGATGTCGAGCTTTCTCGCGTCACGTTTTGAGCACGTTGGGTGTTGGCGTTCCGCGCAGAACGTGCCGAAAATTTAAGAAGTTCTTTAAGCTCGCGGAATGCGCGTCAAAAGCCAGAGATGGACAAAGCTGAACTTTGGCCGCTCGACGCGGGGCGTCAACCAATCAGAGCGATCAGCTCGCAGCTCCTGGAGGATCCCTGTGGTGAACCCAGACAAGGGGCTGAAGTGCGATTACTCCGTGCAATATTTAGGATAACCATTCCTTGCTAAAAAGCTAAATGTTACTGATTTGGCAGGATACGTTGCCTAGCAACGCTTTGTTTGGGCGCTGAGTGCGGCTCTTGTTGCATTAACACTGACTATTACTGCCCTACGACGACGTCCTCTAGCTTTATTTATTAAATAAAACCATGCCACCTCTCTACTGAATCCGCCATCATTCTAACTGACCGGAAGGAAAGCGCCGCCTCCCTCCTCTCTTTTCCACCGCGTTTGCCGCTCGCTCCAGACACACAAGTGCCAGACGCGGCAGGAGCGTTTTGGGCGTCGGACACAAAAGTGGGAGTTTAGTCACCAGCGTCGAGCGTTCAGCGTTTTGAGCATTTTCGACGCTCAAAACGTGTTTGGTCTGAACACACCGTAAGGGTGCATTCACATCAGCATAGTCCGCTAGACTCTGTCTGATTGGGAACTCGGCTCGGTTGAAGGGGGGCGTATCCATGCCGACGAAGATCGCATTCATCCTGCACTATGGTCAAAAGAGCCAAACCATGAGAATAATATATCCCCATTCTCACCAAAGATTGTTCTGCACTAGTTGTGCCACCTTCTTTTTGTTTCCTACACTTGCAAGATAAACATGGAGCAGGAAACTATCACTGGTTTGGGTTTTTTATTTTGTCTAATGCAGGTGCAGCAGAAATACACTGCAACAATGGACGCAGAATGAACAGCAGACAAGCTGAGGGCTCCTAATGCCATCATTATGTGTTTACCAACATTGCAATGCCAATTACAGGAGTCCGCTTCGTGTATTTGATCCACTTGAAACGGACCAAGACCTGCGTTTATAGGTGGACTGAGTCTGCTTCTTTAGTCCGAGTTAGGATTTGTTTGGCTTATTCACATTTCCCCAAACAAAGTGGACTTCCTGAGCAAATGGACTAGGATTCAATCACACAGTTAAAACAAGTATTCACTAACAGTGATTCAGTTTTGCAGTTTAGAAAAAAAAAGACATACTTTTAATATCATGCAGGAGGATATTTACTTAGTTAGGTTTATTTTATTCTTCCTTCTTTTTTTTCGTATTTTTGTGAACATGTCGAGTGTTTTACCGATCGGGTGCCTGGGTCGCCTTTATTGTGAAACCTTGCAGTATTTCTAAACCTTACACTTATTGCAGGAAAGTTCTCGCCATCCCAGATCCAGTGCAGACAGTGAGAAACTTTTCTGCTCCTGGTTCTGTGATTCCCGATCGGAGAACACAGGTGAACCCATGGGATGGTGGATTATGTCTGGTTTATGCAGCATTCTCCCAGTAAATGAATAACCACCAGCCTGCAAAATAACAGATGCAGGGAGGTGGCCTAGAGGCTCAGTGTGATATTATACAAGTTAAAAATTTTTGCTTAAAATAAACCCTCAAATATATTTACTGTGTTTTCTTTTCCTGTTTTTTTTTCTATTTTAAATGAAAATTATGACAAAGCAACATCAACACCCTCAACATCACATGAAATATAAGAAAAGTAATGTAATGGAAGAAGGTGCATTTACAGTAACTTAATGTTAACATGCAGGTCATGGGTTACACTGTAACGGGTGCAGATTTCACCAGGAGATATTGGGTTTGGTCACCGTAATTGATTTGGGTTGGTAATGATTTGACCCGTGTAGGACTCTTGTCTTTAGGTTGTGGTGTGCAGAACAGACATTTCCTGAACACATGGTGTTGGTTTGGTTTTTCCTCCTTCCCAAACTGCAATCTTCTTTCTTCCTCTTGATGCTTTAATGTGGTTGGCTTAGTTCATTCCTTTTTTTATCGCTGGGTTGTCCATATGCAAGTGAACTGAGACCCTCGGCTTTCAAGCAGACCATAGTCCGCTTCTGGTCTGCATCAGAGTGCAGTTGGCGTTCATACTGCGCCAAACGAACTGTACTAGCACTCGAAGTGGACTACGGTCCGTTTAAACTGGACCAAACAATAGCAATGTGAATGTACTCTTAATGTGTGTGTCACCAGTTCAGTTCAAAACTTGATACATTTACATTTAAGTTTATATAGGTAGTATTTTAAATTAGTTTTGGATATAGTAACTCGAAGCAAAACAACTTCTGGTTCGGCATACTTCCTTACAGACACACACATTTACATCTCAAATTTAACTTTGAAACTATATGGCATGATTTAGTACAGAAGAGCTCCACCTTCCAATAACCTCCGGCTACTGGGGGGGAGAATGGGGCAAGGCTGGATATCGGGCGCGGTTGGACATCCAATGGGCGTGGTTGGATGTCAAATGGGCGGAGTTGGATGTCAAATGGTAAGGGTTAGGGTTAGAGTCAGGGTTAGGGTTAGTTGGACATCCAACCCCACCCAATATCCAGCCCCTCCTCATTCTATAGGCTGCAGCCAAGACCCTCTCCCATGTTCAGGTGTTTTTCTGTCACTGAACACGAGTAAATTTGTGTTTTCACTACCCGCTACAGCTCAGCATCATCTCTTTCTGTTATCCTCTGTGCAGCATCTGAAGTCCTCACTCACTTCTGAAGTCTGTCCACTGGACTTAAACAGCATCTTTTCTGTTTTCCCCTCATTTCACCTCTTGCTTTCCCCTTTCCCCCTTTCATTTCTTCCTGCTGTAGTAGACCAAGCTCTGTCCTTTTCAGCTTCTTCACTAGCCCCTTTCTGAGAGGTCAGCCTCCTCTATTTAATGTTAATGACCTATAAACTGATTGTTCTGAAGCTAGTCCCTCTGTCAGCACACTCCTTCAAAGGATTGATTTATTTCACTAACCTGAACACTAGCAACCAAGCATCTGGGTTAAGAACTTCAATTCCACATTGTTACGAGTTAATGTGGTCACTTGAATGATCAATGACCTCTTTCATGTCCTGCGGCTGACCGTGGGTGGCATCATTAAAAGTGCTTTTAAAACCAAGCAAAGTAGTATTGGCTGCAGAAGTAAACCGTCTAAATTAAACACTTAAAATGTAACAGTGTCAAGCTTGGCCTGGAACATGAGTCACATGTGGCCCATTCCCCTCCGACTTCCTAACACGGCCCGTGTTCATTTTTCATGACCAAACACTCTAGAATGACACTTTCCTGTCTCCATTCACTGTTGGCTGGTGCATCACGTACAGATAACTGAGAATATGCAGATGTAAAGCAGTTTCCAGTGCATCTGGGATTGGTGCTGAAGGTGCATACCCATGCAGGAAGGGTTTTTGACCAGATAGATGGATGGCACTAAAAAACACAGCTGTATTCCATTAACAGTAAGACGATCTGACATATTACCCAATGAAAATCTTTTTAGTTCCATTTACTCTCAATTTCAGCTGTTTCCCCTAACTTGCTTGAAAATCTTCCATGCCATATGGGCTTCTCTGAAGTATTTAATCCATACTGGTATCCAGTCTTCTCTCAGCAGAGTGCAACAGTATGACGGGCATTGATATACCCCAACAGTCCGGTCGTAACAGCTAGCTAGGACTGCAAGCGCAAGGCTGTAGCTCTTACTAGTATACCAGTATCAGTTGCACCTTCCACCACTTCCTGATTTTCACGTCATATTCCAGATGCATCAAACAGATGTTGCTCATTGTTACATCTGTATTCCTACTCACATTGGTCTTAGTTTTGCTAAATCAGTAAAGAAGCAACAGCACCTTTGGTTAGAGTAGCAAGTTTGGTGATGCCAATTTGATATGTGTAGGAAGCACCTTTGTTACAACTTCTCTTGCTGATTCAGAGTTATATCAATGGCTGATCGACTTCAACCCCCCCCCCAATGCAATTTCTATTATCTGACACAATGCTGATGCCCAGTAATTGCTCATCAGTCTCTGCTGGAAAGGCTCACATGAAAAGGCCTGAAGAGGAGCTCTCCGGCCACTTTCCTGTTCAAACATTTTTTTCTGGTATGTCATGGATGCTTGATTATACAGCAAACCAGTTTGCTGAGGCAGCTGCATTATGAGATTAAGAAATTGTCATTAAATGATTCTGGTTGTCTGAGAAGATTTACTTAATCAGAGCATCATGAAGCAAATTTGGCCAGTAAAAATTCAGCATTTAAAAAAAAAATCTTAAGTACATTAAAATTATAAGAAATCTTATTTTGCCACTCATAAATCTCTTAACATAGACTGGCTCTTTCTTTCTTTCTTTTTTTATAATATTGCCATACTGCAACATGTAAATTATTATGAACTGCTTCCATAACTGCAGATGGTTATTATTATCTTTTTAATGGAATAAGCTCCAAGTGCAATGGTGTTTTTAGCAGAAAAGAAGAAGGGGGAATCAATATCCCTCATATCTCAATGCTAAATGCTAAATTAAATTCCAGCTGGCTTGTTTAGCTAAGCATTAAAAGAGAAAGCTGAAAAAGAAATATGGACGAAGAGCTCACAGTAACAAACGAGTCAGCTGCATAGGTTCCTACCGGTGTCCAGGCAATTAAGGCTGGCGCGTAAAAGCATAATACCATCCACATGCAACCGATGCAGAATTCCCAGAGGTTAAAAGCTCTTTGCGATGGATAACTTCTCCTCTTCCTCATGATTATGGAAGGTCATGAGTTACAGTAGCACCCCCACACTGTCTGGACCTTGATGACTATAAAAACTCCATTTAGTTGTCAAATAATCGTAGATTTATAAAGTTCCCTGGTAATAGTGAGAGAAATGATGTAAATAATAGCTTTCGTAAATTTTCTCCATCATTTCCAGGCTTTTTAAGGTTACTTATTTAAAAAAGATCCATGATGTACCTACAACCTCAAAGTCATTTGATGAGCTCACATGTGGGTTGTATAACATTATGAGAGGCTCTCTATAAGGATACATAGCTGTCTATGTCAGCCTATGAGAGCCCAGCATGACATACAGTATATGATATATACTCAGATGTTTGGCAAGCACTAGCACTAGCTTAGATACTCTTTGTGCACAAAGATACTCTTTGTGCATCTTCATATTTTATTTACAGCCCTAATCTTAACTGAGTTAATGTGTTGTCCCTACAAATGTTCACTGAAACTAAATGGAATCCATTTCTTCAAACTAGTTGAGCACTATCCATATTTTAAACTTTGTAAATCATAACTGAGTGAGTGCACACTGTCCAGTGTTTAATTTTATACCATAAAGTCCCGTTTGAATCGTCTTCTGAACTACATTAACTCCACCTCTTTTTTTAAATCTACTCAGAACTGAAGCTGTTGTCATTGTCAATTATGGAACAATGTATAGAAATTAGCAACCAGCTAAATCTGTCATATTTACAGAAATACTGGCCATCCATTACACAGTACCATTCAAATAAATGATTGAATGTGAAAAGTCAGTTAACTTATTGTGCTCTTTCTACAAACAAGGGTGTGAAACCCGTACAGCCCTCAACTTTACAAAAGGAAACAAAGGTTTCATCTGCCATCATGTACTCGAAATAGACATAAATACCTTGCCAGAGTTTATCATTGGACATGCATAAAACTGGTCTGTACACAGTTAAAGTTTTGCCAATCAACACATTCTTCAAACCTCCATTAACAAATGGAGCTGCAATCTTTTAGAGCTCTAGGAAGAAAGCGGCGCTTTACAACCAACACCAGACATCAGCAACAGAAAAGGGTTTCAGCTTGTGATCTGATGATTGATTGGGCCTTAATGGAGCTCTGTGGAGAGGAAAAGCCAAGAAGGAAATGCCTCCCACCTCAAAACCACTCATTAGCAACAATTGTAGAACAAAACAGTCCTTGAGCATCACAGTGGCAGTGTTGTGATGTGTGCACATGTGCAAGCACTTCAAAATGTCTGCGTAGGTGCGTGTGTTTTGGTCCGTGCACTGTGTGTAGACACGACATTAGTTCTGCAAGATGTGCGTGTTTGTGTGAGAGCACATGCATAAATGTGGATGTCAGGATATGAATCTGCCTTGTGCTATCCTACTAATGGGATCATACTCGATAAAAGACACTTACTGCACTCAGCCAGACGATAATGCAAACACAGATCCATCCTCTTGGTGTTTCTATTCCAAGATTGGCTGCTTTCTTGGAAAGCTAAATGGAGGATTAGCAGATGGGCTGTGTATTTTAGTGAGGCTTTTTCCCATAGAGGGATGTAGTTATTTATTTTTAGTGTAACTAGATAGCAGCAAGGGAAGAGTAAGGGAGCTGAGTGGATTATTTTACTGTACAAATGATCTTTATTTCCAAGAAAAACAAGATTAAAGACCTCATGCACGACTTCTCACCTAAAAAGATCTGCTGGTATATGGACACGATATTGCAGAGTTTGAATAAGTATACTCCGCACTGTGTGAGGCAGTTTTCTTAAAAAGCGTTTTCAAAACTGTTGCATCTCAGCCTGCATCTTTTTTTTAATCTCCTCATTATGGTTTACAAAACCAAGCGTGCATGACAAAGGGGGTCCAAGCTATTTTCAAACTGTCTGTATTTGAATCATGACAGGCACTCAAGTACCAAAGAGAGACCTTTGAAGTCAAGAAAACAGAAAGAAATGTCGCGGCGCAAAGCTCCAGAATAGAGAGGGAGAGAAAGAACCATCCACCCTCACTTTCCCTCCTTTTTCCAGTCTCTTTGTGCTCCTCTGAGCTTGCTGTCTTTGGATGAGACACAAAGGCTCCTGAGGAGAAAGGCCTCAGAATCGCAGCGACCGCCACACACAGATCTTTTCACTGGAACCTCAAACCTAATACCCCTCCTAACCCCTAATGTGTGTGTGGTGTGTCTGCACCCCCACCCCATGTAATCTATGGCCTCTTCTTCCCACATTTAGCTAAAAAAAGACTGACCATCAAACGAGGCATAATCCCAATTACCTGGAATCCAGTATAGAAACCATCAACTCCAGATGGATTTTAAGGATCTGTTCGACCTAATTAAGCTGAAATTGCTTTAAATGTTTTCCATTTAAAGCAATGAAGCTCATCAGTGAATTTTGTTTCATTGCTAAATGTATATGGCTAATCTAAGCTGTTCATGTGCTGTTTGAGAAAAGTACCTCTGAGGGGTTTTAGAAACCACCAGAAATGGTGGGGGCAGTATTGTGTTGTGCAGCAACAGCAAAAAAGAATATAATGCAGAAATGTATATACACACGTTTATAAAAGTTTTCACCAACAAATCTGAATATAAAAACATCCAAATGTTAGCATTGACTATTAGCATGCTTTCTTGAAAATTTTACTTTTAAAAGATTTTTATCATTCAATGGGGATTTAAAAACACAAAAAATGAATTTATGCATAGTGTTTATAACCTTTAGTTGCCTCCTTCAATGATTGACAGCTGAATTCTGGATTTAGGTCAAGCTATAAAAAGTTCTTCCAAAAAAAACCCCAACATATTAACACAACATTTTTTTTCCTTTTTTTTCTATTTGTATAGTTTCTCAACAATGTCTTTGAAAAAGTACAACAGAAATATTTGCTTGTTGAATCCTTGGAGAACTTGGGGCAGAGTGAATGTGTTCATGTGCAGTCCGAGCGTTGTTTAGAAGATGCTAAATGCTTGTGAAAACTTCCGAGTTCACTTCCTTGGCTATGACCCCGCCTCGGTAAAACCTCCTCCACAGTGACACAGCATGAGAACACGATAGGAGGAGGTGGCACAAGGCTGCCAGCAGCATTCCACGGCTGGGACTCCAGCAGATCCAAGAAACAAAAGGATAGCAAAGACAAGGAGAGGTGAGAGCATGAAAGAAAAGGAGGGAGGAGGAGGGAGATTATAGGGTAATGCTCTCCCTTTCCAAAGGGGTAGAGGCAAAGAGAAACCTTGCAAAAAAAAAAGGGATATGCCAAAAAAAAAAGGAAGGTAAAGAAAATGAGGTATGCATACTTGTGTGTGAGAAAGAGGAGTGGGGGTTGCTGGCAGCTTGTAAGCTGGACCCCTGTCCTTTTCCCATGGTGTGTGCAGACACAGTACCACACCAGGCCCTGTTATCCCACAGCACTGCCCTCAAACATCCGTCACAACCCATTACTACTGACGCACGGCTCCCAAAGAGAACTGGAAGGGCATGATGAAATTGGGGTCAAAGTGAATTTGAAGGCAAGTGATGAGGGCCATTAAGTTATTGAGTGTCTTGTAAAGAACAGACTTTTGTCTCTTCATCTGAGTGGCATCTCAAATTTAAGGCCATAAAGAAGAGAAGCCATCAAATGTTCTTAAAAGCATTGCTTTAATCTTGCCTGGCCTATATACAATACAAATTGGCCAATAATGCATGAAGAAATGCTAAAATCCGAAATAATGCTAGTGAGTGCTGTTAATGCTTGCTATGGATGAAAGCCCTGATCTCACTACAAAGTAACACAACAGAACTCATCTATCTACTGTTTGCTGAGGTTTGTAACATCCAGGATGCATTCACATCAGGATAGTCTGCTAGACTTGGTCCGATTGGGGACTTGGCTCAGTTGTAGGGGGTTTATCCATGCAAACCAAGATCACATTCATGCTACACTTTGGTCAAACGAGCCAAATCATTTGAATAATATAGCCCCATTCCCACCAAAGTTGGTGCTGCGGATCGTATCAAGCAAGAGAGGACAAGACGCACGTGAAGAAGAAAAACTCAAGTTAAAGGGCTCTGTGATGCTATTTCAGTGTTATAGTGTTGAGTACTCATCAGACATACAGTAAGGGGGGGGGGGGGGGGGATTTTATCACCCCGGATAAGCGGCAGAAGATGGATGGATGGATGGATGGCACTTCTTGTATTTGACCTGCTAGAAACTGGCCAAACTGCATTTGTAGGCGGACCGAGTTCGCTTCTTCAGTTCGAATTATAATTAATTTGGTGCATTCACGGCTCCCCAAATGAAGGGGACTTTCCGAACAAACAGAGTTGGATATGAATTAGAATCAAAAAGATTAATGTGAATGTGCCCTAAAACACTCGCAGGGCGAGTAAGCAAACCACTGCTGCTGGAAAGCTAATTACAAACTAGCATGCCATAGTTAGCTAGTGGTCATCAGTGAAACCATGTATTCGCCAGCGAGTGCGGGTCGGTAAGGACAGTTCGGTGAAGTTTGGTCACATAAACCATAATAGTTTTTGCAGTTCCACATCCAATCGTATCTTAACCCTGTAACATTGGTTGTGTTTACAGACACCTGTGTAAATGTGAAGAATTCACAGCTTGGGATTGAATGAGAAACTACATTCCCGTTGCCAGTAGGGGGCTCTGTGATTGAACACGTTAGTAGTAACAGTGATGCATGTACCCCGACACCTAACTGAACGTGCACTTTAGTTGTTCTCCATCTTCATGTTTCCACCACTGAGACTACAGCAAACTGATCAGATAGGGAACGATCAGCTACGTTTGATTCCAAACTGCTGGACGCCCGACATTTTCCCCCTTCAGTTTGTTTTTCTTTCAGCAGTTGGTATATTCTGTCTTCTTGCCATATTGTTTTAAACAACAAAAAAATCCACAATAGATTTATGTATGGTGCTGCAGTCACAAAGGAAATGATGACTCTTTCAACCAATAGATGGTTTACATCCTGTCGAGCTCCACCCTTATGAGTCATATTGGTAAACTTGGAACCGATATGGACGGGACCCAATAAAAAAGGATGTTCAGGCAGAATATTCTGGTAACCCTTCTGGGTTTTGTCTGTAGAAACCCAAATAAAGGCATGCTATCCCATATAAATGGACCCGCTTGTGGACACGGGGCTTTACATTTGCTTTTCAGTTTAGTCCACAAGAAAGATTGTAGAACAGATCATTTAAAGTTTGGAGTGCTTTAAAGTTTAAAGCACTCCAAGTTTTGAGAAGCTAACTGGCTTTGTTTATTTGTCATATCGTAAGACCTTTGGTAACACTTAATTCACTCAAAAACCATAGCATGCAATGTGCAGAAATCTTAGTAAAAGTTTTGCATCAGGTTTGAAGCATGGTTCTATTTATCTCTGTACTCTTCATTTTCTGTCTTATTTCTGTCTTATCTTCTTCTGCACTAAATTTGACCTTTTTAGTCAAACAAAGAAGGGCAGATAAGTAGATGGCATTGTTGGCAACATTCCCATTCCTCCAACAATCCAGCAACTCAGCATGACATCTAACTTCACAATCTCTGTTCAGTGAACAAATGTCATTTTAATTGTGAGATGAATTAACATTTGTTTGACACTTCCAAATTAATTCATTTTGAAACACTGACCTTAGCTTTTTTTCTTTTATCTATCTATCTATCTATCTATCTATCTATCTATCTATCTATCTATCTATCTATCTATCTATCTATCTATCTATCTATCTATCTATCTATCTATCTATCTATATATGTGTGTGTGTGTGTGTGTGTGTGTGTGTATATATATGTGTATAATATATATATATATATATATATATATATATATATATATATATATATATAGATAGATAGATAGATAGATAGATAGATAGATAGATAGATAGTAGATAGATAGAGTCTGCAACAGCCATTGCACAAGCTTAAAAGAACAAATGCTAAGGTCAATGTTTCAAAATGAATTAATTTGGAAGAGTCAAACAAATGTTATTTACATCTTTTACAATTAAAATTAAAATTATATATATATATATATATATATATATATATATATATATATATATATATATATATATATATATATATATATATATATGTATATATATATATATATATATATATATATATATATATATATATATATATATATATAAATACACATCTGGAAACCAGCTGATTGAATGTGGTTTTTGTCTCTCCGATCAGACATTACTGTGAAATTTTCTGAAATTTTCTTGTTGATTTTTTTTGTTTGTTTTTTCCCATGTTTGGCTCAATAGCCTTCATCCTACATCATCCTCATTTCCTGTAATGTAAAATTTGTCATGAAGGTGACATATTCACAGCATGCGACCAAATATTAACTTTCTGGAAAGGTTGACTGTAATATTATAAATGTAGATGTTCAGAAAAGCTTGTGGGAACCAATCATGCAACTAAAACTGTCGTAAAAGATGTCAGATAGATTTACCCAGTCAACTACAGGATATTCCAAAAAAAAACAAAAAAAAACACAGTGCTCTTGAAGCATTTTGAGAAGTGAAATGTGCCATAATTAAATGTAAAAATCCCTCATGAAGAAAGTTCATGACACACTGTCGTGAATGTCAGCTAATAGTGAGATATCATTTTAATACTCTGACTCAGAAATATCAAAGGGGGAAAAACCCAGCTGGCAGATGAAAACATCCAGAGTGTAATGGATCAATAAGAAAGGTGCATTGATAACCTCAAATCACACATTAGACCTGAAAAAAAATAATTATACTGATGTATAAAAACACATGCTTGCGCATGGAAAAAAAAAAAGTGATGCCCCTCTTAGATCTCTGCTCCCTGTGGACGCCAACATGAGCTTGTGGTTGATGGTGGAAGTAGGGGCCACGTTGTGCATGTGGGTTTTACCATGCGGTCATCCCAATGTCAGATTTTTCTCCACCCCCCCCCAACCACATTCTTTTTGTCTCCTCCTTCACGCAGAGAACAACTGCAGGAGGTTAACTTCAAGAAGTTCAAACAGACAAAGCATTTCCCTGAAAAGGCAGCTTTTCCAAGGAGCCACTGAAGCTCATGCATGTCTGTTTGCACAATGAGTCCAGATCATTACCAGAGACATGACACAAGATGTTTGAAGCCTTTGTTACAAGTGTTTGACAAATAAATGATACGTAGTTGCATGTTTGAGTAAGAATAATGTAGAAAAAGTTTAATACATGCAATATGGTTGCACGCACCTCCCCTCCATATAATGAACACATATTGGCTGTTTTTCAC
The DNA here is from genome assembly GCF_933228915.1 of Telmatherina bonti. Classification (NCBI taxonomy): domain Eukaryota; kingdom Metazoa; phylum Chordata; class Actinopteri; order Atheriniformes; family Telmatherinidae; genus Telmatherina; species Telmatherina bonti. The sequence goes on along the minus strand of NC_136622.1, from coordinate 11,350,698 downwards.
TGCAGGAGATGTCCAGTCAGTCTGGTCCAGCCATTTTCTGCAGTTTCTGCTTACATAGGAGGCTTTCAGCTGGAGATGGGCTAAACTGGATGGAAATGGCAGAGAGGAGGAACATGTGTCTAGAATAAAACACAGGAATGATGTAATTACTCTGCAAATCGCTGTATTTTCTTCACACATTTGAGAATAACAAATGAGTTGATGTAAGTATTTAAATTATTTGTTGTGGAGAGGCAAATATGGAAGTAACTTAAACTGGCCAAATTAAATAACATAGTTGATTTAATTAGTTGCAGAATATTCCGCTAATATTCCTCACAGCGGCAAAAACTGTCATCATTTCAGCCACTTTTACCAGAGAAAATGCTTCCAATCATAATTCAGTCAGTTAACACGTGACTTCTGCATTTGTCGACACTCTCATTGGAGCACATGCCGCTAACTTAAAACATCCTAGTCAGGTGACTGATGGAGTGTGATGTGATTGGCTGAAAACCAGTTTGACGTTATCCTGAATTGATGAGTTATCCCAGGGGAACAGATTTTCTGATGGCAAATTTTAACCGTTGAATCGTGGCAGTCTGAAATTTTTTCCTTTGGAATTTTTTATCTTCAAATTTTGAGTCTTGAATTTTAAAACTCTGAAAATCAACGATTAGAAAATAAGAGGCATTTAATTCAGAATAATAAAATTTAGATATGTTAATTCACTGCATACAGTTTTGGTGCTTGAAATTCAAAGGCTTATAAAATTCAAAGTCTGGTGGAACAGAAAAAGCTCTTTAATAGTTGTGGATATGTCCTATTGTCTCACCCACTCATATTCTGGACATTTTACTGGGAAACTGGGTGGATCCTTAATCGGAACAAGCAGTTAGAAAAATGGATGGATTTATTTTATCTCTATATTTGGTTTTGCTCACTCTCTTTGATTCAATTTCTTTCCTGATTATTTATAATATTTTGTTTTATAAAATAGTAAATTAATTTATGCGTTAAGGGGAGTGAAACTCTGTGCTTAACTTTAATTTTACGGCACTACTTTGTATAGCTAATTTGGAGTCAATGCTTTGATATCTGCCACTCAAAATGTTGGATACAACACTTTTTTGATATACTGTACTAATACAAAACAAACTTTATTAACAGACCATAAAATCATCATACATGGTGTTTTGCTTCTGTGTCACATGTTTTTGGTAGCTTTTCAGACATCATGATATCATGATGAGTGTTAGTGATGATGACGTTTTATTGGTTTGCGGTTCTTAAGTATTATGTTTTATTATGTAATTTTTTTTTTTAATCATACTGAACTATATTTAGTTTTATACATTTTTCCAATTTTATAGAACTTTTTAGTTTAAAGTGAGATTGTTGCTCCTGAAATCATGAATCACATTCAAACCAATTTGTTCTGCTCAGCCACTGAAAGCAGGTTAATTCACTGTGCTGATTGGAATCTCTTTAGTGCATGATGAACATAAAATTCATGGCATGTAGATTAACTTTTGAAAACGTAATTCTAACCTCTGCTATTCAATAAGTTCACATACAACAACACAGACTACATACACAGTGAAATCTGACAACACACCTCTGATGATATGAGTAACTGTATGTTTCAGTAGCTGTCATGGTTGCAGTAAAGTCGGACCAAAAGCCAATGGGAAGGCTTTAAAAGCTCCATTTATCATGACAAAAAGCAGACCTTTAACCATGACTATAAGTCTCTACCAACAAGGCTGGTGCATTTTAGCAGGATCTACTGTTATCCTGCCTATAATAAACAGAATTGTCTCACAAAACTGAATGAAAAAAGTCAGTTTTAGGCAGTTGACTTAGTTGTGGAAGAGCAAGCTGCTACTTCAGCATTATATTCAAAATATTCTTACTTCTTGGGCCACTTCACTTCATTTTATTTTTTATTTTTACAAATCACTTCACATACAAATGACATACTGGTACATGTAATTACCAGTCAGAAAGCTATCTTTAGTTTGCAAACAGGACACCTAACCGTAACCTTCCACCTGGAGAAGGCCAGCTTGATGTTCATACTCCTCTTTTTGAATGTTCTGGTGTTACAGCTAGCTCAAGTACCAAACATAACAATAGACTCCAGACCAGGGTGGTTGCTGAATGGATGGAGGCAACAGGTGAATCAGGTCTTCATAGACTCAGACTCACAAGTGCTTCTAATTCTGTTTTTCAACAGAAATTAGAGACCAGAATCACCACAGTAAAACAGGAAATAAACATATGAATACATATAAAGTACCACAATAGCAACTAGATTTAAGAGAATGTAAAACACTGACTTTGAAGTGCAGTTTTTTGCTGTCTTTCAAAGAATGAAAATAACTGCTGAGCTGCTACTACAGATGTATGCTGCTGCATTTTTGTAAATGTGATAGGAATGGATTATTCAACTTCCCGCGGTAGTAATTCTCTCTCACTGATCTTCTCCTGCTTTCAATCACTGTGTGCTGGCTGGCATTGGTGCTATTTGTCCTTTATGGGCAGCTGTAGTTTCAAGATGGCGGTGTCATGCTACTTCTTTGCCATCTTACGAGGATGTCAGATTATTAACAGAGGTCATGTTTCACCAATAATTTAATTCTTGTCACTAAACAACAGACAATGTCCCTTTAATTATTGTAAGAGCTTAAAAATACTTTTTAAAATCTCATTTAAAATCTGACCAATATTAATGTTCATTAGTTTTATTCATATTTAACATTGACCTTGTATTGAGCTTTCTTTAAGGGGCAAAAAGTATTGGTAGTGATGAGACCAAAACATTACATTTTTTCCATCCCATAACATAATTTGCACCTTACTTCATAGTACCACACCACACCTAGCAACTAGATATCACATCCTGGCCGTTCTGAATGCACATCGAGGCTGATTCCGCAAAGACATGCAATAGAAGATATCTGCGGAAGCGCAGAATGGAAAGAGCAGAGAAAGAGAAATAAGACACCATAAGCCTGACTCAGAGAGGATGGAAAACTAGCCTCCGTTGGGAGGCACCAAAGTTTATTGGTGCTGCTTTTATGGCAAACACAAACACAGCAATATTAGAAATACAGTCAAGGTTTAGTCCCCTCTCCCTGAGCCATCACCTTATCATGGTGGAGGGGTTTGTGCGTCCCGAAGATCCTAGCAGCTATGTTGTCGGGGGCTTTATGCCCCTGGTAGGGTCACCCATGGCAAACAGGTGTCTAGGGGAGGGACCAGACCAAGCACGGCTCATAGACCCCTATGATGACGACTAACCTGGGCATGAATGTTCCCTTGCCCGGACGCGGGTTACCGGGACCCCCCTCTGGAGCCAGGCCTGGAGGCGGGGTACGAGAGCGAGCGTCTGGTGGCCGGGCCTTCGCCCATGGGGCCCGGTCGGGCTCAGCCCGAAAGGGTTACATGGGCCCCAACTCCTGTGGGCTCACCATCTGCGGGAGGAGCCGTAGGGGTCGGGTGCAATGTGAGCTGGGCGGCAGCAAGGGGCGGGGACCCTGGCGGTCCGATCCCCGGCTGCAGAAGCTGGCTCTAGGGACATGGAACGTCACCTCTCTGGTGGGGAAGGAGCCTGAGCTTGTGCGCGAGGTTGAGCGGTTCCGACTAGATATAGTTGGACTCACCTCGACGCATGGCTTGGGCTCTGGAACCAGTACCCTCGAGAGGGGCTGGACCTTCTTCCACTCTGGAGTTGCTCATGGTGAGAGGTGCCGAGCAGGTGTGGGCATTCTCATCAGCCTCCAGCTTGGTGCCTGCAGGTTGGGGTTTACCCCGGTGGATGAAAGGGTAGTTTCCCTCCGCCTCCGGGTGGGGGGACGGGTCCTGACTGTTGTCTGTGCTTATGCACCGAACAGCAGTTCAGAGTACCCACCCTTTCTGGAGTCCTTGGAGGGAGTGCTGGAGGGTGCTCCTTCTGGGGACTCCATTGTTCTGCTGGGGGACTTCAATGCTCACGTGGGCAATGACAGTGAGACCTGGAGGGGAGTGATTGGGAGGCATGGTCCCCCCCCTCTGAACCCAAATGGTGTTTTGTTATTGGACTTCTGTGCTCGTCATGGATTGTCTATAACGAACACCATGTTCCAGCATAAGAGTGTCCATATGTACACCTGGCATCAGGATTCCCTGGGCCGCAGTTCAATGATCGACTTTGTAGTCGTATCGTCGGACCTGCGGCCACATGCCTTGGACACTCGGGTGAAGAGGGGGGCGGAGCTGTCAACTGATCACCACCTGGTGGTGAGTTGGCTCAGATGGTGGGGGAGGAAGCCGGTCAGAGCTGGCAGGCCCAAACGTGTTGTGAGGGTCTGCTGGGAACGTCTGGCTGAGTCCCCTGTCAGAGCGAGCTTCAACTCCCACCTTCAGCAGAGCTTCGAACATGTCCCGAGTGAGGCGGGGGACATTGAGTCCGAATGGGCTGTGTTCCGTGCCTCTATTGCTGAGGCGGCCGGCCGGAGCTGTGGCTGTAAGGTAGTTGGTGCCTGTCGTGGCGGTAATCCCAGGACTCGTTGGTGGACACCAGCAGTGAGGGATGCCGTCAAGCTGAAGAAGGAGTCCTATCGGGCCTTCTTGGCCTGTGGGACTCTGGAGGCAGCTGATGGGTACCGGCGGGCTAAGCGGCATGCGGCTTCGGCTGTTGCCGAGGCAAAAATTCGGGCATGGGAGGAGTTCGGCGAGGCCATGGAGAAAGACTTCCGGACGGCTTCGAGGAGATTCTGGTCCACCATCCGGCGGCTCAGGAGGGGGAAGCAGTGCTCCATCAATACTGTGTACAGTGGAGGTGGGGAGCTGCTGACCTCAAGGGAATACTTCGAAGACCTCCTCAATCCTACCAACACGTCTTCCCATGAGGGAGCAGAGCTGGTGGACTCAGGGGTGGACTCTCCTATCTCTGGGGCTGAAGTCGCTGAGGTGGTCAAAAAGCTCCTTGGCGGCAAGGCCCCGGGGGTGGATGAGATCCGCCCGGAGTTCCTTAAGGCTCTGGATGCTGTGGGGCTGTCCTGGCTGACACGCCTCTGCAGCATCGCGTGGACATCGGGGGCAGTACCGCTGGATTGGCAGACTGGGGTGGTGGTCCCCCTTTTTAAGAAGGGGGACCGGAGGGTGTGTTCCAATTACAGGGGAATCACACTCCTCAGCCTCCCTGGTAAGGTCTATTCAGGGGTCCTGGAGAGGAGGGTCCGCCGGATAGTCGAATCCCGGATTGAGGAGGAGCAGTGTGGTTTTCGTCCTGGTCGCGGAACAGTGGACCAGCTCTATACCCTCTCTGGGGTCCTGGGGGGGGGGCATGGGAGTTTGCCCAACCAGTCTACATGTGCTTTGTGGACCTGGAGAAGGCATTCGACCGTGTCCCACGGGGGCTCCTGTAGGGGGTACTCCGGGAGTATGGGGTACCGGACCCCCTTGTACGAGCTGTCCGGTCCCTGTACGACAGGTGTCAGAGCTTGGTCCGCATTGCCGGTAGTAAGTCGGATCCGTTTCCGGTGAGGGTTGGACTCCGCCAAGGCTGCCCTTTATCACCGATTCTGTTCATAACTTATATGGACAGAATTTCTAGGCGCAGCCGAGGTGTTGAGGGGATCCGACTTGGTGGCCTCAGGATTGGGTCCCTGCTTTTTGCGGATGACGTGGTCCTGTTGGCTTCATCTGGTCGTGATCTCCAGCTCTCGCTTGAGCGATTCGCGGCCGAGTGTGAAGCGGCTGGGATGAGAATCAGCACCTCAAAATCTGAGACCATGGTCCTCAGCCGGAATAGGGTGGATTGCCCTCTCCGGGTCGGGGGTCAGGTCCTGCCTCAAGTGGAGGAGTTTAAATATCTCGGGGTCTTGTTCACGAGTGAGGGAAGGATGGAGCGCGAGATCGACAGACGGATCGGTGCGGCGTCTGCAGTAATGCGGGCTCTGCGCCGGTCTGTCGTGGTGAAGAAGGAGCTGAGCCAGAAGGTGAAGCTCTCGATTTACCAGTCGATCTACGTTCCTACCCTCACCTATGGTCATGAGCTGTGGGTCGTGACCGAAAGAACGAGATCTCGCATACAGTCGGCTGAAATGAGTTTCCTCCGCAGGGTGGCCGGGCTCTCCCTTAGAGATAGGGTGAGGAGCTTGGTCATCCGGGAGGGGCTCAGAGTAGAGCCGCTGCTCCTTCGCATCGAGAGGAACCAGTTGAGGTGGCTCGGGCATCTGGTCAGGATGCCTCCTGGACGCCTCCCTGGTGAGGTGTTCCAGGCACGTCCCTCTGGGAGGAGACCCCGGGGAAGACCCAGGACACGCTGGAGGGATTACATCTCTCTGCTGGCCTGGGAACGCCTCGGGATCCCCCCCGCAGAGTTGGCAAATGTGGCTGGGGAGAGGGAAGTCTGGGCTTCCCTGCTTAGGCTGCTGCCCCCGCGACCCGACCCCGGATAAGCGGCAGAAGATGGATGGATGGATGGATGGTTTAGTCCCAAGTTCCTGTATTAGTCTGTACCCATATCAAGCATGTCCGATGTATTTTGTTAACTATAATCAATAAGTCAAAGTTTAAACTTGCAATAAAGAAATGGAACAGTTCCAGAAGTAAGTTCATGTTTTATCTGTGGACTCTTCTGTGCTGCAGCAACCTCTTATTTCTTACATTTTGTCATTCTGGATTAATCTCAAAATTCTGAATTTAGGCAGGAATTCAAGCTCAAACTACGTACAAAAATGCCAAATATCTGGGTGGTGACAAGATTTCTGGTCTGTGGTGAAAGTTACACCTTGGGTAAAACATCTGCAGCCATGTACACATTGGTTTAATAGCTGTTTAAAGAGTATTAGTCCATCCATTACAATAGACAGAAATGAATGGAAACACAGGACACCAAAGGACTTAGTATCCTGTGTAACATTAGTATGTATATTTAGTATGTATATGTATGTATATGTGTGTGTATGTACATATGTATGTATAGGTATGTACATATATTTGTCTTTTCTTATTTTCTTTCATTTGTTTGAAATAATTGGACTAACAAACAAACTAACTAACACACATGGCTGATACGTGACTTGAGACATTTGGTATTGCTAGGTTGGATCCATACTGTGTATGGCCATCGCATTGTGGCAATAGCAGCAAACTGCACAAGATATGATGTTACAACAACTCAGCTGTAGATTAATGACAGCGTCATAACCTACGTCCATCTTCTAATGCCTTAATCAGTCACCAGTGTCATGCATTTACATGCAAACCTTCCCTGCAGATGTAGGTGTCATCATGATGTAGCTATAGTGACAAAAAGACACGCCCCATGATGCACGGACAAATAAACCTTCATTTTTCCACTTCAGATTCATGCATTAATCCCCAGGATGCAGGCAGAAGAACCTGCACTGAAGAGGGCAAAGATAGATGTTAGACCTGTGTGCATCAAGGTGAAAAACTCTACATACATGCCTGTCTAGACATGCCTCCGTTTGTGTGTGTGTGTTTTCTGTACCAGATACATGTGCTACACCACAACTCCATGTCATGCGGATGCTGCCTGTGCTGTGAGTGAAACACAATCAAGTGTCAGTCTCTGCAGCTGAGTGAGTATCAAAGGGAGTGCTGTGTGAGAAATGTGTGTATATTTGGGCTGGCTTCGATGCAGTGGGGCTCCACATTGCAGGGTCTGGCTGCCTGCCAAACTCTTCTGTTTCCAAGGAAACGTGCTGCAGCCAAGCATCCAAAGGGAACAGCCCAATTTAACCATTTTTGGCCGTTTTCTTGTTGCAGAGGCAGGTTCTCTGTGGCAGAGCTGCAGCTGTACACACAGACACACAACGACACACATGCATATGAAAAAATACATTTGATCAGATACTCAAAAAAGCATTTGTTAGTTGCAGTTATAATAAAATGTATTTTACAGAACGTCAGTTGATCAAACACTGTGAAAAAACCCTTTGGTTGTGTGTAGTCTTCAAATACTTCTCAAGCTGCAGCAACATGACAAACCATTTTCAGACATGTCTGTTTGATGAGAATCGGTCAATAATTTTCCTAAAGAGTAAAATATATATTTGTTTGTTTCTCTTTTGGCAAATGCACCTTAAAATACCACCACATGTGTGAGTCAGAATTCTAATATGGCCGGCAAAGACTCCATGCAAGCAGTTTGGGCTGCAAAGTAACTAAAAGCCAGCAGTGGCTCAGGAACAGTCATCAGCAAACAAACATTTAAGTTTGGTTTGTCAGACATGGAAGGGAAGCTGCGGTGAGACAGCTCAGAGTGAATTCTTCGAAACCAAGCCTAATCTGTCAAAAGAGGAAGGAAAGACTCACTTGACAAGAATGAACCCCAAGATGCAGCATTGACCACAGTCAGGATGGAAGCTATGAAGACCTGCTTCAGATTGTCTTTTATGTTTTTATTTTTTTTAAACACAAATACCTGCTTTAATATAATATAATATAATATAATATAATATAATATAATATAATATAATATAATATAATATAATATAATATAATATAATATAATATAATATAATATAATATAATATAATATAATATAAATATACTGCGATGGACTGGCGAGCTGTCCAGGGTGTACCCTGCCTGTCGCCCAAAGCCGGCTGAGATAGGCTCCAGCTTCCCCGCGACCCTGAATTGGAATAAGCGGTTTGGAAAATGAATGAATGAATGAATAATATAATATAATATAATATAATATAATATAATATAATATAATATAATATAATATAATATAATATAATATAATATAATACAATATAATATAATATAATATAATATAATATAATATAATATAATATAATATAATATAATATAATATAATATAATATAATATAATATAAATATACTGCGATGGACTGGCGAGCTGTCCAGGGTGTACCCTGCCTGTCGCCCAAAGCCAGCTGGGATAGGCTCCAGCTTCCCTGCGACCAGTGGAAAGATGATCACTCTACAGACACTTATTTACACAGAGCACGTTTAAAGTAGAAAGTTTGTGATCATTCTGAATGTGGGCAACAGGAGGGAAGTCTGGTATTTTATCCCATGGTGCCCTCTGTTGGTGTGTGTGTTACTAACTACAACGGACATATCAGAACTTGGTCTTTACATTTAAACAATAAAAGATATTTAGTTTGAACTCCTCAAGGTTTTAATACAGTTTTACTGGCCTTTTTCTTTTTTTTAAACCTCTGTTTTATCTAAAACAAAAAAAATCTAACTAAACAGCAGCGTCATCGTTTTCACTTCAGACAAAACAGAACAGAATTTAAAGAAGGGCAAACGTACGTAGTCTGAAGATGCATCTGAACGGGACAGCTATGTCAAAATACTAATTGGTCAGAATATTTTTTTTTCTTTTCTTTTCTTTTCTTTTCTTAACCATTAAGAAAAAAAAATGCTGTTATACTTTGTGAATGCATCATTTCTGAAGAACTGGAGTCCTGCACACACAGCATGTAATGGATCGTACCGTAAAAAGTGCAGCAACTCATTGCTGTTATCAAACTGCACTCTTTGAATAGGAATTGATTTTATAATAAATATATGTAGTAAAGGGAATAAATACATTACTTTTTGCTTCATCAGAGTTAAGTGCATCTATTGTGCTGTGAGTTTTGTTTATCGCCTCTTCACTGCTGAAAAAAGGAAGCTGTGACCGTTTCTTGACAAGTCCACCATCATTACATGAAAACTGAACCAGTGCTGTCTGAACAAAGCAACAGGCCAATAATAACTTGGTCTACAAGAAATACAAAGTCTCATATGGGAAACAGGCAGCTCATTTCCAGTTACTCAGTTCCTCTTTCTTTACATGTCAAACGCCATTTTTCACTTTCAAAACAGTCCTCTTCCTGTTTTCTTTTTTAATGTCATTCAATGGACCTAGAAATAAACCTAGACACGCAGCAACCCAGCCAGCACCATCACCACCTGTGTCAGCATGAACACACTCTCTGACCTCCCTGCACACTCCGCTGAGACGTGAAACCCTGCAGGAGGTGGAGGCCTGACATGTGGCGGAGGCGACAGCGCTCGCCGTGCTTCTTGCTGTGCAGCTGCCACTCAGAGCTTCACTTCTGCCTGCGCCTGTTAACAACACGGATACTGTGATGCTGCCCTCCGGATGTGACTGACCTGACCTCTCCAAACATGTAAACATAAAAAATCAAGTGGTTTTGTTGGAGACAGAGCAATTACTGTGTGTTTAGATATTGACGTGTGTGTGTGTGTGTATGTGTGTTATATTTGTTGCATGTACTGCACAAAAAAAAAATTAACTCTCTGGCTCCCAAAGACATCTGCCATAACAATGGCTGGCTGCTAATGAGTTAACTGGGCAAGAGAACATGTTGGAAGCGCTAATGTTTAGATCCGTCTGAGCAATGTGCATCAGTCTGATTTCACCCTCCTCTGTCCTGATTACTACCTGTTTTACTTTATTTCACTCATGATTGGAAAGAGGCCACAAAAACTGCTCTTCTTAAGACACAAATACACAAACCCTGACCTACACATTGTCCTTTGACTTGAGAGTAAATGCGAAAGGAATGAAATGGCAGGACAGCAGGTCCTGTCACTTCAGTTTCTCTGCTTTACTGGCCTCCCCCGACACTGGTTAACCAGAGTCCCAGAGCAGAAATTCAGCATGCAGTCAGGTCCTGCACCCCCCTGCTGACTCTCCCCAGCCAAGCGTGAGTCGTTGTGCTGCAAACGGAGCATCTTTTACAGGTGGCTGCTGGTGAGTTGCAGCCCCCGTGGAAATAAACAGAGCAGGACTGGATTCATCCTCGGAGGATTACTTTATATGTTCCAAACACTGTCTGCTGGTTCCAGAGGTGTGTTTCCACTTATGCATTCCCATTTAAGTTAGTTTTTTTCTCCACATTATAAGTTGAACTCTCAGTACAGAGCCATTGGAGTCTCCTGGAAGCTGCAAAGACCCAGTGACTGTATGACTTGGCTTTCATTTAAAGCCAAGCTGCTGCTGTGGAGAGGCCAGGCAGAAGCAGATGTCAGAAGGAGAAATAACTCAAGATTTTTTTTAGAACTTTGCACAGACAACAAGGATGTTTACGTTTAGATTCACTGCCACATCTGGCTGATATGTTACTGTTAGTGATTCTAGGAAAATATCAGTGTTGAAGTTATCACAGCCAAAGAAAGTGAAAATATCTATACTTTAAATATTCATGGCATTCAATGAGGATGGCAAAGTAGGAATTTCATTGTACAAAGAAACCTGTAACCTAACTGTGCATATGACAATAAACACTTTGAATGTTTGAAAGCATCTAAAGCACAGTTTGAAGGTACAGTGACACTCAAATTTATTCATTTTCCATTAACACACAAACACAGTCAAATGCTGTATTTATGGATTAATGTTGTGACAGTAAAATGGTTTGATCACTCCCTGGTGGCTGGTTGCAGTACAGCCCTTAAATACCAAACCTTTATATTTCTATAGCAGATGGAAAACCTGCCTCTCACCTGCTTATTGCTGGGATTGATTCCAGCTTCACAGCAAACCTAAACTGGTTCAATGCTTCAGAAAATGGATGGATAGATGGAAATTCTTCTAAATTAAAACATCCAACTTCTCTGGTAAATACAGTCTTAGGAAGGTCAAACATTTTCTGGCATCACAAAAAGCTCTTTGGGACATTTGTAGAAAAAACTGATGAAAAAATGTACTTCTTTAAGTTTCTCAATATGTTTGAAATAAAGTACATTTCCAAAGATAGAAGAAACATGTAAGAACACATCAACAGTGGCATCTATGAAGCAACGTGAATAAAAACTCTTCAGCAGCACGTTTACACTCAGCTGCCATCATTTCACTTATACATTTTCCCCAAATGCTTCACAGTTGTTGTTTTTTTTCTATTCCCTTAAAAGATTGAATTCTATTAGTGAAAAGAAATATTAAAAAAAAAAAATCAAGCCACAGTTCTTGACTCTTTTACAATCAGTCAGTTTCTGGCTGAATATTAACCAGCAGCCGTTTTCTCATGTGCTGTTTTAACCAATGGAGACTTTATCAGAGGAAGGATTCATCTTTTCTTGTTGGAAAAAAAAAACACTAGAATATTTGAAGGTTATTTGCAATCTGGAAGTGATATTAGTTATAAATAGATAACAGATGAATAATCACACTTTTGGACTCAGAAAAGAAAGCATGGATGTGAATGTCATTCTTCTCTGGTGCACCTCACCACATAGAAATGGACTGTTGCGTAACTGTCCTGCATCGGCTCATTATGCTCTTTTTTTAATCTGTGCCATGTCTTGTTGTAGCCTGTAAATAGCAGTTTTATTGTTTTTAGTTCTGTTTTCTTTTTTGTGTATTGTTCAAATACTTGTCTCTTCAAAATGGAACAAAAATAAATCATTCAAATTAAATCTTAACATGTGTAAAGATACCATGAAACTATTCAGGATTTCCTATCCGAGATATGAAACCCTGAGACAGTGACGTTGATAGTCGCTCAACAGTTCCTTTAAGCTCTGAAGCCATCACACAATCTCCCACATCTCTCCGTTTCCTTCGCAGCGACCTGCAGGCATCCATTACAGTCATGACCTTTATCATCCACACCAGTGTTTCTCAATCCTGGTCCTCAGGGCCCACTGCCCTGCATGTTTTACTTCCTACAAACCCCAGAACACCTGATGCAGATGAATTTAACTGATTGGCAAGTTCTATGATAATGAGCCATTGATTTGAGTCAGGTGTGTTCAAGTGGGTTACCTATAAAACGTGCAGCGCTGTGGGCCCAAAGGTCCACGAGGAAGAAACACTGATCTAAACAGCCTCATTTCAGACATTTCAAACAACCGGTCTTAGATGTCGGTCCTCCTGCTAGCATGAGACAGACTTCCTGCCAACTGGTTTCCTGCAACGACGCTAACGTAACGAGTTCATCAGCTTTATAGAACGAGGGAAGCAGAGATGTTACTGTAAAGCCTTTCACACATATTACACACTCGTCTGAGTTTCCTTCCATTCCCAGCTTAACATAAGTATAAATTCCTGCAGTGTTTTTGGATTCACACAGTCTGGTTGTTACCACACTTCATAAAAAATAAGAAGTCTTCCAGTGGCATCAGCACTCAGGGTACATGCAGACAATCTCTGCCACAACCTCAGCATGACATGTTAATGTGCACAGAACGTGAAGAATCCCAACAGAGGTGTTGGCTCAGATATCTAGTTTCTGCTCTCAGTGTTCAGCAGATTAAACAGCCAGAAGATCCTTGCTGACTGTTTCCGGATTCAGTCAAAGGAGCTCAAATGTTTTACTCTTTGTCATTCATTCATTCATTATCCTAACCGCTTAGTCCGATTAAGGGTGACGGGGAAGCTGGAGCCTATCCCAGCAGTCTGTGGGCGAAAGGCGGGGTATAACCCTGGACAGCTCGCCAGTGCACCACAGTTACTCTGTCAGGATGTTGAATTCACACAAACTAGGTAGTGTCACTAGATGGCAGCATTCAACTTTCTACCTGCTTACACCTTAACTAATTGTGAGCAGTCTAAAAAACAAAAACAGTTTATTTTTAAAGTAAACCAATCAGATCTTTGACCTGCAGCAGGCAGTTCAGGATGGTTTTGTAGGATTATTTGAGTTTCCATGATAGAGAGGCTGGAATGAAATCTGTCATCCAGCTCTATTCAACAAAGAGAAGATACAGTGATGAATTTCATCTGAATGAAAGACAGTAAATTCCAACGCTGTAAGCATGACATTATATGGGTCAGCTGTCTTTACACTTCATTATCAGAGCTCATAAACTAGATACCCCTTCTATAAATATTCAGCACAGCTACTCTCACCTCTTTGAGGACAGTAAAAATTTACTTAAACCATAAAAATACTTCCTGTTGAAAGGGGTTAAAAAAAAAAGAGACAAAAATGTATAGATCAAATAAAAATTTGCATAACATTTATTTTATTCTTTTCTTTGTCTAAGCTAGCAAAGAAATAAAACACTACATCTATCCTTTTAAGGCTGAAACTACATGAAAAGCTCCCTTACAGTTTTTTTTTTTTTTTCTTGGAATATTGATTGAGTCACATTCTTACAGTGTTAAGCAGAAAGTTTCATATTATAAAGAAAGTTATTTTATCCACTAATCAGTTTACAGGATGGGGGGCCCAACTGGGGAACAGGCTGGCAATATCCTAAATTTAGGCCTTTCAACTGAAACTCCATATCCATCCTAATGTATGTCTCTGTAAGAGCAGAAAGTCTGTTTGAATATTTTGGACTATTCATTTATAAATATAAGTATTAGTATATCTGTTACTTGTAAAAAAAAAAAAAAAAAAAAAAAAGCACAAATGAAAAAGGTTTCAGGCTTGTCTATAACAACAATCACTTTCAGGATAATTATAAATATTCTTTTGCAACAATGCAGCTGAAGCTTTACACTGTTATACAGTCATAAGGCGGTGTGTGATCACTGATGAAATGGACCAGAACACAATTAAAGCTCCGTTAGGCCATCTGCCTTCAACATCAACATATTTTGGGACTGGAGGATGTAGAAATTTTGCACCATTAAAACAAACTGAAGAAAAATTAGTTTCAGATCTGACATTGTCCACTTTTGACTTTAGTCCTCATATTCAGGTTCTTCATGTTTCATTCTGAAACAATAATAAAAATGTCCAAGTATTATATTTGTGTAGCAATTTAAAGCTTTTACAAACCATATTTTACGTCTAAAAAGGGACTCTTCATGTCCGTCTTTGGAAATTGACTGATCTTATCAAAACTCGCTTTGATTAATTAAAGTTATGAACATTAAAAAGAAATAGACTAAAAAGTATTTTGTCACTTAATCCTGTTCAGGGTTGACGGGGTTACTGAAGCTCATCTCTCAAAAGTAAATAACTAAATAAATAAAGTTTTCAGCTGTGTCAAAAAGCAATTTTATATAATGTGTCTGTCTGTGTGTTTCCTTTATGTCTGATTTTAAACTGTAAAGAGCTTTAAGTCACATTTTATGCTGGAAAAGCGCTTCATAACTAAAGTTTGATTGATTGAAAAAGCAATTAAAAATGTGTTTTTGTGTGTGTTGGATGAGCATCAAATGCGGTTTCATCCCACCAGCTGGATGAAACCCCTTTAGATAGAAACCTGGGAGAATGAAACGGAAACACTTCATCCATCCACAAGTGGTTATGATAAACGGCTAAAGAGATGTGTGTAAACACGTAAACATCAAATATAGACTACTGAGGAACAAATGCACACCAGGAAGAGTTAGAATGACATAAACATACTGCGTTATCATCCACAGCAGTGTAATATCAAGTACACACTCGGTATATGTGGCTAAAATGCGACCAATAAATTAACCTTTGAAGCTGTTTTTCTGCCATTTTTCTGTATTTTTCATGCAACGTTGACATTAAAGCCAACTTGTCATGAAATCAGCTACCGGTAAACTATTCTTAGAGACAAGATGGAGTTCTACCCTAACAGTAGTTGTTGACAAAACACAACACACCGTATCCAGCAGTGTAAAAGTCCTCCAGGGATTAAAGGCTCTGTGTTGCGATGGGATGCATTTCCAACACTCTGCTCCCTGGAGGCCACCCTGTTACCCCATGACTGGAATGACTGGACAGGCATAGCAGCGATTCTCTCTCATACCACACAATTACCTCAATTAACACTCAACATAAGGCCTGCTGTTGGTCTGAGAGCAGCATTGTTTGGGCTCTGCTGTTGGACTAATGAGATGGAAAAAAGTTGGAGTGGGGGTGTGGGGTGAACAGGAAGGAGCGAGAGTTCACATTGAAACATGACTGTTGTAACTCCCTTGATCATTGCCTCTCATTCCATTGTTTAATGTTTGGCTTGGCAGAGACGGAGGCGTCATAAAACACGCATCCTGAGCATAACCTCTGCAAACCAAGCCTACCCTTCATTGTTTCTTTCTCCACCAGCCACCTGCGTCTCTGTCACAAGTCAATTTCTCATCTGTCACTGTCACTTTTTTCTGTTTGGCTGATTTATGATTCCTGTTGTTCCTTCCCATTTTTATTTTAATAGACTCCTTGTTTTCTACCAAAAGCTGCCTGCCATTGTGAACGATGAAACCATTGAGAACGTTTGACATACTTGTGCTTTGTAATCCCAGCTTGACTTTTTCATCAAGACTTCAAGACTTCAAACTTCAAAGTATGGATGTTGTATAGACACTTTGGAACACAACCTCTGCATTCATTGTTTTTTAATGATGCTCAACATGAAGTCCCACTTAAGTTTAAGACACGCTACAGAACTTGAACCATTTTCCCTGTCACATGCTTTACGGCTAATTCGGCATCCATCTTGCATCCTATCTGACCTGTTAGCTCTCTCCAGCCAGCAAGATGATCTTACAATGAATCTTTTTTGTCCCTTTATTTCTTGTAATCTTCTCATGTTTTGTTGCTGAATCAGAGACGTTGTGTGTTTAAAACAGCCAGTGTGTTTTCTATTGTGAAGTGGAACTCTGCTGCAACGTCACGCATGAAATGTTGTGGATGAAAAAGTTGTATAGTGCAGTTCCTCAGCCTCGGGTCGCTGCTGGGCAGCAGCGGCTCCAGAAATGCACATGATGGATGTCACTGTGTCATCGAACAAGTCTGGAGCGTGCAGTTTTAAAGTCAGAAAGTTACGTAATGTGTCATGTTACGCTGAAATTGAACAAACTAATAAAGAAGCTTTGGAGCAGAAGATTTATTGCTCCATTCAGAAGTTCTTTGTTGTTGTTGTTGGAAGATTCAAGTACCTTGACATGGAAACATTTAGCATTTTTTGCTCCACTGCATGGGGAAGTCAGTGACAAAAACAACTGATATCAGGCCCTTAAACAAGATAAAGATGTTTCTTCTACACATTTTATCACTACAATTCTTTAAAAGAATAACCCTATTTGCCTCATAACTTTTACTTATCTCATCTTTTATCGTTTGTTTAAATTTTTCTATTGATTGACATGATTTTATTTCTTTTCTGCAGCTGTTCCAGAGCTGAACTCCTCTTGTAGAAACACAATGGAGTTTAGCATTTGTTCTCACAGCTGTTTGTTTTTTTTTTTTTTTTTTATTAAATTGATGTTCCTCTCATGCCAAATATACTCTCTTTTAACTGGAAAAGCTTTTGGATTCAACCTGGATACAGACCTTTGTTCAGTGGTTAGGGTCAGTCCAGTGTTTTGCCGTATTTCATGGTCTGTCCCTTCCTCTCTTTCTTTTCTGCTCTTCCTCCGATAATGTCTTCTCGTGTTCCTTTGCTCTATCAGTCATGATGGACAATCAAAACAGCCAGTGTTTTGGTATCCAAATGCTAGCATGTGATCCAGTAAAATGACAAAGCGACACTGCTGGGCAATGTGGGATCTGAGCACAATAAATATCCACATGCCATCAAATGAGTCAGAAACAGAGTTTTAAGGTTAAACAGTTTAATCCAAGAACAATGTTCAGCACTGCTGAAGCAGTAAGAGAAGACTTGTTAGCCTTGCATTAGCCACATGCTAGCATCCTGAAGAAAATATGCTAACGTGCTTGCATGCAGTTTGTGTATTTGTAGGATGTCTGATTGAAATCCATTCATTTGCTACTTTAGGAAATAATGTACACCCCAATTAAAGTTGCCACCCGTCCCGTAAAATACAGAATCGTTCTTTAATTGACAGACAAATATTGCGTCCTGGATTGAACCAATATGGAGGGCATTTTGTTCCTTTTTTTTACAACTTTCCAACAGCCTACACATGTCGGCCACACACAACAATCAGTCTAAGAAGAATTAACAAATTAAAACACAGAAAATCCAGCAGTCAGCAAAAAATGTCTTTTCGGGCAGAATTTGCGCAGGTCCAAGCCTCCTCCCCTGTGTGTCTGTATGTTGGACAATCACTGTTGCCTAGAGACAGACATGGAAAAAAATGTCTACAGTATCTTACCTAGTTATTACTCTAAATCCTCAAAATAAAAAAATACAAAACAAAACAGACATGAGTGGGAAGAGGCTGCAGCATCAGTGAAGGTGTTTTTAAGTCAAAATGTATGCAGGTGAAACCACACAGGTGCTACTGTTTGTAAAGTTCAATGTTGCACACTCTACACACATAGTAGAGATCCTTGTAATTACAGTTTTATGTATCCTAATTAGCAAAACTCCAACAATGTTGGACAACAGGAAACGTACAAGGTCTTTCAATCTTTGGACACTAGCACAAAACATACCACTGCTGTGGACGCCCCACTTGCCTGCATTGGGGCAGTGGTGGACGTCCCTTATTTCAATTTCTGAAAGGTGGCAACCCTAACCCCAATACAAAATTTGGTCTTCCCTCTCCTCTGCGGATCTGAATTAAAGTGTGGATTTCAACTTGTGTTATCATACTCTTCATCTCTGGGTAGAGCCGCTGGCAGGTACATATCACAGTTGTTATTCTGTCCTGTCTCTTTCTGTATTTAGAACTGATTGGATGATTCAGATATCTGACTAGGTCCTCATTTAAGCCCTGTCCACGTCCATGACCATCCAAAATATCTAGGTCCATGACCAAAAGAATTACTGTCCCATCATACATCAATAAAGAGAAGACAGTTTCTAAAAGTCCTGCTGGGAGTCAGGCACACGGCAAGCGGAGACATCTATTTAAAGAGTGGCAACAAGGAGCAGATCCACATAGCTTTTAGGTTTAGGAATGCATCTATGTAAGGCTGACAATAATTAATGACTATTATTTTATTCAAGTTAATGGCTTGAAAATAAAAGCAATAACAGTTTTAAGAGTTTTACATTTTAAGCTAACTGTATGATTGGTGTTTTAGCTTAGCTCAGGACAGGACTATACAGTTGCTGTCTGGAACATATAAAGCAGGTGTGTTTAAATGCAGCTGAGTTCAGAGGTACAGCTCCATTAGAGCGACGGCTCTGACTATAAAGCAGCATGTCAGTCTGTAACCATATCCTCCAGGGCTGTATTCACTCACTCTATCAACACTCGCGCTGCTGTAAACTCCACTCCTACTCCCCATCCACTTACTAACCTTTCTATATTAAGAACCAATGGCCTCTCCCTTTAATCTGATCATCAGAGTGTTGTACATACACATTCATCAGGAATGTTACGTAGTACATTTCACACACATGCTTAGTAATCTCCTGTTACATTTGATGAATCTGAATTTCATGCACATACATTGAATGTAAAGTACACATACCATCAATTCAATTAGCAAGGCAACTTTCAGGTATTAACTTTTGTTTGTTTTGCTTGTTTTACTTTCCTGAAGGCCTGCTGACAGCCAGTCAGAGTGTTATGATACACCACAGGCCTCGTTCAAGTAGGTTTTCTTCCCAGTAGAATTTTACCTACACTGATCCTCTCCTACGAACATTTAGAAATTATTAATATCTTCGGCTCATGTCAAATTTGAAATGATGTTACCAATTCTTATTTTCTTTCTTAATTTTTAGCGAGTTATTTCTTCCCTTCCCACATATGGGCTTGGTCATGTACTTGAAAAGGCACAGAGAGGTAGATGTGAGTGCAGAAAATGAAAGTTAAGCTGGACTACAGTGCTGGTCGTTCTCTTCTGTTGGCACACTGGGGAATTTAACTTGAGTCATTCTTTAACTTTGGTTCTCTAGACCCACGTAAACAATGTTGACTTAGGGTTTGGGGTTTGGGATCACTGTAGTCAAAGTCCTTGTTTGTGTTTACAGATTTGGCAGTTCTGATTCTGATCTGCAGCACAGGCTTCATACCAGCACAGGCTCAGTTCTGCAACATTGATACATTTTACTCTGATGGACAACATTTCTCCTGAGCTGGTGTTGTATTTTGTTTGTTTTTTGGTTTTGCAGGTTTTGCAGATTGTGATCATGTGTGTATTTTTTGCTTATATTTTCCATCACATGGCCAAAACTTCTGCATTTATCTGTATTTCTTATATATGGAAAATGCATTCTAGCTTGAGCAAAACGGTAAAACAGCTCAAATGTTGTCATAGTACACTTTCAATAGCTAACTATGAAAATTTCCGATGAAAAAAACTCCACATTCCTAATTTGTTAATGGCCATATCACTGGAAAAAAAACACAAAATTTTTAAGTGCATCTTTGAATCAATTAAATCTTTCCATTATATTTGGGTATGTTACATTTGTGCGCGCTGGCATAGTGGTTAGCACTGTGGCCTCACAGCAAGAGGGTCACTGGTTTGATCCTTGGCTGGGGCACGGTTTGGACAGTGCGTGTGTGGAGTTTGCATGTTCTCCCTGTGTATGCGTGGGTTCTCTCTGGGTACTCTGGCTTCCTCCCACCATCCAAAGACATGCATGTTGGGTTAATTGGGTACTCTAAATTGCCCATAGGTGTGAGCATGAGTAGTTGTTTGTCTTTGTGTGGCCCTGTGATGGACTGGCAAGCTGTCCAGGGTGTACCCTGCCTTTTACCCTAAGAAGCTCCAGCTTCCCCGCAACCCTGAATTGGATTAGTGGTAAGGAAAATGAATGAATGACATTTGTCTCCACTTCACATAATGAAAACATGTTAGTTATTTCTCAATCAACCCTCATGCTGAAATTATGGCTCAAATACACCCTCTTACAACAGCTAGTATGTTTTTTCTTCTGGGTTGGAAATTATACATATACATATAATACATATACATAAATATATATATATATATATATATATATATATATATATATATATATATATATATATATATATATATATATATATATATATGTATTTGTAATATGTATTATAAAAGCAATTATTCATTAAAATAGTTCATATCTGCTTAGAGCTCAGAATAGGAAATAGTTTTATTTCCATTATTAGTGAGAGGTTTCACAAATTAGGAATTTTCCTGATGTGATGGTGCAATATGGAACGTAGAACAAAATAAAATAAATAATAAAACTTTACCATAAAGCTATGAGGCATGCAGTAAAATAGCTAAACCAAAATACTCTCAACAAAATATATATGTAACAACCAGTAGCGTGGCATGGTAACATTAACATTATAGAATGTCATAAACCACTCACTGGTGTGTCTGTACTGCCTATAAATGTCTAAAATACTCATGATATTGTCATCATGGATACCAAATCAATACAACTACCTGTTGATGAATGATCAGTCTAGCAGGTGTTACATGGGAACTTTTAGAGTTTACAAGTGGTAGCCGGAGAATCTCGTATGAAATGTTAAAGTTGTGTGAAAGAAATGTGTGCGTGGATGTCGTGCGTGCCTTGTGCACATTTGTGTGTGAACATTTGTGTGAGATGAATTACTGCGTACAAGGCGAACCGTTTGTCACCACGAGCTGGATAGCAAAGATGCAAGTTCTCATGCCCCGGAAGGTTTTACCCGCAGTGACTCCTGCTGATTGATGAATCTTTATTTCCATAGTAGGTGTTTATACCGCATGTCTCAAGTTTTGTCTGTATTTGAACTTGTGGCGAGGTGAAACACGAGCAAAAACACTTTAATAAACTACGTGAAGACCACATGTTTCGTATCAGTGGCCTGGCTAGAGCACAGAACACCTGTCAGATCTGATCTCTGATCAGAATGACGGTCTTTAAAGTGATGACATGTTTATGTTGTTTCTTGCAAAGCTAAATTTCTCAATTCAGTCCTTGCAACAAATGTCATATGTCACACAGCAAGCTGCCTATTTATGTATTGTTCACAAAAGCTCTGTGAGACATTGAAGATATTTGTTGCCTACAATAAGTTTAGGAAGCAATTCTGCATGAAAAAATAATGAGTTTATCTCATGTTGATGATCGCTGTGGTCTACTTTTCCTTCCAGTTTGATGGAGTCTTCTAGCTTTGTTGATGTAACAGTGCAGCATGCTGATGGGTCAGAAATCCTTTTATAAAAGGGCTGAAGCTACAAACAAACTAATTTTCCAACCATGTAGAAAATCAGTACAAACACTCCACCACCATTGGTAAAGATATCCTGACCAGTGTGTTTAATATAAAAGCCAAAGGTTTGTCGAAAGCAGGGTGCCCAAAGTCGGTCCTCGAGGGTCACTGTCCTGCAGGTTTTCCATGTATTCCTGTTCCAACACACCTGGCTTCCATTAAATGGATCCAAAAGCCAATTAAATTCTGCACAATGACTGATTAGTTTGAGTCAGGTGTGTTGGAGAAGAGATACATGAAAAACCTGCAGTATTGTATCCCTTGAAGAGCTGGGCATCCCTGGTCTAAAAGGTACAGTGAGTAAGAATTAACAATAACTAGTGGTAAAGATGAGAGTAATGATTTTAAATGCCAGCATTGTACTGAATGAACGGTGGCTGTTTGTGGCTACAGTTTCTTTTAGACATAAGTGTGTTTTTTCTGGGTGTGTTAGTGTCCAGTGGCCTCAGGCGTGGTGATGACTGCATAGTGACTGCAATGCAGGTACCTGTGTCAAACTTGCATGCATGTGTGCTGTGTTTTCTGCTGTTTTCTGCACCTTTTTTTTTTTTTAAAAAAAGTTGATATTGCAGTTTGAAAACTCAAAAGGTCTCTCACTTCACAGAGAATTGTCCACTGTCCTCTAAATGTCCATTTAGAGGCAAACAGTAGTGAAAATGGTGGCTTGTGGACCAAAGAAGACATAAATGGTTCAGTAAACGGCTTTTTGATTTATTCTCATAAATGGAGAGTAAAAACGTAAGAATTAATCTAATAAAGTGATTACATATCATAAAGTTACATAATAGTATATTACAACTCTGTAATCGAAACACTTTTTTTTTACATGTCCCCGGACGCGTCGTAGGGGGTCATGTGAACAGTTCATCTCTAGCAAAGATGGTGGATGTGGAACAAACAGCAAATTTCAGAGTTTTACAATGAATTAGAAAACTAAATGAACGAGAAAGCTGCAGCAGATTCTCCACAGCAAGTAGAAAACCCTAAAATAGCGCGACGTGGTTTCCTTGCATAAGCCACAATTAAGGTTGAGTCTCATCAACTGGACGAGATTTAACAAGAACTGAGGCTTAATGCGCTTAAACACTGTTCAATGGAAACACCTGCAATTTGCAGTTGTTTGTCCAAACCTATAAATATTGCTTTTGCTTAGCGTGAAACTGTAATTGAAACACAGCCACAGACTTTAGAACGTGCCAATGGATTTTTTTACTGCTGGCTCTGGTCTAAATCATCATTGTAATCAATAAACGGCTCTCTATCGACGTTTCATGTTAATGGTCAAGTTGAGGGGAAAAAAGATTTAGTTACTCAATGCACCTCATAAAAAGTCATTAGGTTCATTTGAACCTTTTTCTTTTTTAGGTGTAAATTGTGTGAGATGGGAACAACTTACTTCTTTGTTGTTGTTGTAATATTGATCAACTTCGATAAAATTCTTCCCCGATTTCCCAATCTGAAAGTTTTGACAGTTTTTCAGAGAAGTTAAGACACTGCTCACTTCACACAAAAAATACTCATAAGAATACTTTAAAAACATGTAACTATAATTCCAAGTATCACTTTGCCTTAACTTTGACCACCTTTATTTTCTATAATAATGATAAAATAATAGTGCAATAAGAATACTAGAAAGCTTTGCCGTGAATACTTGCATTAAATTTCAGATTGTTTTTCCTGCTGTTGCTGTTTTATGATCCCTAAGGATACTTACCAGATTTAAACTCTGCAGTTAAAGTATTTCTGTACATTTATCTCATTTGATAATTTGATTATACAATCAGCTTTATGTCAACCTGACCATGATCTTTTCCTAAACATTATTAAGTAATATCACTGCGTAAACCAAACCAAGTATTTTGATGCTTGTTGCCAGTGACAATCTATATGATGCGGAAAGTAAACAGCAAATGAATGAAAACAAAGAAACAGAGAAGAAGCTCTTCTAAGGTGGTGAAAAGTTCTTTTTGAGACTTTCCTTCCACCCACTGTGTGTTGTGACTAATTGTGTTGTGTTGTGGCTAAATGTCTTATGTTGTGTCTTTTTGTTTTGCTGTGACACTTCAGGGCCACCGTACAGGGCCACCATAAGGGTGATGTTCTTTAGCATTTACTGTCTGGTTAAATATCACTACAACCAGTGTGTTCGACATCAGGGCTAAAAAGAAAAGAGAAAATGATTGACTGAGACATTCTGCTGCTGACTGACATCTTTTACACTAATGGAAACTTTGACTCAAGCTACTGATGAACTTTCCAAGGTTTAGATGCAGAAACTATTTCACTTAATATCCCCACCGGTCAGCTGTGGTATCTTTACAGATCATCATCAAATGCAGAAGACTTCCAAATGCCTCTGTGCTATGATTTACTTGATAGCTTCCTCTTCACGGTGATATTTGCAAGCTTACAAGTCAAACTAAAGTTCATGGTGCATCTTTATGGAGCTTGACCTAAAATGTTTGCCAAAGTAAACAGCAAGAACTCATCCTGCGAATGGATGGTTGATCAGTTCACATAGCTCTTAGTTCCATTCCTGTGGGACTATGAAGACTTAAGTGGAATCGTAATGGGACAGGAAGCTGGAATACGAACTCTGTGTCTGGCGCCTTGAGGACCACTCAGCACCGTCTTGCATGTAAAGGATCCCAAATATGACATGACTCCATGTTTGTGGCGACAGCGTAACATGATGAGCACAAACTTCAAAACACACTTCACTACATAACTGTAATCACCCACGGCAGCCTGACCGTACACCGGGGTGGGTTGCAGTGATGAAAGCTGGAGAACATAAAATTTATAGGGGTGGAATTCAAAGAAAATAAAGAAGGAGATACAACTTACATAGCTTCTCATCTTAAAATGTAAAACTTCAACACAAACTCTTAATTTTGATGGATAGCGTTAAAACTAAAAGACTTCATGCCAGTTATTTCCAACTAAATGACCTTTATAGTTTGAAGGAAAGCCAGAAGCTCTGGACCACAGCGTCTGACACCTCATTAAACCGCCACAGCCATGCAGAAGCCAACACACCAAAGTATCTGTTTCTTTGAATCATTAGTTCAGCTCAATGCACCATCCACCCCAAAAATAACTGCCACACTGGGGTCGAAATGTTGAGTGAGTTAATAGTGAGTGTGTTGCCGATCAACATCCACACACTTATTTGTACACAGGTGCAACAACAACTACACTGGCTCCACTAGCTTGTAGGTGACACTCTGGAGGACATGTTGTGTATGAGTGCCAAAGTTTGAGTTCATTTGTGTCTCACAGCCCAGAGCCATGAAAGTAAGACTCCCTTCGGGCTTGGTTCAGAATGTGCAAGCCCAACATGCATTCAGTGTCATGCTAATGTCATGTGTGCATGTGTACCAATACAATACAGTCCATTGTAACTTAGTTATAATTCAGTTGAACCACACTTGTCCATTTCATTGTAGATATGTTCATTTATTTTTCTGGTGAGTTTAAAGCAAGCAGCATCCTCCGGCGGTTAAAAGTGAAGCATATGCCAAAGTGCATAAAACTGCAGTGCCCCCTTCATCCACTAGGGGCTGCCTCCAAAACAGAGCAAATCCCCATAGGCTCCCATGTTAAAAAGGCCAACTTCACAGCAGAAATAAACATGTTTATAGCCTCATCCGTTTGCTCAAAAAGTCTGCTTTGTTTGGAGAAATGTGAATGTGCCAAACGAATTCAGATTCGGATCAAAGAAGTGGACTCTGTCCACCAACAAATGCAGGTCTCGGTCCATTTCTAAGCAGACAAAATACAGGAAGTGGACTACTAGTAAAATCACATCCTGCATTTTTCTGTAGCATTGCATTGTGGGTAGCTATGGCGTTAAGAGTCCTCTGCCTCATCTGTTGTTCATACTCCGTCCATTGTTGCAGTGTATTTCTGTGGTGATAGTTTCATTTCCATGTTTAGCGGAGGAAACAGTTTTCGTCGTCACAGGGTTTTGTCTTTTGTTTTGCTAAAAACTAGAGCAGCACCACCTTTGACAGTAATTGGGATTTATTATTCCAGTGGTTTTGGCTCTTTTCACCAAAGTGCAGCATGAATGCGATCTTAGTCCGCATGGATTCACCCCCCTGTAATCTAGCATAGATATCTGTACATTTTCATATATATATATATATATACACACATATATATATATATATATTTTTTTTTTTTTTAAAAGGTTTTTTTTGTGGAAATATTCATAATTCTTTCTTGTGTCAATATCAAGGTTCATTGCAATATTAAAATGTCATTGGCAGGACAATAACATTTTGAATGCAGTGTGTATTCTTCATCACAAATCAGCAATAAAAAATGTACATCTGTGATCGTTACATCTGTGATCGTTACAAAAATGTACACCTGGGTATCTATATGTAATGAACATTACATATAGATACCCAGGTTTGATGCTATCTTAGCACTATGTATTTCTGAGATCTGGTTAAAACAAAACAACAACAAAAGAAAAGAAAAGCATCAGAAGTCAAATCTCTTGGTCAAAAACCCTGATTTATATATTATAAATTATTCCATATAAAGGTAACTGACCATGTAAATAATAAGTGTTTAATTTGTTTTTATCTAGTCAAACATTAGATGAAGTCATAACTGAACATAAATCATGTTATACATCTGGAGGCAGCCATGGGTTTTTCTTACGTTGTACCAAAACACATGGTTGTTGTTGGCAGCATGATATTGAATTCCAACTTCCCACTTTGAGGCACACTAAATGTAGCGTGATGTCTATGACAAAAGAAATCATGCAGTGCCAAACAGCACAGATTAAAGTGAACCAGGACAATTGAACGCTGAGCAATTCAGAGCACTACTCCTTTGTCTTTGTCAGAACCACTTTGATGGAATTAAATCATGAAATAAAATTCAACTGTTAACATTTGTATGAAAAAACGGAGATAAAACTGTAATCTTAAGGTTTTCTATTTACTTTTATTCTTAAAGTACCACTCAGTCTATACTTTTCATCATTACTGCAGTCTGACAAAAGCATCCGACCCATGTGTCATATGCTCAGCTGGTCACAGCAGTGTCGTTTGTGAAGTGGAAATAAATCCCCTCGTTGCTTGACAGACCTTTCAGACATTAAGTTGAGAGTCACTATATGTGACTTTAGTTCTGTAAATCTGTATAAATCTGTTTTACAGAAAAAAGAAAGCATTTTTGTTGCCTTTGTCTTTGTGTTTTTTTTAAAGTTAAAATAGATAAGATGCATTTTTATAGTTTTCTTTTGCTAACTGCGTTCTATAACCATGAACTGTGCTATCAACTGTGCACAAACACTAGATGTGGATAAACTAACTTGGTGGAAAGCCATTTTGCATGAGTATACAGAACCTGTAGACCACATTAGACAATAAAAACTACTATATATTGAGGCCTGAAGGAGCTTATGATCATGCAAGCACTAGCTATAGCCAACTAGTGCTAGCCCGTGAATTTGACCCTTTGCTAAGCCCCATCCCCCATGGTTACCTCCGCCAATGTGGTTTTGTTTTACCCGACGTTTATCTGTTTGTTTGTTTTCTGTCTGTTTGTGTTCAAGATAGCTCAAAAGGTCATCGACAGATTTTCATGAAATTTTCACGAGTTGTTGGAAATGTGAAAAAGAAGAACAGATTTAATTTTTTTTGACGGATCACCATTTTTGATCCAGGAATTTTTTAAAGGCCTTGATGGAGGTTTGTGCTCTCCAAGTGCTTTTCTAGTTACTGTTGCTACACTGCTCAGCTTTCTGCTCCCCCATTTTCCTCCTGCAAAACACATAGATATCTCAGTGATTTTAGTTATATTCATTAATTCTCGAAATCGTTTAATCCCAGCTGGCATTAGACGAAAGGCAGGGTACACCCTGGACAGCTTGCCAGTCCATCGCAGGGCCACACAGAGACAAACAACCACTCATGCTCACACTCACTCCTAGGGGCAATTCAGAGTAACCAGTTACCCTAACATGCATGTCTTTGGATGGTGGGAGGAAGCCCGAGTACCTGGAGAGAACCCACGCATACACAGGGAGAACATGCAAACTCCACACAGAAAGGCCACTGACCAAACCCCTCCCCAGCCAAGGATCAAACCAGCAACCTTCTTGCTGTGAGGCCACAGTGCTAACCACTATTCCACCGTGCAGCCCAATTTAAGTTATATTTAAAAGAAAGTCATTTCAAATGTCTGCAGAAAGAGGTTAAAAATTCTGTGACTGCAGAATACTTTGAGTACATTCATAACATCATTTGCAGATTGTCAAGAAGAAGACATTGAAACTGACTCAGCCTTCCTATTGAAAGAATCCTCCCCACGTCTTTATAATCTATACTAGCCTACACTTATTTTACTTAATAAATGATTGTAGAACAAAAATGTAAGAAATGTTTAAAGCTCTGAAAGGATCATAGCACTTATTAGATGTTATTCCAAACATGGGGAACAGGCTCCTCTACCACATTGTCATCTCATCGGTTACCAACATCTAGGGAGTTCTACAACATACAATAAGAAGTCCTGGGTCATAAATAATGACTCCATGGGAGTACCCAAGGTGTACCTATGTGACACAAAGGGAGCCTGATCATACATCGAGGCTTCGATGAGTTGCGAGTGACTTGAATAAATTTGACTATCAACCACTTCATAGCAATTGCCTTGCTAATTTAATCCATGAGACTTGACATTCGCCTGCTGACCACATACCATAAAGAACAAACCAAAATTTGTGAAAGGAATACAAATGTCAGGCTATTTTGTTTGTAGATTTTTGTTTGTAATTTCATTAGGAAAAGTGCATGCTTCACCAGCGCACAGCACATGTGCATGTCCATGCTGATTATTCTATATGTAGGTATGTGTGTGTGTGTGTGTGTGTGTGTGTGTGCAACTTTGTAGAGGCGGCGTAATCAGCTGTTGAAGTAGGCTCTGGGCGGTCACAGCAGTTAAGAGCAACGCTCTGCGTCAGCCAGTGCAACACTTCCATGCAGCAGCAGAAGCAGCAGTGAAGGTGAAGCAGTGGAGGGACCGACGTCCAGCTTGCATATTGATTACTTGCTTTTTCTCATGCGTGTGTGAGTGTGTTTGTGAGTTTTTTGTGATTGGACTGCTTGTTACTTAGTCTCCAGTAACTGTGTTGGGATAAAGTCTTGAAAAAAAAGGTAAGAATCCAGAAGTTATTAATGTCTAATCCTTAACATGAATCTAACAACATGATTAAAAAATGGCTCCACCTATTATAGTACAAAAAAATGATCTGTTATGTCATGCTGATTTATAGCATAGGATGTACATTGTTATATGAAAAGACGGTTTCATTGCAATAAAAAACAAAGTTAAACAAAAGGTGTATAAAAATGACTATTTATCGTAAAATAAAATGTAGACATTGATTATAATTTGCATGTTTACATCAGTTCAGAAACACTGTACATTGTATTAAAGACTATTTAAGTTTGACAGAAACAAAGTAAGACATGATATAAATGTAAATGAATGACTCACAACACAAACACCTGAAAGATGGATCTTCCACTACACAAAGGAAATCTGGTTATATATGCACAGTATATCTAGGGAAGTGGTGACTGAGAATAATAAGAGAGTAAATCAGTTGTATTCAGTAAGTGAAACTTGAGTGGAGTTTAACTTGTGCAGTTTTTAACTAAAAAGTCCACGATATGATCAGTCAGAGTTTTCGTCCATATCAATCAATGAGAACCATGACGAAGAGGTCTGAAATGTTGAGCTTGTGAGCATGCTAATACCGAGCTTAAGCCAGATCCTGCTCACTATTCATTGACAGAACTTTTTATCTTTAGACAATAACATATTACAATATTACTCAAACATCTTAACCATTAAGTGCCTCTTCTTCTTTCTGGGCCACGGCATTTGAGAAATTATTATTAAAATATGCACATAAATCACTGTGGAAACTTGAATAGTTTAGTCTGAACAGCAAAGATTTTGAATCCAACACTTGGTGTGCAGAAAAGACCAGGATGCAAAACTCAGAATATGTATGACATAGTTTAAAACTGAAAGAAGATACAATAAATATAAATATATGAAGATTTTTAAAAAAAGAAAAAGTAAAAAAAAAACACCAACAGATACAATACACAAGCACTCATGCTGATTTACATCAATGGTGTGGAACATTTTGTGAACTGAAGGAAAAAAGGTCGAGCTGTACTTGGAGGCAGATTGTTAAGAAGATTGTCACTGAGGGGGGGGGCAGTGGTTTGCTGAAACTTACAGTAATATGATGAAATGCTTGTTTCTAAAATAAAGTAATTGGCATTGTGTTGCGTTTAAGTGTAAAACGTAAGGATAGTCTCAGACTTCTTTAACAATGAATAAATAAAAGAATGTTTTCACATTGTCTGACCAGATGATTGAACTGGACCTTGCTGATGGCAGCCTGATCGACGAGTTGATGGAGCTGACGGCGCAGAGCATTAGTCAGCTGGAGATCCAGGAACGTTTCAACATCATCAAGGAGATCGGCCGAGGAAAATACGGCAAAGTGCTCCTGGTCACGCATCGCTTCAGGGGTATGACCTTGTATTATTCAAACCTCTGTCTCTGTTTACATGCTTTAGCTGTTTACACTAGCATTACCTATCACTAACATTTTTTACATGTCCTTATCCGTAAAACTCTAAGTAAGGAATAAATGTGTTTTATGATTCTTGTATTAGTAATTACAAATAACCTCTGGCTCCAAATACTGCCAGCAACAACAACAAGCAAGGTTATGTTCACTTCTTAGACTGGCAATTTCTTTTAAAGTACCTAAAATCTGTCCTTAATACCTCAGTAAAGCTCTTTATAACCCCACCCCCCATGGGCAAGATATCTAGTATCCAACTGTCATGAAAAACTTTTACCTGTGAATATCTTTGTCTGATTGTAAATCAACAAATCTATTTTTCAAGTGGAACCAGATTAAGAACTTCCATCCATCCATCTAGTTTCTTAACCACTTAGTCTAATTCAGGGTAATGAGAAGATGGAGCATATCCCAGCAATGAGAGAGGCAGGTTACACCCTGGGCAGTCCATCATAGGACCAGCACAGAGAGACAACCATTCCCACTCACTCTCACTGCTAGGGACAATTCAGAGAAACCTCTTAACCTAACATGCATGTCTTTGAATGGTGGGAGGAAGTAGGAGTTGGAGAGAACCCATGCATAATCAGGGAGAACATGCAAACTCCACACACAAAGTCCACCGTTCGAGCCACCGCCCAACCAAGGCCTGAACCGGCAACCTTCTCGCTGTGAGTCCACAGTGGTAACCACTGAATAAAGAATATCTTTATTGTCATTGTGACAGATTGGATGGTCTTTCACCCGCAAAAACATCAAATATTAAGACAGGTCTTAAAAAGAAACACAAAATAACTGCACAAGAATACATCAATGGGAAACTATAACTAACATTCACACACGCACAGCCATGCTTGTACACACTCTTACTCAAACTTTTGCCCAGCGTCTGTAGCCAGATGAGGTATGCTAAATGGAAAATTAGATACAGCAGTGACCCTGACAGTGCAGATGGTGGTTAGGGAGTTCCTGGGACTGCTGATGAAGCTGAACCTGAACCACAGCGAACACTACTAGTTAGTGAGCCCTGCATGCATGCTGTACGAGGCCTCACTGAGCTCTATTGACTGTAAGTGCAGCTCAGGTGACCAAAGACAGAGCGGAGCCAAAGAGAAGAAAGGAGCAAGTTGGTGTAGACCAAGCACGAGTTGGCACAATGCCGTCAGGCTCATGGCCTGCAGGACATGAGAGTATAGCAGAAAAGCTTAAGATATGCTTCAGGATTTAGGAAATATTCAGCAAGATCCAAAAACACCTCACTAAGGCAGTAACCACAAGTGTTTGTAATTCGTAAATCTTCAGAATAAAGGTGATGTTGATATTCTGATAAGTCTGGTATGGATGATCTGCAGGGACTCCCATGGCCTTGAAAGTGATGCCTAAAGCCTCAACTAAGCTGCAGGGCTTTCTGCGTGAGTACTGCATCTCCTTACACCTCTCCTGCCACCCCTGCATCGTGGGCCTCTTTGGCATTGCTTTCCAGTCCAAAGAACACTACTGCTTTGCCCAGGAGCTTGTCATTGGAAGAGACCTATTCGCTGTAATCCAGCCAAAGGTGAGTCCCTTATTGTTTTAACAGGACTGAAGCAGGACTACGGACTATGCTACCAGAGCTGTTAGGTCATATTTAAAGGCACTGTGCATTAGGCGGAATGCTAATGATACCATCTAGTTCGTCTAACTAATAATAAAACTAATATGGAGTTAAAACTTTCAGAATATCAAAAACGTTCATGTTGGTATGCTTGATTTTACTTTCACGAAACAAAATGTAACGGTGACACTGAATATATTAATCAAAATTCTTTAATTAATCATCAAATTTTGATGTGTGTTTAATCCTGAGAGGAATTGCCTTGGTAACCGTACTGTGAAAATACAGAGGTTTGGTTACATATTGCTAATATTAGCCACAAGAAAATGCATATCAATTCCTGATGGCATTAAATGAAGGGCAATTAAACTGAAGTTAGTCAGACTTTAGATAACATGAAGCCAATGAGAATTAAGCCTGGTTGTACTCCAACAATTTTATATATTTTCACATTGTTATAGACCTTTTGTTGACATTGTATGAAGAAAAATACCAAACTGTGTTCTATAATGCATCAGATAAAGTTGTCAGGCTAAGTATTTTTATCCCCAACTGATTGTAATTTAGCTAATTAAAATGTTTATGTTCTTATTTTCCAGAGAAAAAAAGCTAGCTTAGAGTCAAAGTGTCAGCTAGCTTAGAGTCAGAGTGTTAGCTAGCTAGCTTAGAGTCAAAGTGTAGCCTGTTAGCTCTGGCAGTGCTGTGTTCTTTGGAAATACAAGACTGGTGTCAATCCAGTTCTGTCCTTTTCCTTATCTGAAATCTTTTTTCCTACAACCATTTTTGTTTTAAGACATAATATTGTGTCCTGGTTGTCTTCAGATGATCGTTTTGTTCAGTTCTCTGCCATTTTGCTATGAAAAACATGTGGTGGTTGCGCTCTTGCTGAGGTATTTTATAGTTAAGGAAGGTCGAGGTCTGCGAGAGGAGCGAGGAGGTGGTGATTTATATAAACATAAATGAACACATGGCCAGACTGGCTGGTAAACACAAAGCTTGGGATTAACACAGAGACGGTGTGAGACGTGAAGTGTGCCATACTCCATATGAATTCCATCATTCCAGAAATAATTATTTTCTGCTAATTGCCCCTTTGAGCTGGATTTATATACACTCATGCACGCAGCATCTGGCACAGGTTTGATGCGCACCAATTTCCAAACCCAACATACAACACACACCCCTGCTTGCAGCACAGTTATGCAGAATTACTCCCTTGTCATTGGCCAGATTGTGATAACACATCCCCGGATAAAGTGGAACTTCTCCTGTGCAGTAACCACTGAGGACAGACTGCAACATGATGATATACGTTCGAGTACGAGACCACATTTCACCAGGATCAGCTGGCCTACAATATACATAGATAGATCCAGCTACAGACATG